>NC_141144.1:17367926-17717093 GCF_053477565.2 Lygodium microphyllum | reverse complement strand
TGGCAGGGACCATGCGGCAACACCCAGGGAGGTAACTGGTTGAAGGAATCACAGGAAATTTTGTCGATGTGACGAGGGATATTGCACTCAACTCACGATCACTCAAATGGATTGAAAGAGAATGCACTTGCCCCATGACTAATATTACTCGAGGAAATCAAGATGAAACCCATAGCTCACACCCAGTTTAGGAATCGACAAAGGAATGATGCAGAGGGAGTATGCCAGGGTGCACAATTGATGGTGCATCAGTGCATCCAACCCGTCTAGCACAGGTGCAAGGAGAAAGGCAAGGGAGCCTTGTAGTGCAGTTGTACAGAATAGAATGATGTGTCTTGTGCTTATGGTAGAAACCCAGCCCGTGGGTGCATAGGAAAATGGGAACGTACCTGACTCCAAAGGTCGTAATGTCCCTCAATCCTCACCTCTCGGTAATTGATTGAAGAAACACCAGTCACACTCAGCCCACCCTCTGTCTCACGCTCTGTTGAAAGATACAGTGGGCCGCCCTTTCCTGAAACCCCTTGATGTAATCCTCACTATTACTTGTGCAGAGGTTGTATGCCTTGTGTGCTTTTGATGGTGCAACAGTGCATCCCGCCCTGTGCCGGCATAGAGTGCAAGAAGGAAGGCCAGGGAGCCTTATGGTACAGTGCACATAGACAAATCGTGCTTTGTGCATTGAGAGGCCCATCCCGTGCGTGTAACACTCTGTTCACACATCTCACCTCTCATTTGCTTTGAAGGGAGAGACTGGTCACTCACCCCACCCTTTGTCTCACTCTTTGTTAGATACAGAGGGCAGCCCATACTCACGTCCCCATCCTGTTAGGATGAAAGTGTCAAGATTGTGGGAGAGAAGGAAGGAGTCTCACTTGTAGCATTCTCACTTACACAATGGGGGAATACACACAAAGGTGGAGGCTGAAAATAGTTTTTCTCTTCTTAGTTGTGTAAGCCAAACAGAACTCTAGTACAAAGAAATAGAAGAACCCTATATATGGGTCTCAAACCAAACTCAACTAACTAAGGTGGCATACTAACTGAGCCACGAACTAGAGTAGATAAGGATAGCTGTCATCTAGCTATTATTCATGGGCGGTGTACCAACCACATCTGCAGCTAACAAGTCGGTGACATAAATGCACAACGGTCACCTTGGCATATCACGAGTGGAGCTCGATATCTCAACGCTCCCCCTCAAGTCAATCCCAATTCCTGCACACCAAGCAGGTCTCTGAACTTGCACAGCTTCTTTGCGCCCAATGCCTTCGTAAATATGTCAGCTACATGATCCTCTGTGCTGACATAAACTAGATCAATAAGACCTAGTAAAACCCTCTCCCGCACATAGTGATAATGCACCTCAATGTGCTTTGTTCTAACATGATAAACTGGGTTATTTGCCAAGTGTATACTACTCATGTTGTCACAATAAATGACAACTGGCCCATCTGTAGGATGATGCATATCATAAAGTAGCTTATGCAACCAAGCTACCTCACATGCAGCCATTGCTACGCCCCTGTACTCAGCCTCTGTGCTCGACAAGGCAACTTTAGGCTGTTTCTTGCTGCTCCAAGTGACTGCAGCACTCCCAAAAGAGAACACATATCCACTGGTAGATTGTCTATCAGAAATACTACCAGCCCAATCAGCATTAGTGTATCCATGCAACTGTATTTGAACCCCAGTCTCATAAAGTAGTCCATACTGCAATGTGGACTTCACATACCTTAGTATGCATCTAGCCGCATCCAAATGCGGTTTTCTTGGAGCCTGCATAAACTGACTTACCAATTCAACAGCATAGCTCAAATCTGGCCTGGTAATAGTCATATAAATCAAACTTCCTACTATGCGTCTGTACATAGTAGGGTCTTCCAGAAGCTCACCTGCATCTTCGCTCAGCTTCACATTCTGCTCCAAAGGAACTGAAATAGGTTTACAGCCTGTCATCCCATATTTGGACAGCATGTCCAATCCATACTGCCTCTGCAAGAGCTGTATCCCACTTGGTGATCTAATCACCTCAATGCCCAAGAAATAATGCAGCTCTCCCAAATCCTTCATCTCAAACTTTTGCTTCAATAGCATTTTTACATGAAGGATATCTTCATCACTGTCACCTGTCATAATCAAATCATCAACATAAATGACAAGTAGCATAATACCTTTCTTTGTTTTTCTTACATAAAGTGAGAAATCTACCTTGGAAATCTGAAAGCCAATAGTGACAAGATACTGTCCTATCTTGTCAGACCATGTTCTAGGTGCTTGCTTCAAGCCATACAAGGCTTTCTTCAACCTGCAAACAAACTCAGGATGAACAGCATGCACATAACCTGGTGGCTGCTCCATATAGACCTCTTCCTGCAAATCACCATGCAAGAAGGTATTCTTTACATCCATCTGATGTAAAGACCATCCCTTTGATGCAGCCATAGCAATGACTGCTCTTACGGTTGCCATCCTTGCAACTGGACTGAATGTTTCTTCATAATCAATGCCATATGTTTGTGCATACCCCTTGACTACTAATCTTGCCTTGTATCTATTCACAGAACCATCTACATTGTATTTCACCTTATAAACCCACTTACAACCAATTGCATTCTTATCTTTAGGCAAAGGTACCAATTCCCATGTAGCATTTGCTTCCAAGGCATCCATTTCTTCATCCATGGCTTTCTTAAATTTTTCTTTTCCCATGGCTTGCTCAAAAGAAGTGGGTTCTGATTCTTGTATCATTTTGACCATATAGGCATAGTGAATGGCTGTAAATCCATCATATTTCAGCCTATCCATATGATACCTAGCTCTGGTAGACCTGCGCAAAGTAGGTTCACTCCCAGATGCTCTCAAAACATCCATGGTCTTCCTTAATCCAAGTGTAACAATAGAAGGAATACCCAACTCATCATCAATGCTCTGTTCTGAGCCACTGGATTCACCATCCACACAAGAGTGACCTGCATTCACATCAAACATGGGCTGATCTACCTTCTCTTTTTCTTTTCGTGATACCTACATACCACTATCTGATTGCTTTGAGAAGATTCTCCTGATCTCAATCTGCTTGTCCATGGTGAAGAATGTGAACACTGCTAGAGGATGCTCTAGGTCCACTAATATCTTGTGACTGCTGCTGTGAATTCTGTGCAGCATTACCATTTTGTGCATCTACATTATCAATCACATTTACTGGTTTATACCAGCTACTCATCTCATTAAAAAAAACATCTCTGCTCACTGTAAACTTACGAGTAGAAGGGTTATAGCATCTATACCCTTTTTGCTGCAGAGAGTAACCAATAAAGATACACTTCTCAGCTTTTGGATCCAACTTGGATCTCAACTCATCTGGCACATGAACATAGGCAATGCAACCAAAAAATTTCAAATGAGAAATATCTGGTTTCCTACCAGTATACCTCTCCTCTGGAGTCATGCCATGTATTGCTGCAGTGGGAGTCCTGTTCATTATGTAGACTGCTGTAGCAACTGGCTCAGCCCAGTAGAAATCTGGTAGGTCTTTTTCATTGAGCATGGCATGAGATACGTCTCCAATATGCCTGTTTTTTCTTTCTGCAACTCCATTTTGCTGTGGGGTATCACTACATGAATATTGCTGCTTTATGCCATGCTCCTGCAAGAACCTTGCAAACTCATTTGAGAGGTACTCTCCCCCTCCATCTGACCTTAGGCATTTTATTTGTAGGCCTGTTTCTTTTTCAACCATAGCTTTAAGAGTTTTGAAATGCCCAAAAACTTCACTTTTCTTTTTCATAAAATACACCCAAACTTTTCTGCTATAGTCATCAATAAAAGTGACAAAATAATAACAGCCTCCAATAGATGCAGCTTTAGTAGTCCACACATCAGAGTGGATTAATTCCAATGGCTTCTTACTCTCTTGAACATGTCTAGGAAATAGTTTCCTTGCCAGTTTTCCAAGTTGACAGGCTTCACATACCTTATGCATTTCTGCAACCTTGAATTTAGGCAATCCTACAACAATATTTTGGGCTTGAATTGATTTACGTCACTGTACATTAACATGACCAATGCATTTATGCCAGATATCAATATCTGCAACTACATCGGTCCCATGTGCAAACATTGCTGCACTCAATTCAGGCATGTCTGCATCCAACGTAAACATTTTGCCCTTCTTATTTCCTTTTGCTATCAAGTGACCTTTATTTTTCATATTCTCAACAAAGCATCCATGAGAATTAAATCTGACCTGCATGCCCTGCTCAACCATTTGACCAACAGAAACCAGGTTCTTGGTGATATTCGGGACATGAAATACATTCGAGATGTATTTCTTTTTTCCATCCTGCATAGACAAAGGAATTTTTCCAATCTGCACAATAGGATGTGCAGTATCATCACCAGTCTCCACAAATCCTGGTTTTTCTATTTTCCTTGCATCCTGTATCCATTCTGCATGACCTGTCATGTGGTTTGATGCACCTAAGTCAACATACCACACATCGTTGCTTTCTTATGCACTTGTCACAGAATTGGTCATGTGCTGCACCATAAACAAATGCTCATTTCTGTCATCACCCTGTCTACTAGAAGATGCATAATTCCCTGCTCAACCATTTGACCAACAGAAACCAGGTTCTTGGTGATATTCGGGACATGAAATACATTCGACATGTATTTCTTTTTTCCATCCTGCATAGACAAAGGAATTTTTCCAATCTGCACAATAGGATGTGCAGTATCATCACCAGTCTCCACAAATCCTGGTTTTTCTATTTTCCTTGCATCCTGTATCCATTCTGCATGACCTGTCATGTGGTTTGATGCACCTAAGTCAACATATCACACATCGTTGCTTTCTTATGCACTTGTCACAGAATTGGTCATGTGCTGCACCATAAACAAATGCTCATTTTTGTCATCACCCTGTCTACTAGAAGATGCATAATTCCCTTGTTGCAATTTTCCATTCATGATGTCATTCTGCTTTTTATAGCAGTTTTTAGCCATATGACCCATTTTACCACAGTAGTAGCATTCAACATTACTGTTTGCATTTTGGCCTCTTTGCCATCCACCATGACCTCTTTGGCTCCCCTGCATACATGTCTAAGATAATGCAGGATATGGAGCCCACTTGTTTTGAGGATATAGTGGATAATGAGTATTAGGATCATGGTAGAAAAAATGGCTACACTTATGGATAATGACACATGGGAGTTAGTGCCCTTGAAGATAAGAAAGCTATTGGCTACAATTGGGTTTACAAGGTCAAGTAGACGGATCTATTGAGTGCTATAAGGTACGAATGGTTGCCAAAGGGTATATGCAGACTCATGGTATTGATTATGAGGATACCTTTGCTCCAGTGGCTAAAATGGCCACTATAAGGGCTCTCATACCAATAGCTATATCAAATGGCCACTATAAGGGCCACTAGAATGCCTTCTTGTAAGGGGGAGTTGCAAGAGGAAGTTTATGTGTAGTTGCCACCTGGTTATGTGAATGGGAATGATATAGATTATGTATGTAAGCTTTGTAAGACCTTGTATAGGCTGAAGCAAGCACCTAGGGCATGGCATGATAGGATTGTAGAATATCTTATCAACATTGGATTTTGCAGAGCACAGACTAATCACTCTCACTCTATGTATGTGAGAGTGATGCAGGTATTGTGGTCATTACTATATATATGGATTATTTTATCATTGTGGGTGATACTAGGACAAAGATTTAAAATGTGAAGGGTCTTCTCAAGGCCGAATTTGAGATGAAGGATTTTGGAGAGCTGTGCTACTTTCTCGCCATAGAGATAATCAGGATTCCAGAGGATGTATGGTTGTCACAGAGACATTATGCGTTAGATATATTGAAGGAGTATGGTATGGCTGATTGCAAGCCTATTTCTATACCTTTGGATATTAATACTAAGCTTAGTACACATGAGGGTGACTTGATTGAGGATGCAACTATGTATTGGAAGATTGTGGGTAGCCTTATCTATTTGATGATCATCACTAGGCCAAACATAAACTACATGGTTGGTTTGGAAAGTTTGTTTATGCATCTTCCACAAAAGCCACATTTGGATACAGTGCGATGCACATTGTGCTATGAAAAGTCCACATTAGACTATGTATTCTATGGTGCAAGTGTACCATTGTACTTGCATGGTTATATAGAAGTAGATTGGGTTGATAATATTTCAAGCATGAGATCTACTAGTGATCTTATGCTTTTCTTTGGGAGTGCTTATGTTAGTTGGAGTAGTAAGAAACACCCAATAGTTTCCTTGTCTAGTACAAAGGTAGAGTACAAAGTTACTGCAATTGCAGCACGTGAGGTAGAGTGGTTACACAAGCTACTTGGTGATTTGGGGATACAGGTGAATAAGAAGGTTATCCTTTATTGTGATAACCTTAGTAGTGTTCAATTGGCTAGGATCCCAGTGTATCATGCGTGGACCAAGCACATTAAGATCAATTACCATTTCATTCAGGAGTGGGTTCTAGTAGGTAATATTGACTTGGTTTATGTCAGCACAAATAATCAAGCTACTGACATTTTCACCAAAGCCTTGGGACCTAAGAAGCTTCAACACTTCAAGACTATATTTGGAGTTCACAAGCTCATGCTGAGCTCGAGGGGAAGTGTTGAGATGTTGAGCTCTACATGAGCTAGCATCCACTAATAATGTGCCTTGGTGATGTGACACAATATTATTCATTGGCATGTTTGGTGAGATTGACATGAGGATACACTAGTGATTGTATAGCTAGACTACACCCACGTAGTCCATCCTTCATTATGGCACGTTTATTGTACCACCTCTTCTTTCTTAGTAGATTCACACTTAGTGATCGCATATAAATATGTTGTGGTACTTTCATATTAGTCTTTTATCATATTGTAGACTTAGTTCCTTTTTTGTGTGGAAGAAGAAAGAAAAAGAAGAAAATTTCAGCCCTATGTCTCTTGTTCCCAAGTCTCCATTGCCTTTGTGTGTGTATGCTCTTGGATGCTTCAGCTCTCTCCCCTCTTGTCTGTTTTCAAAGAGGTCTTGGGATGCAGTATCATTGTCCAGGAGACAAGAAAACTATTGGTTGTAAGTGGGTCTATAAAATAAGGCATAATGTAGATGGTTTTATTAGTAGGTATAAGGCTATTTTGGTTGTGAAAGGCTATGCACATACATATGTGATAGACTATGAAGAGATATTTAGCCCAATTAGCATGTATAAGGCCATGTTGGTTGTGAAAGGCTATGCATATACATATGGAAAAGACTATAAAGAGACATTTAGCCAATTACTAGGATGGTAGCTCTTAGATATGTGATTGCTTTGGCAACAACCAAAGGTTGGAGTTTGTAGTAGATAGATGTAAAGAAAGCCTTTTTGTACCCATTATCCCCGTCTCACACAAGTTGCATAATAAACATTGACTCCTCTCTCTCTTACGAAACCCAAATATATATATATAGCATATCTATCCTATGGCTTGGATTTCTCATATCCTTGGAATCAAGTGCTATGCATCAGTGTGTGAATATGAAACATATAGTGCAAGAAGTGGATACATCATGCACAAATAGGATTTCATTAACCAAAGTGTAAGTGCATAACCATTTTATATTCCTTTCATACAAATATCTAACTCATACTACAATGTAGAAATACAAGGCTATGTCATGGAGATAACTAGTCTCATGCTACTATAGCTCTTAAAATATACATGCATAAGCATCTTATTGATATAAGAAAACCAAGAAATGAAATGATAATGCTTAGTTTAAAGAGACACACTTACTACGTTACATATATTTTGAAACTACTTAATGCATCTTATTTTATCGATAAAATGATTTGTGTATAGGTCAATTTCTTAGTTTTCATTAACTCTTATCTATCTCTTTTGAAATGAAGCTTTCCTCTAAGCTAAAAATCAACCTTAGCTTCTAGGAAAGGTACCAAGTAATGAAATAAGAAGAGTCATAATCATAGCCAAGAAGAGCCAAGGAGTCATGGCTATATCTTATATTGAAATAATTATCATGGTATAAAGGATACATGGATAACATCAAGAAGATAGAGACAAAGATCAAGGCTCTCGATGAGGCCATGATTCATACATGAGAACTCACCATCATGCTAGTTGGATATGAACACATGCCTTCATGCTAGGTGGGAGGATCCAACCTCCTCAAAGAATGAACCATGCAAAATTAATAGCCAAATATGTGGTCAAGGCTAAGTGTCCACCTTTTATACTAAACCCTAATTTCCTAAGCTTTGTGTAAAGTCAAGGCTAAAAATGGCTACATTACAATCCATCCTAACCCTACAAAATTTTATACTCAAGGTTTAAATGAAGTACAAGTGTCAGGTGCTTGCCTAACAATTTACTGGCAACATGTTTTAGTGTTCCCATCCGGGAACTATCCTAGATGGCTTTGCCCAGCACTCGTAAGAATGCACGGGGTCTATCATCTAGGTTTCCTAGAGTCCACCCCGTATAATGGAACTGGTCATCCCTATGAGGAGGATCAACCTGCAAGCTCGTGGTCCTAATTTGACAACTAAGGTCTCTATACATCAGCTAGCTCCATTGGAGATGTCCCATAAGGGCTTCTCATCCGACTGGAGCGATTGTAGTTACCCTTAGTTCATGGAGTGCAACACTTTTTTTTGGTAACTGGTTAGGATTCAGGGAACCTTAATGGAGTTCTAGCACAATTGTCGCACATTTCTCCTAAGATAAATTTTTATGAAGGTTTTAAGACATGACCCTAGGTAAGCCAATGCTCAGCTCTACCTAATTTTTCCTAATTAACATTTCGTTCAATCTCTTGAGAGAAGCTTCTAGCTTACCAGGACCACCCATTCGTAGGACGGATGTGTCGGGGATCTCGCCCACTCACTTTCCACAAATGGTTTTCTTTAGTTTTCTAATTATCTATCACATTAAGTTATGACATATAAAAGTAGCTTCGTGAATTAACCCGTTATCACAAGTTCCTTCGCGTAATTCTAGGGCACCACACAAAGACATAGAAAACAATCTTTTGGCAAAACATATTTCACAAAGTTATTTACAATGATTTTCCCCTTGTACCTATGCAAAAGATAAACCTTTGTTCACCAAAAAATCCCTTCTATCTGTGCAGAAGAAAAGAAACCCTCTAAGGTTTTCGTCCCTTCATTAGTATTGGTGACTCTAGGATCTGATCCTGATTCATGTGAGGGTCAAGCAGTTCCTAGGAGCGATCAAGAGATTTATGACCAGAGCCCCCTAGCACTCCCGTCTCCTCCTACGTAACGGATTCCTCACAGAGCGAGCTCTCGCCATCGCGACTGGTCCAAAGCTCATTGTGGTGGTACAAAACAATCCCTCTTGGACCAGGGTTCCACATCTAGCAGTGGGGGAGGCATGGCGCAATCTTTCCTCTTATTATCATGATTATATATTTACAATCAGATCTAACTACTGCTACAAGCACAATCAATCTTTCTTGTGCAACCTTCAATGCGTTCATAAATAAAAAAGAAACAATAGCAAGTGTTTTTAGCATAGGAAGCAACCCCACCCAAATCTAGGGTTTCTCTTTTAAGGTCCAACCTTATTCTTAGGGTTTCACTTCCTACTTGTAACTCTTTTTTGGGATCCGCAAGTTATTTCACGAATCTAATTAATTATGAGAAGTCTATTTTATCCTTATGAAAATTTTGTTATTTTCGTCCTAAAAGATAATATGGGCATTTGTGCCTATGGCAGGTAATTCATGCACTGCCTTGTCCTAACCCACGCTTTAGCAAGATTTCAAATGCTTTTCCAAGTCTATTTAGACTTTAGAATTTGTATCGACAAATTCTTATCGATGTCCAACAAGTTCTATAGACTTTTGATATAGTTCTAGGGTTGTTGAGTTTTTCATAGTTGTTTTTGCTTCAACATTCTCAACATTTTAGGTTAGGTTTTCTCACTGATTCATACGTGGGTCAACTCATGATATTGATGCTCTCACTAATATAAATATTAATATCAACATTGCGTGTGCTTTTAGCAAGAAAATATTTTTTATTTTATTCTACTCATATTCTATAGTTTAATTGACAATGTTTGAACTTTCAACGTTATCTAAAAAGATTAAATTTCATTTAGCTATGTCTTTAAGTGCAATACTGATTGCTTTTCTGAAAACTTTATTCTAGGCAATGCAAAAATCATAAGTGCAATTTTCCTTTTATCTTTTAGACATCAAATTATATTACTACACACCTAATTTATGTGTGTTTAGTATATATTTTTTCATACAATTTTTTGTTGATTTAATACATTGATTATTTCATGATATTATCTAAATGATTTTCTATAGATTATTATAAAACTCATATGCATCTATTTATCATTAGCAAAATGAAATAGAGATAGTCACTTTCAAGAAAAATTTATAAAATGTTTCCTTTCCTAACACCGTCTACCTTTTTTTTGTTATTATGATCGCATCGCCATTAATAAATAAAAATAAATATCACAAAATAAACCATAATTAAGATATTTTCTTAATGACAAACATATAATCATTTTCCAAGTGAAAGAGTCTTTTCATTGAATAGCTAATTATTAAATTACTTAAGTTATTTTCCTAAGCTGCAATTCATATGCATTCTCTTTAGAATGAGTTTATAATTGTTTAATGCCAAATATAGCGATAAGCTTATAAAACATTAATTTTTTCCAAACTAACGAGATGCTACCTCTATCAGGTTTGCAATAATGGGGGTTTCACCAATTTCTACCACATCATTTTCTCCATCAGTCGCGTTTCTTGTTTCCCTTGCTTCAAATGGGCTTTTTGAATTTCTACGACCTTGTGGAGCCATGGACGTTAGGCAAAAATGACATGGTAGTTCAAGGAGAGTTGGTGGTCGTCCTAAAAAAATTCACATAGCAGTATGGTCGTATAGAACGAAGGTATAATGAGGAGTAGAGAAAATGAAAATAAGATAGAACGGGGGTATTTTCCTCTTTCAAAGCTTCAATGGATAAGAGAAGTAGAGAAAATTTTCCATCATCAAGAGGTCTTCCTTCTTGCTTTCTTTGTGAAGGAGAGGGGGTGTATTTATAAGCATGGGGAGCATGGGGGGAGCATGCAGTTGACTCATTCTTTTGGCTACTTGTCAAGAGCTAATTGAGCTTTATTAAAAATGCATTTTGATTGCTTACCTATTGGATGGTGGCATGGGGATGATTTTTAAATGCTTTCTCTCCCTCCAGGCATTAAAAAATCATGAATTTTAGCCTATTTTTTTCAAAAACGTCTTGTTTTCTTCAAAATGACTTCATTTGGTGGTTTGTGGTCAAGTTACCTCATGACTTATCTAGTTTATAAAGTCATGTCATACTCTTTGATACTTAATTTACTCAATATCATGCTCGTTCTTTGTCTACCATTTAAGGTTTTTGCGATTTGTCTTGTAGTTACGAAATCAATGCGATCTTTGACACATTAAATGGAATCGGGAATGCTAAATCAAATATAATGCGAGAAAAATTATATAATCAAGTTGTCATAATATTATTTACAAGGCGCCTTTGCTTTTTGTTGGCTGGGATTATTGAGGCATCTTCTCATGTTGGATTGCAGAATTGATTTAATGCAAGACTCGATATCAAGAAAATTACGTGTGGTCACTTATGTGATAGCTTGATGAGTAATTTTTAAAATGCCTCAAGCCTGCATTTGTTTCTTGATACGAAGTGTTGTGGCGGGAATATTACATCCTCTTCTCCTTAGAGGAATCAAGATGTCCTTATCTCGAAAAGAACCGGGAAAACTGTTTTTCTAGAGTTGTCTCTTCTATCCAGGTGGCATCCTCCTCAGGATAGTCTTTCCACTAGATAAGATACTCTCTCATGGTTCTATCTCTCAGAGGTTTCTCTTTTACATCTAGAATCTTATCGGGCTGGAGTTCAAGGGCTCCTTGACTAGGCAATATAATTTGTTGGTCATCAAGAATATGATCTTGATTTTTCACATAAGCTTTCAGAAGACTAATATGAAATACATTGTGGACTTTCACATGATCACGAAGTTGCAGTTTGTAGGCATTAGCTCCTAGGCATTTGAGAACTTTGTATGGTCCATAATACCTTGGACTCAACTTTTTGAACTTTTGTAATGTCAGACAACTCTTCTTTGGTCATACACGGATGAAAACCATGTCTCCCTCTTGGAAGATACACTCTTGCCGTCCTAGATTAGCATAAGCTTTCCAGTGATCTTTGGTAGCTTGGATGTCTTATCTGATTGTTTTGACACGATCATCCATGTCTTCTAGCATTTTCTTAGAAGCCTCAACCTTTAGGGTTGGATCAGAGAAATTCAATGGTGTCAAATAATCTTTCCCATATAATGCTTGAAATGGAGTCATTTGAATACTCTAGTGATATGATGCATTGTAGGAAAATTCTACTAAGGGAAAATATTGTATCCACCTTGTCGGTTCTCTTGAATAGTAAGCTCTTAGTATATCTTCAATGAACTGATAACCCGCTCTGTTTGACCATTAATTTAGGGATGGTAAGATATGCTAAAGCAAAGCTGGGTTTTCCAATTGGTTCAAATAGGCTTCTCTAGAAATGTGACATAAACAGAGAGTCGCGATCACTAACGATCCATTTAGGCAATCCATGAAGCCTAAAGATTTCTTTCACAAATAGTCATGCAATATCTGAAACTTTGTAGTTGGTCTTGACTAGGATAAGATGAGTGACCTTTCTTAGCATATCCACAATCACCATGATTGAATTATACCCTCCTTGAATAGAAGGTAAGCCAACTACGAAATTCATACTGATGAACTCCCATATCATTTGTGGAATGTCAAGTGATTGGAGCTTTCCTGGCATTTTGACATGCTTAGCTTTCAGCCGTTGGCAACTTAGGCATTTAGTAACATATCTGAGTATATCATGCTTCAGTCTTTCCCAGTAGTAACTTTTCCTGACCGCATTAAGATTTTTTGCATAGCCAGGGTGTCCTGAGAACGAGGAGACATGGGCTTCCCATAATATCTTCTTTTTTAGCATTTGACTGAGGGGAATGCAAAGTCTTGTCTTGCAAGAGACAAGTCCATCATCCATAGTGAAATTTTAGTATTTGACTCTGAGCTTAGGATTAGTGTCCTTAATTAGGATTTCTCTAAGCACTAGTTGATACTTAGGATCCTTGTCTGCCTCTTCTTTGGCTATCTCAATGATTGGATTGCTAGGCATCGATATCATAGTAGCTAAAGTCTCTCCTTTAGATGGCTCTTCCATGATAAGTGCATTCAGAGAAGCTTTACGACTTAATGCATTAGCAATCACATTCTCTTTTCTAGGTTTGAACTTGATTTCAAAATCAAATTCTTGAAAGACTTCTATCCACCAATGTTGCCTCATGTTGAGGTCTGATTGAGTAAAGATTCATTTGAGACTTTTATGGTTAGTGACCAAAGTAAACTTGCTTACAAGCAGATAGTGTTGCCACAATTTGAGAGCATGGATCACAGCTAGTAGCTCGAGATCATGGGTGGCATAAATCCTCTTATGGAATTTCAATTTCCTTGAGGAATAGGCTATTGGATGACCTTGCTGCATAAGCACACAATCTAGTGCAAGAGAACTTGCATTTGTTATGACCTTAAACTCTTGACTTAGGTCAAGTAGCTTTAAAATGGGTGTTGTTACCAAAATTTTCTTGAGCTACTCAAAACTGGCTTGCTCAATGGGCATCCACACAATAGCAGTTTGCTTTTTTAGCAAATTAGTGAGAGGTGCAACTATCAGGGCATAATTTTTTATGAAAATTCTATACCATCTAGTCATAACTAAAAAACTTCTCACTTTCTTAATTGTCGTTGGAGGTTGCCACTCTTTAACATATCTAACTTTGGCTAGGTCTATAGAGATTCCTTTAGCATATACTATGAATCCAAGATATTTCATCTGTCTTTTGAAAAAGGCACGCTTCTTTTTCTCCACATAGAGCTTGTGTGTCCTCATTGTGTCCAGTACAATGCGCAATTGCAGCTCATGGTCTTCGTCTCTCTTGGAGTATGTTAGGATGTTATCAAAGAAGACTAGGACAAACTCATCAAGTTAAGGTTGAAAAATTTCATGCATTAATCTGTCAAATGTAGGAGGGGCATTAGTTAGACTGAAAGACATTATAAGAAATCCAAAATGACCATATATGGTATTGAATGCAGTTTTGGAGATATTGTCTTCCTTGATCCTTATTTGGTAATAACCAAATCAGAGATCAATCTTGGAAAAGATTTTCGCCCCTTGCAACCTATCTATAGCTCGTCTATTCTTGATATTGAATACTTATTCTTGATTGTTACCTGGTTTAGACCTCGGTAATCAATGCAAAGGCAAAGAGTTCTGTCTTTTTTCTTTTGAAACAGTACTGGGGCTCCCCATGGTGAATCACTGGGTCTAATGTATCCTTGATTCAATAATTTCTTAAGTTGCTCTTTCAGCTCAATTGCTTCAGGGATAGATATTTTATACAGACTCTTCGATTGGAGCAGCTCCTGGTTCAAGTCTGATCTCGTGATTGACTTCTCTTTGAGGTGGTAATTCAATCAGTTCTTCTGGGAAGATGTCATCATATTCCTTCATCCAATATGGCTCTCCCTCATCTTGATTATTTTGCTCAACCTTATTTAATTTTATGAGATACATAGGTAATCCTTTTTTTAACCCTTTTATTATGTGAGATGATTTGGCTAGTTGAACCTTGGGTTTTCCTACCTCACCTTGGGTCATCACTTTTCCCCCCTTTAGGTTTTTGAAAAGTCACCTAGCCTTTTCTGCATTGAATATGTGCATCATTGGGGATTAGCCAGTCCATACCCAATAGACATTTGTGGGTCCCTAAATTCATGATCTCAAATCCCATTTTAGAGGGATCACTTCCCAGGCTAAATGTCACTTTGCAAGTTTGCTGAGTAGATAGGATTTCTTTTCCATTGGCAAGTTCCACAAGCAACCTAGATGTAGGTATTGTGTATGTACATAATTTCTTGGCACCCTTTGGTGACATGAACAAGTGTGTTCTTCCACAATAAATCCTAATTTTAAAGGACTTATCGTGATATTCTGCTCGTGTTTGAATCACTGAAATCTGGCGATTTGGGCCTTTCTTATAGAGGGTGGTGTGAATTGATGCCCTCTCTATATCGGCTTGCATAGTTGGGTTTCCCTTTTTTTCAAGCTCTTTAAGAATTACAACAAATGCTTTTCCTTTTGGAATTGAAGCTTGGTTCAGACCTTTGTATTGTCCTTGGTGAGGAATTTGGCCAAGCTTTGGGCACTGTCTTTTAAAATGACCTGGCTCATTACAGTGAAAATACCTAGGTACTCCTGAATGACTTCTCGTAGATATGAAGTTTTCAATTGCATTTGTTCTGGCCCTCTTCCCTTGACCAGGCGGATGCTGACCTTGGGCTCGGTTAACATAGCCCCATGAAGTCACTTTGTTTTGATTCCAGAGCCTATTATTCCTTGGCTTTGATTGAATCTCCTAAACAAGAGATGCTGCGCGAATCAACACATCTTGCAGATCAGTTGGGCACATAGATTCAAGGCATGTGTTCAAAGGAGCATTCAATCCGTGCCAAAACTTAGACAACTGTTGAGAAATAGTCATAAGACACATATTTAAAGCAGTCAGATAAACTTTAAGTAATATGCCTCCACGCTCATTCCCAACTGTCTTAAGTTAAAGAACTCATTCATTTTTAGAGTGTGATAAGCTGGTGGCAAATATCGGTCATGCACAGCTTCTTTCAGCTTTTCCCAGGTAATAGCTATCTCGGCAAGTCACTGGTCTTTACACCACTATTTCCACCACAAGCACGCCTCACCGACCAATTTCAACTTGGCAATCATAGCCTAATTAGTAGGGGTAGTTCCACGGTAGTAAAGTAGTCCTCAATGGTCTCAATCCAAATCTCTGCCTTGGCTTCAACATCTTTGCCCTTGCCATCGAATTCCAGTGGCTTAACTTGCTTTAGGAGATACTTCTTCTCATGAATTTTAGTGTTGTATTACCGTGGGTTATCATAAGTTTCAGAATTAGTTTAGCACTTAAAATTTTCAGCTTCTTTTCCACATTAACATATCTTACTAGTTTTGTAAAAAATGATGGGCCAAAGAGCGCAATATTTTTACAAAATCTAGCCACATTTATATTTTATTATCAATCATAAGCTATGTTTTTTACAAGTAAGGGATATTTACAAATGGTAGATGTTTACGAGTAGAGATACATCAACATTGATAGGTTAGGTGGGATGCTATGTATAATTCGGAACTCTGAATGAAGGGCATCTAACTTTCAAAGGCTTTAATACAGGTTGAAAAATCCCATTCATAAAATACTTTGTGCTCACTAACCATAGCCTCGATTGCCTTGGTCGCACCATGTGTATGCTCTTGTTCTTGATGCAAGAGTCGTTGATCCAACTGTTGCTAATGTAACTGTTGCTACTGCTGCATAGATAAGTGCATTTGTTGATTCTGCATCATAATGGCTAAAGAAAGAGTTTGCAATAATGTCTTCATCTCATCAATCGAAAGAGAAGAAGTAGCTGATGAAGAAGTTGGATTATTCGAAGAGTCTCCCATCTTGATGATTAGAAGCGATGCTTTCACGTCAGCTTCACCAGATGTCGCACAGGATTTGCGCAAGGGGTTTGTGAAAGTTGCTTGCCACAGGGACACTTTGAGATGGAAGAATTCAACATAAAATAATTATCCAAAAGAATTTTGAGTGAGAAAAACAAATTCTTGTTTAAAAATATAGGCAAGTTACGGGTTCATAAGACTTTCATATTAGATCAAAATCAATCTAAGAAAGATGAGAAGAAGATGGAATGTCACGTTTTGAGGGGAGATTTTTGATGAAGCAAGGAGCACCTAGCTCAAACTCAAGCCACTCTTCATAAACGATTCGCAATGGAAACTTCGATGTAGGCAAGGGGATTAAAGCTCGTCCTCAAGCCTTCTCTCCCAAATTCGATGGCAAACTTTGAAGAAGGTGAGGGATACAAGATCCACCTCAAGCCTACACACGCGAATTCGAATTGAGTTCTTCAAGGAGGCGAGGGATTCAAGCTCAACCTCTAGTCTCTCTCCCTATATGTTATATACATGAATTCAAGGAAGTAGGGTCCATTGTACCACTTAGCCCTCTCTTATATAGTTTTTTCAAGTACTCACGTTACGTTTGCTTTTTGGTTTCTATAAGGCCTAAGGCTTTTTAAGCCTTATCTTTTTCCTCTTCCATGTTTCTTTTTTCGAAACTCAAATGCCTTTAATGGCTGAAAACCTCTAAAGCTTTGTTAAAAAAGTCAAAATCTTAATTGAGAGCACATCGCCACCTTGATTATCTTTTAACGGACTACTTCTTCATCCATGTGTTTCAGTATGCCATCTGCTACCCTTATCATTATCAACTCAACTACCTGCTTTTGTCAATGGACTATACCACCGTGTCATTGTTTCATCTTCTTTCTGTTCTTCTACTTCTATGCATTCGTTTTGAATGCCATCAAATCATGATCCGTCATCATTTCTTGTGTTCTTACCACAATGCCATTGAATCGAAAGAGCTGACACTTGTCCTTCATTATTGTCAACCCCTAATCAGGCCATCATGCCTAGTCAATGTCATCAAGACTTCTTCACTTCTCCATCTTCATTGCTAGCTACCATATGTTTTGCATATGAAATCTTCGTTGACCGTTTTGTCATTCTGTTGTGCCGTCATCATTGATGTTATCAGAGTCATCGTCATCCCAAGCTTTGACTCGTTCAAAAGGTTGTAACAGTGGCACTCTACAACCTTTGAAGGGGAAATAGGACTTGTTGTGCTCATCAATCCATGCAATTGATCATACGAAACTAGTCAGCACATTTCATTGCAATGTGCTTGAGAAGTTGACAACATACTTCTTCTCATTGATGCAAAACTCAAAAAGAGATCTATGAAGTTTGAAAGATTCACAAATTATTGCAGTCAATTCCTTCCACTCAGCTTTGTCATGATACGAGACTCCTACTGCCACACCGCACTTGGATAGTCCAAGAAAAATTGCTTATCATCTCACGAAGATCTAGCTTAGTCCCCACCAGAATGACTGGAATTCCAGGAACATAATGCCTTAATTCAAGAATCCACTTCTTGATGATATTTTCATAGAAGGATTTGCTTCTGAGGGAGGAAGCTAGAAGAAATACATCTTCACCTCTGTAACTAAGAGGATAGAGCCTGTTGTAATCTTCATGACCTACAGTATCCCAAAGTCTGAGATTGACAATGCTTTCATCCACCACTACATTGGCACTCAGTCTGTGGGGGAAGGTGTTGTTGGTGTATGAGATGAGCATGCAAGTCTTCTCAACGGCGTTGTCTCCAACAGTGACAAACTTGATGAATCTGGAGGCATTCATTTGTGGAGAGAGAGAGAGAGAGGAGGAGGAGGAGGAGAAGTAATAAGGGTGGCATTGCTGGTTTCTTTTTTATCTTCTTCCCCTACACTACTCTTCTTCTTCTCCTCTTCATGTTGAATAGAGTTTGTATTTTAAATGAATAGATTTATAGCTCATCAATTATCTCTTCATTTCTTCAAGAGCAACATCAATAAGTCTTTGGAATACACTGTGCTCATCTTCCTATGATGTCAAAACATGTCTCTTATCTAGAACATTAAACTCGATTGAGACACTGGTCTTCAAAGTGGATTATCCATGAGTATATCATGTCCACATTCAAAGTCTTGCAGTAGGGTCCACTATAACTTGTACACAAGATGAGCATTCTTGCAAAAATCACCCTTGTCCTGGTTCAATTCATAGTGATAAGAGCCCTGATGATTTCCTTGATAATTTTGCATGCTAATGCTTTGTTTTGAAAGCTTCTTGAAGCCATAAACTTGAATATGAAACCTAACGGTGCCTAAAGCTTTAGGAAGTCTAGGTATTATAATCACTTTTCCATCAATATTAAGAGACCAATTGAGCATTCTCTTTGCAGTTCAAACTCGACAGCTTATCAACACTTCATGTGCTTCTTGTAGGTTAGGACACTTGTCATACATGTCCAACTTATGATCTTTTCCTTTGATCCTTGAGTTTTCAAAATGGATACCTTCATGTGAACCCTCAAGTTCACAGTGGTGAAAGCACAATGTCATAACATCTACCCCCTCCGAACCTGCACATCATCTGGCATGTGCCAACTTGTTTACCACTTGTAGCATTGTTCCCACCATGATCATATGGGTAATCATTTGGGTAATATGACAAGTAGGTAAGTTGACATAGGCTATCACATTATCCTCCTGGATCATATGGACCAATCAAAGTAGGCATGTTTTTGTAGATCATCATAGCATCTAATGGCTTGGTCTTCTGTCATGCAAAAACCTTCTCCATAGCATCTAGATCTTCTTTGCTTGGTTGATCTTTAGACAATCTTGTGACTCCAAAATCTATTTCCTTCTTCAATGGAGCAAATCTTGTTTGAACCTTGACCACATTAACATTTATACCCATATCTGTCTCTATACATGGTGTAAACTTTGGCAAATCATCAAAATTTTCCAAAGGTAATTTAACATTCTTATCAACTATCTTATATTTTGTATGTCCTCTGGCTTCTTTGCTACAATATGAAAATTTCAGCTTTTGTTGTAAATACCCTAGAAAACACAAACTTTGTTGTGTATAAACATTAGATTGCATATAAATAGCCCAACACTGATGTTCACAGCTTACTTCAGTTGTAAATCTTGTTTGCTGCTGTATATCGGTACTCGGTAAATATTTTGCTAAAATATTTCAGTGAAGAACACTGTTTGCTGAGAATTCTCAGCACCCAAATTTTCTTGCAGCATGAAATCAGCAATCTTGGAATTCATTGCCAAAGATTTGCCATGTAAGACATATGATAGCTCTTGGTTTTCAGTTTTGAGCAATGTTGAAAGATCCTCCATAGTATCCGAGCATAATAGCCCACCATAAAGGCCATCAATAACCTCCTCATCAAAATCAATCTCTTCAATATTCTTCAAGTCTGTAGTCATCTCAATGTCATAAAGTAGCTTAAATTCAGGTTGCTTTTTCAAGGCTTCAGATCCATTGTCTTCGGGGCTTTCTGATCTTCTTGTATTTTTGGCTTTTGAACTTCATCTATACTCTGCTATGGTCTTAAAGAAGAAGGATGTGAAACTATATTAAAATCTCTTTTTTGCTTCTCCTCAATAAGCACTTCAAATCCTTGAGATTTTGCCATCCTGGAAGAATTTGCAGGGGTAGACAAAATTGGGGCTGAATTGGAGTTGGCTACTGCTCCCTTCTAGTCATCTTGTTTTGTAGGTCTTTTAAGTTCTTTAAAATCTCATCCATCATATCTTTAACAGTCAGCTTTGCAGTTAGTCTAACAATTGTAGTAGGAATAGGCATAGGCATAGACATAGGCAGAGGAATAGGAGAAGTAGTGGATGGAGCAAGAGGAGAAGTCGTGATAGGAGAAGACATTGTTGGTGGTGATTGCTTGTTGTTCTGCAATTGAGCCTTCCATTTTCACCTCTTTGTCAATGTAGAGGCCACATCAATAACATCCTGCCAATCCGTCTTTAATCCCATAGGTTGCGTACGGTCTTCAAGAAGCTCTCCCAATGCATCCTAAAGTGCAAGTTCAGCCATCTACAAGAATAACTCCACTTTCTCCAAGCTTAGAGCTCTTTTCTCTAGAGCATCCAACTGATTGTATCACTCTTCAAAATCCCACAACAAGTCCTTTATTGGGCTGATAGACCCACTCTCTAAATGTCTTCCACGTAGCAATACCATAATCCTCTAGAAAATATTAATCTTTGAGCACTTTCTTGAAAACATTCCAATTAGAGTCTTGGACAAACAAATGTGTCACTCGAACCCGCAAAGCAGGTGTGACAAGCCGTAAGAAATATTTGCTCCAACTGGTTGGAACTTTGAAGAAGTGCATCTGGATTTCAAAGGTTTTAATATAGGCTAAAACATTCCAGCCATCAGATAATTTTCGCTCACTAACCATAGCCTCGATCGCCTTGGTCGCACCATGTGTATGCTCTTGTTCTTGATGCGACAATTGATCCAACTACTGCCACTGCTGCACATATAATTGCATTTGTTGATTCTGCATCATAATGGCTGAAGAAAGAGTTTGCAATAATGTCTTCATCTCATTGATCAAAAGAAAAGAAGCAATCGATGAAGAAGGTGGATTATTTGAAGAGTCTCCCATCTTAATGATCAAAAGTGATGCTTTCACGTCGGGTTCACCAGATGTCACACGTGATTTGCGCAGGGGGTTCATGAAAGTCGCTTGCCACAGGGACCCTTTGAGATGGGAGGATTCAACATAAAATAATTATCTAGAAGAACTTTGAATGAGAAAAACAAATTCCTGTTTAAAAATATAGGCAAGTGATGGGTTCATAAGACTTTTGGATTAGATCAAAATAAATCTGAGAAAGAAGAGAAGAAGGTGGAATGTTAGGTTTTGAGAAAAGATTTTTGATGAAGTGAGGAGCGCCTAACTCGAACTCAAGACACTCTTCATAAATGACTCGCAATGGAAACTTCAATGTAGGCAACGGGCTTAGAGCTTGTCCTCAAGCCTTCTCTCTTGAATTCGATGGCAAACATTGAAGAAGGTGAGGGATACAAGCTCCTCCTCGGACCTACACAGCCAAATTCAAAGTGAGATCTTCAAGGAGGTGAGGGATTCAAGCTCAATCTCTAACCTCTCTCCCTTCAAGTTACATACATGAATTCAAGGAAGTAGGGCCCTTTGCACCACTTACCCCTCTCTTATATAGTTTTTTCAAGTACTCATGTTACGTTTGCTTTTTTCTTTCTATAAAGCCTAAGGCTTTTTAAGCCTTAGCTTTTTCCTCTTCCACGATTTTTTTTGAAACTCAAAAGCCTTTAATGGCTTAAAAACTCTAAAGCTTTGTTAAAAAATTCAAAAGATTAATTGATAGCACATTGCCACCTTGATTATTTTTTAACGGATTGCTTCGTCATCCATGCGTTTCAGTATGCCGTTTTCCACCCTTATCATGATCAACTTAACTACTTTCTTTTGTCAACGGACTCTACCACCATGTCATTGTTTCATCTTCTTTTTGTTCTTGTAGTTCTATGCATTCATTTTGAATGCCATCAAATCGATCCATCATCATTTCTTGCGTTGCGATTGTAATGCCGTTGCATCGAAAGAGCTGACACTTGTCCTTCATTATTGTTAGTCCCTAATCAGGCCATCATGCCTACTCAATGTTGTCAAGCCTTCTCCACTTTGCCATCATCATTGCTAGCTACCATATGTTCCACGTATGCCATCTGCGTTGACCGTTTTGCCATTCTGTGATGGCGTCATCATTAATGTTATCAGCGCCTATAAAAAATTACACAATGCAACAAACATAATCTGAGAAAGAGATAGAGAGTACGCAATAGATAAGAGGAGAATAACAAATTTTTTAAATCTCCAAACAATTGATACAAAGATGGCTCTATCCACCCGTGCACTTCCACTGTGAAGCTTAGATGACGATCTAGACAAAAGATAGGTGAAGAGCTCCAGGCTAGCTGGAACAACCCTGACTGGGTGAAAGATGGATCATTGACGGCTATGAAGGGGTTCAGCTTTTATAGCTTGTGAAGGGGGTCATGATGGATGACCTTCCATATGTACCTCCACTAGTTGGCCAGGGAATATTCTAGGAAATATTCCCCCTTTACCATTGGCTAGGGCCCCTGATAACTCTCTTACCCTGCAACTCAATGTAATGTGCTACAAGTTGCTACCAGCTTAACTACTCTATCTAACCCAAAGAGTAGACCCACAACGGTCACCTTTTTGCCATCCAATCACATAGACCTCATCTGACATACAAGTCAGGACTCAACCAATGTTCGGGCTCACATATGGCTTCTCCTCATAATGGGGGCCTTACAACTTTGAGCACCATGGATCATTGGTGGCACCTTATGAGGGTGGGGCATTGAGCATATCTAACACCCCCCCTCAATGTCCACCCGTAGGTGAGTTATATCCTTGGCCCAATGCCTTGTCTCTGAAGTGCTTTGGTGAAGATATCCGCTCCATTCTCCTTTGTTGGATAGTAGACCATTTCCACTATCCCATCCTCGATCAAATCATGCACATAGTGATGTTGGATCTCTATATGTTTGGTGCGTGCATGAAACACTGGATTTTTGGCAATAGCGATGCAACTCTGATTGTCACATCTTAGCATAGTTGGTTCTTCATCTTACACTCCCATATGCCATAGAATCCTTCTCAACCATACTGCTTCACATACAGCAAAACAAGCTGCCTTGTACTCTACTTCGGTAGAAGACAATGCCACTATTGGCTGCTTCTTACTAATACAAGAGAAAATTCCCGAACCTAAAGAGAAACAATAACCAGAAATAGACTTCATGGAATCACTATTTCCTACCCAATCTGAGTCACAATTCCCCACAAGAGAAGTTCCAGAACTCTATGTGATACCATAGTCAAGAGTTTCCTTCAAGTATCTGAGCACCCGCATCCCAGCTTTCCAATGACTCTCATGAGGTTTGTTTGAGAACCTGCTCAAAACATCAACAGCAAAACTGATATCTGGTCTAGTGTTACACAAGTAGATCAGCCAACCTCATGTACCTCCCAATGTCTACTACTAGTGCTGATATATCCTCAATGGATAACTTTGCATTCACCTCCATAGGTGTAGCTATCTCCTTCACTCGGTCATGCCAAACGCCTTCAACAACAAAACTAATATCTGGTCTGGTGTTACACAAGTAGATCAGCAACCTCCTGTACCTCCCAATGTCTACTACTAGTGCTGATATATCCTCAATGGATAACTTTGCATTCACCTCCATAGGTGTAGCTATCTCCTTGCACTCAGTCATGCCAAAGGCCTTCAAGATCTCCCATGCATACTTCTTCTAAGAGATGAAGATCCTTCCTGGCTCTTGCTAGACTTTAATCCCCAAACAATAGTATAGCAAGCCTAAGTCTATCATTTCAAACTCAGAACTCAAAGCCTTTCGAGTTTGGTTGATCATATCTTCATAGTCACATGTAATAAGAAGGTCGTCCACATATAGGACAATCACTACAGAATTTTTACCATCCTTGTAAATATACAAGTTAGCATTTGAGGCACATCTTTTGAAGTTCAAGCTTAAAAAGAACTTATCTATCTGCTGGTACCATGCTCTCAGGGCTTGTTTTAGCCCATACAATGCCTTCTTCATCTTACACACTTTGTTCTCAGAATGGGGGGCCTCAAACCCTGGTGGCTAAGCCACGTACATCTTCTCCTTGAGGTCACCATTTAAGAACACTGATTTAACATCCATTTGGTAAATTGACCACTGCTTGTGGGCGGCCACTGCAAGTATTGTGCAAATAGTGGTCATTCTGGAAATTGGGGCAAATGACTCTTGAAAATCAAACCCTTCAACCTATGAAAATCCCTGGGCAACCAGTTTGGCTTTGTGCTTTTCTAAGGTACCATCAGCCTTGTACTTTACCTTCCAGATCCACTTGGTGCCAGTAACCTTCTGCTTTGTTGGCCGATCCACTAGCTCCCAAGTGTCATTCTTCATTATGCTGTCATACTCGGCTTGCATAGCTGCCTTCCATGGTGGATCTACAAGTACTTCTTCCAAGTTAGTTTGCTCCTTTACTTCTCTCATAATCTCAGCCACCATCAAGGCCATATTGACTATGTGAGTAGAAGCCCTCCTTTGCTCCTCTATTCTCTGAGACCTCCTTGGTCTGTCTGCCTTCTCCTCAACAAATGCAGGCATAGGATTATTGTGGCCATAGAGCTGCTTCACCCAACGCGGCAATGGCTTTTTTGGTGGGGTGATGTCAGGTTGGTGAACTTTTTCCTCATCATCTTAAGATGATGCTTCCTCCTCCTTAAGGATAGGGACATCTCTCGGGACAGGTTCATAGTGGACTACTTCTTTGCTTGATGAAAGAACTTGCCTTCTCCTCCTCCACTGTATGCGGCTCCTCCTTGAACACCACATCACGTCTCGCGATGATCTTCTTTGCCTCTTGGTCATATAATTTGTAAGCCTTCTGCTCATCCCTATAACCTAAGAAGATACATTTTCTGCTTTTTGGTTTTAACTTGTTTCTCTTCTCATCTGGAACATGTGCATAACATTCACATCTGAAAATTCTGAAATGTGAGACAGATGGTTTCTTATCAGTGTAAGCCTCATGAGATGTTTTTTCCTTGAGAGCCTTTGTGTAGCTCTGATTTAGAATTTAGACTATAGTATTAATAGCTTCAGCCCAAAAATGGTTAGGCAATCCCTTGCCCTTTAGCATGCATCTTGCCATCTCCACAATAGTGGGATTCCTACGTTCCACAACACCGTTCTGCTGAGGTGTGTGAGGCGCTGTCAATTGATGCTTGATCCCTTTACTCTTGCAAAAGTCTTCAAAATCCTTTGAGTTGAACTCACCACCACCATCTGTTCTAAATTTCTTCACACTTTTCCCTGTTTCATTCTCAACAAATTTTAGCCATTCTTTAAACTTACCAAAAGCTTCAGCCTTATCATGAAGGAAGTACACCCACATCTTCTTACTGTAGTTGTCGACAATCAACATAAAATAAGAAGATCCCCCAAGGCCTGTGTAGGCATCTTACCGCACAAGTCAGCATGCACCAACTCTAGAGGAGCCTGTGCTCTATTCTTGCTTTCCTGTGGAAATGCCTTTCTCTATTGCTTGCCCATCATACAAGCTTCACATGGTTCCTTCAATTCAGTCAAACTGTATGTAGGTGAGCAACCATATCTTGCTTTTGCATCTCCTTGAACACTGAAAATCCGATGTGTCCAAACCTTTCATGCCAAAGCTTACTTGTGCCCACTCCAGCGGTGGCTGTAAGATCACTTAGCTCATACAGGTTGTTCTTTCTTTCTCTTTTGCCAACAATTTTTCCAGCACTATCAAGAATTTCTACACCTGTCTTCTTGAACCTCACTTCATGACCAAGATCAGTTATGGCAGCAATCTGATAATAGATTTCTCCTAATTTCAAGAACATACAACACATTTGAAAGTTTTTTGACTTCACCATTTGCAGTAACAAAAGAAATAGTACATGTGCCCGCAACAAGGCATTTTGCATCATTTCCAACTGTCACAGTGATGGATTCTTGTAGAGGCTGCATAGAACTATATAGACCTTTCTTGTTGGTCATGCGACGGGAGGCCCCACTATCCAACACCCATGAGTCAGTGGTAGATTCTTCTTGCACCGATGAGCACACTTCCTCAATGGTCTCCATGAATAACTCTAACTCTGCTTCAGTCGTATTGGCTGTCTCTTTTCCTTTACTTTTAAGGGTACAATTCTTTTCATCTGCCTTCTTGACACGACAATCTGCTATTGCATGTCCTTTCTTCTTGCAGTAGAAGCACTCTCCTTGAAACTTCTTCTTATCGCCCTTCTTCTTTTTGTCCCCATCATTTTTGGTGGAGAAACCACCTTTGCCCTTTGCATTGGTAGAGAATGCAGCATCTCCATTGTTGCTTCCTTCTCGGGCTTTCAGCCTTAACTCCTTCTCCATCAATAATGCACAAAACTCCTCAAAAGTCAAAGCTTGAGGTCTCACCTGAGTATTAAGGGCAGTTACTAGTCCATCAAACTTTTGTGGACAAATCCGAAGACACCTTCGAGCTAGCTCTTTGCTAGTCTTTTGTATCCTAGTGCCAGCCATCTGGTCGTGCTGATTCTTAATCTGAGTGATGAATGCTTCAACAGTCTCTCCTTCAGCAAACTTCTCCGTTGCTAGTTGATTCTCCAAGTTTTGAATCCTTTTTTGGTTTCATATTTCATACTGACTCAGTACATTCCAAGCCTCTGATGCTTTGGTTGTATGCTGAATCAAAGTCAGAACACCGTCATAATAGCTTGTAACTAAGGCACACAATGCATCTGCATTCCTTCGTTTCCAAGCTCATATAAGATCTGCATTTGGAGGAATCATTACAGTAGAATTTGATGGGTCGGGGGTAGGCTGTGGTTCTGTGTCATTCCCTAGCATAGTCTCCAAAAGCTCATAAGAATCAAGGATAGTTATAATTTTGAACTTCCACAAGGTGTAGTTTGTACCATCTAATTTACATTTGTTGAAGGTTGGTGGACGAATCCTCAGTGTTTGAATAGCTGGTATAGCAGCACCACCTCTTGCACTACTTCCTGATGTGCCAGAAACGCTTCCGAAAGACGACATCGTTCCTCTTTGCTATTGAAGCCTTTGCCTCTTGTGCACTCTTCGATCCCTAGAGCCCCCTGGGCTCTAATACCATGTAAAAAATTACACGGTGCAAAGAACAGAATCTAAGAAAGAGATAGAGAGTACACAATAGATAAGAAGAGTAACAAAATTTCTTTATCTCCAAACAATTGATACAAAGGTGGCTCAGTCCACCCATGCGCTTCCACTGTGAAGCTTAGATGGCGATTTAGACAGAAGATAGGTGAAGATCTTAAGGCTAGCTAGAACAACCCTAACTGGGATCATTGATGGATGTGAAGGGGTTTAGCTTTTAAATCTTGTGAAGGGGGTCATGATGGATGACCTTCCATATGTACCTCAACTAGTTGGCCAGGGAATATTCTATGGAATATTTCCTTTACCATTGGCTAGGGCCCCTGATAACTGTCTTACCCCGCAACTCGAAGCAATGTGCCTCGAGTTGCTACTAGCTTAACTACTCTGTCTAACCCAAAGATTAGACCCACAACGGTCACCTTTTTTCCATCTGGTCACATAGACCTCATCTGACATACAAGCTAGGACTCAACCAATGTCCGGGCTCACATATGGCTTCTCCTCATAATGGGGGCCTTACAACTTTGAGCACCATGGATCATTGGTGACACCTTATGAGGGTGGGGCATTGAGCATATCTAACAGAGTCATCGTCATCCCAAGCTTCGACTTGTTCAAAAGGTTGTAAAATCTTCGACTTGTTCAAAAGGTTGTAATAGTGGCACTCTAAAACCTTTGAAGGGGAAATAGCACTTGTTATGCTCATCAATCCATGCAATTGATCATACAAAACTAGTTAACACATTTAATTGCAACGTGTTTGAGAATTTGACAACATACTTATTCTCATCCATGCAAAACTCAGAAAGAGATTTGTAAAGTTTGAAAGATTCACAAATTATTGCAGTCAGGTCCTTCTACTAAACTTTCTCATGATATGAGACTCATACTGGCACACTGCTCCTAGACAGTCCAAGAAAAATTGCTTGTCATCTCAGGAAGATCTAGCTTACTTCCCACACCAGAATGACAGGAATTCCAGAAACATAATGCCTTAATCAAGAATCCACTTCTTGATGATATTTTCATAGCATGATTTTCTTATGAGGGAGGAAGCTAGAAGAAATACATCTTCACCTCTGTAAAAGAGGACAAAGCCTATTGTAGTCTTCCTGACCTGTAGTATCCCAAATTTTGAGATTGATAGTGCTTCCATCCACCACTACATTGGCACTCAGTCTATGGGGGAAGGTGTTGCTGGTGTATGAGATGAGCATGCAAGTCTTCCTGATGGCCCCATCTCCAACAGTGACACACTTGATGTCTGAAGGGATTCATTTGTGGAGAGAGAGAGAGAGAGAGAGAGAGAGAGAGAGAGAGAGAGAGAGAGAGAGAGAGAGAGAGAGAGAGAGAGAGAGAGAGAGAGAGAGGGAGGGAGGGAGGGAGGGAGGGAGGGAGGGAGGGAGGGAGGGAGGGAGGGAGGGAGGGAGGGAGGGAGGGAGGGAGGGAGAGAGAGAGGGAGAGAGAGAGAAGAGGAGGAGGAGGAGGAGCAATAAGGGTGCTGCTTTTGGTTTCTTTTTTATATTCTTCCCTTGCACTACTCTTCTTCTCCTTCTTCATGTTGAATAGAGTCTATATTTTAAATGAATAGATTTATAGGTAATCAATTATCTCTTGAATCCCTTCAACAACAACATCGATAAGTCTTTGGAATACAATGTGCTCATCTTCCTCCGACATCAAAACATGCCTCTTGTAGCCTTTAAGATATGAATCTAGAACATTTAAATCGGTTGAGACACTAGTCTTCAAAGTGGATTATCCATGAGTATATCGTGCCCACATTCAAAGTCATGTAGCAAGGTCCATTATAACTTGTACACAAGATGAGCATTCTTGCAAAAATCACCCTTGTTCTAGTTCAATTCATAGTGATAAGAGCCTTGATGAATTCCCTAATAATTTGGCATGGTAATGCTTAGTTTTGAAACCTTCTTCAAGTCATAAAATTGAAGATGAAACCTAGCTTGGCCTAAATCTTCACCAAGAGGTATTGTAATCATTTTCCATCATTATCAAGAGACCAATTGAGCATTCCGTTTGTAGTTCAAACTCGACAGCTTATCAACACTTCATGTGCTTCTTGTAGGTTAGGAAACTTGTCATACATGTCCAACTTATAACCTTTGCCTTTGATCCTTGAGTCTTCAAAACAGATACCTTCATATGAACCCTCAAGTTCATAGTGGTGGACGTGCAACATCACGACGTCTGCCCCCTCCAAACCTACACATCCTCAAGCATGTGCCAATTTGTTTACCACTTGCATCATTGTTCCCACCAGGATCATATGGGTAATCATGTGGGTAATATGATGAGTAGGTAAGTTGACATAGGCTATCAAAGCATCCTCCTAGTGTAACATGCTCGCCACACGCATTCCTCATCCAAGGTCGGCCTAATAGTATGTCGTAATCCACTCCCTTCATGACAATGAAGTTTACGGAAAATTGCACACCGACAATCTTTACTGGCCAATTCTTTAAGACCCCGAATGGTCTTACCTTCGTTCCATTTGCTAATGTGACATTAAACCTGACAGTCTCTACAAGAAGGTTCCCCCATGCCTCTAAGACTGCATGATTCAGTACGCTAACACCTGTGCCCATGTCTACAATTCCCTTTCGCATCATATCTCCTAAGGCTAGGACGGGAAAAACCGCGTGCATTTCAGTGCCTTCCCAAAAAGCATTGATATGCAAAGACTTAGGATTTGAGTGTAGAGTTAGACTTGGGATCTGTGTAACTGCATCATGATCTTGCGGATCAGCACCCACAAGTCGTGTGTGTCCCTCGATCAAGTCTTTTAACTCCTGCCACAAGGAATGATTTTGCCTAAGCAGATTTTCCACACTTAGAGTTACTGGAGTAGACAACAAGGTTGTGAGGAGGTTAATGGGCTCTTGTCTTCCACTGAGGCTAGCAGTTCTAGGCCATGCGTTTTTTCTCCCCTGGTAAGTTTCCCCCCGGCCTTGCTACTGAGTCGCTCCCAGTGGTGCAGGTATGCTCGCGTAGCCTGTGGTTTTGAGGGTGAGACTAGTGCGATCAAACTGGAGAAGTCATCCATAGGAACTTCCAATATGGGTTCAGCATCCTCGAGGTGCTTTTGGGCATCCTTGACCCACTCCTTGACCTTGGCTATAGCCTTGAGTTGCTGTTTGGGGTGGGGATATTCCCCTACCTTGGCACTCCCTAGCTCAGCTGTCTTAGGAGCCGAGGTCTCTGCCTCTGCGTCTGTGACCTTCTTTCCCGTTACTAGCGTAGTCGCTTCCTCGGTTTTAAGGGTTATCTTTGCATCGGTTCTCTTTTTCCGTCTCCTCCAGCTTTTCTTCCCTATTGAGGTTGCATCAAGGTTACTTGGCCCTGGCAAGGAGATGCCTGCTTGTTTCGTTTGAGCTCGTGTCATAGCATGTAGTGGGATGGGCGTATCCTCACTACCAAAGGTTTCCACTCCAAAGAACCCCAAAGGCACCGATGGCATGTTGGCAGAGCTGGTTGATGGCTTCCGCCTAGGACAGTCAGGAAACAGATGTGTGATTCCACACTCTGTGCATCGGAGATCCGCTTTGTCCTTGTTAGCTAGTTCTCGTTCTGATCAGCGTGATGAAATGTGGCCTGGGTGGCTGCAAATCTAGCATGTGACTGGGCCCTCCAAAGCCTCTGCCTCTTCCTCTTCCTAAAGCCATCACCGGCACTAGCCGATAGTCCATCAGGACTGGGTTCCCCTCCTCGTCATAGGATATGTACGGGTTGACATATGTTTCTTCCTCATTAGGCTCCTCCACAAAGTGAATAGGAGCATCACTAGATCGGTGGGTTACAAAAGGCCCTGGTGGCCTGGGTATACCAGTTGGGTTCATCTCTAGCCTAGTCACGGTAGGTCTTGAGTCAGTCGGTGCTGGAAGAGCTAACTGGGCTCCTCTCCCAAAGAAATTAGGTGGCCTATTACCTAAGTATGGAGGGTTGTACTGTTGCGCGTATGGAAATCTCCTCGGCATTCTGCAATGCACTGTATCATGCCCGAATCTACCGCACATGCGATCTCACAGGCTTTCTCATGAGCTCTTGCAACCGTGCAATCTCCATTCTCATCTCTGCCATCCCTTGGTCGTGGTCTACACTCTTTCCCTTATCCTGCACACTAGCAATTGTGTTTTCCCCCGAAGTGGTTGATCTCTTAGTGTCCCTCAGGCTTGCACTATCTCGGTTGGTAGTCCTCATGCTACGTTCCTTGAGTTGATCATCTACTCGTATTTTCTCCTTGAAGACTCGAGCTAGCACATCTCGTTGCAAGGTGGAGTTACTGGCCAAAGCCTTGTAGAGCTCCTCACTCCGAATCCCGTTCATGAACACTATAGACACTGCCCTCTCGGTAGATCACTCGTTGGCAGGGATTCTCTTGTAGAGGCTGCACACCTGAGTGACATAATCCCTAATGTCCTCCTTCTCCCTTTGACTGATATTCATCAACCTAACAATGAGGTTATCTGAATACCCCGCCTCCGAAAACCTTTTGATGAAGAGGCCCTTAAGGTGAGCAAAGTTCATACGTTCTGTGTCATCCAGACTAGAATACCAGGTCCTCCCCTTATCGCCTAAGCATAGGCCGAAGGCTTGAGCTCGCTGCGCAGGGTCAATAAGACCGTTTGCCTCACATACTTGCTCGAACTGCTCCATGAAGCTGTACGGGTCACTGCTAGGTTCGTATCTAGCTAGTTGTTTTGCTATTATGGGGATTCTAGCCTGCCCTTTAGCCCCTTGAGTGACTCCCAATCCTGATAGTAGCGCGGTAGCTAGGGTAGTAGCACTCTGTTCCACGGATGTATTGTCCATGAGTCGCTTTGCTACCAGTTCACTCAATGTCATGTCAGCCTCTCCTGCCCGTTCCCTCTCTACGTTCGGTCCGGATTTGGCCGCTCCAGCTAGGTCTAGTACTCGTCTAGCCTCGTACATATCTACGTCTTGCTGCAGCCTTCTAGTCCTTTGCTCATGGTTGTAGGCAATTATGCCTTCGAGCGCTCTCTTGATAGCTCTTCTCTCTTCTTCCAGGTTAGCTACCACTTCCTCTACAGGTTTGCCTTGGATCACAGTCCTGGTGAGTAGATCGTAGTCGTGGATCAGTTCCTGGACCAAGGTTGGAAATTCTCCTAAGTCTAATTGGTCTTCCCCTTGTTCGCCTCTTGATCCCGGCATTATTTCTGCTTCGAGCTCCACAAGGTTGTCAATGAATCCAATCAGCTTGGGCAGCGTCCACTCCTCTATCTTGTTACTTCCTATGTCTTCGTGTCTTCTCCAGGTACTACTAGTAGGGCACTCAGGCACCTATCTAAGTCTTGGGGTCTTCTCTTACTAGTGGGTTCCTTAATGTTATTAGATATCCTGGTGTGTTCCTTGTTATTCGAAAGCAGCTGTGATCCTTATTCACACGTTGTGCTTAGTGCTTTCGTGGTGCTTGGTACGAAAACAGGCTTTGCTCTTTTCTTGCCATGCAAACTTAGTGGAACACAAGAGTGAAGTGCCGATGTAGAAAGCATTTAATGCGAACTCCACCTTGTTTCCCTCCACATTCCCAGCCTAATTTGAGTTCTCAACTCGGTTCCCGACTATTATACGGTCTTTCTGCAGGTCTGTGCTGCGTTTTCTATTCTGCCCTAAGTTCGATTGGTCTCTAAGGTTCTAATGGTCAACCTGGGTCTTGGGGGTGTTCAGGGTTGCGTCTTGGGGGTCAGGTCTGTGGTAGGGTCAACTAAAGATCCTTATCTTTTCCTTTTGGTAGGATGGTTTGATTCTGGGAATTGGACAGAGCTGGTCCGACTCTAGGAGTCGGCGGTCCGGTTCTTGCAGTCGGACAGGTCTGGTCCGACTCCAGTAGAGTCGGACGGGGTTGGTCTGATTCTGGGACTCGTCCAATCCTGGTGGTCCGATTCTGGGAATCGGACCAGGATGGTGGTCCTATTTTCAAAATTGGTCCAATTATGGAGTGGTCCGAGTCCGACTATAATGGTCCGACTATGATGGTCCGACTCTAGTGGGCAGTTCGAGTGCCACGTGGCACGTCCGATCGGGTTGTTCGATTTTTGAAATCGAACAGGGCTGGTCCGACTCCCTCAGTCGGACGGTCCGATTCGGTCCGACCCCAAGACTCAGGTGGTCCGATTGTGGGAATTGAACCACAGCCGAGCTAGTCCGCGACTGCGTTTGCGGTGGGCGCGATTCCGACACATTTGGATCCCTCTTGATGTCTGCTGCACACAATCACTACAGACTTCCCATATTTAATTAGAGCACTATTAAGAAACACCAGACTCACCTGGAGTAGCATGAATCAATGCACCCAGAATCGTGATAGCACTCCCTCTTCCTGTCAACTAGAAGCTCTCTCTCTCTCTCTCACACAAAGCTAACCAGTGAAATGAGGTTTGTCTTGGCCTCCCAAGCCTCTTAAGGTCCTTTCCTAGCACTACATAACCTTACAACCAGTTCCCTTTCCCTGTTTCACCCAAGAACTTGAATCTGGTCCCCTATTTCCCTGTTTCCAGTAGCAGCCAAAACCTCTGTTTTCTCTTTTCTGAGCCTAATCTAACCTTAATCTAGTGCAGCCAAAATGCAAAACAGAAATGCAGAATGTTAGTCCTAAACTAATGCTTCCAACAAACCCAAATACTTACTTGTTTCACGGATTAAACCCTCCTAAATCTCCTAGTTATCTCGAGCACCGATTCAGGCTGCAACCCTACTTCTATGCTCGATTTGATGCGCGTGGTGCTCAAGGCTCGATTCCGTCGGTCCGGAAACGGAACCAAAATGGAGGGGAGCTTCAAGCTCTACCCCGAGACCTACGGACCACTTATTGCTCAAGTGTTTCAAACCGAGCGGCCATGGATACCTCTCACATAGCCGATGCGCAATGCCTACCTTACGGGTGTAGTGAGCTTACCTTGTTGCTCGATCGAGTACCCTCCTCTTTCTTGCACACTAGTAGCTCCACGATCCTTTAGGCAAGCTCAAGCAACCTCAATCCCTCTCCCAAGAGCCCCATCCTCCATAGCCACATGCGAGACAAGAGAAGAGAAGAGAGGAAGGGAAGATGAAGAGAAGATGGAGAGCTTCTTCTCCAAGATCTCTCACTCTCACACGATCTCTCCCTCACTCCCTCACACTCTCTCAATCCCTCTCTCAAGCACAAGAAAGGAGGCAAGAAACAAGAGAAGAGGAAGAAGAAGAAGAAGAAGCTTTGACCACCCACAAGAATGAGCTTCTCATTCACTTTTCAAATTTATATACATGCCCTACTTTTCATGGGTGGTCATCCCCTTTTTTACATGGCCGGCCATTAGCCTAGGCCCATTTCTCATTTCCCACCGTTCTAGTCTATCCTATTTCCAACTAATGCATAGAATTTGCACAGGAGTGAGCCTGGCGCTCTCTTACAAGGATTTGGGAGCATTTTCACACTTAATGGTGCACTTTTTACTCTTTTACTCTCCTTGGGCGACTCTAAGACTTCTTGAGGGTTGTGCCCGTGCTTTTAATTTTTTCCAGGGTTTGGTTACCGGTTAAGGTGCATTTTTCTTCTTTTGGTCCTGAACCTTTTGCTATTTCCTTTTTTCCATTTTTTGCTCCTCTGCCTTTTTCTTCTTTTTGTCTTGCACCTTTTGCTATTTCCTTTTTTCCATTTCCCGCTCCTCTATGTTGCGGTAAACAAAGTCTGTAGTCGTCTCAATGTTGGAAAGTAGCTTAAATTTAGGTTGCTTTTTTGTGGCTTTAGATCCTTTGTCTTTTCGGGGATTTTTGATCTTCTTATACTTTTGGCTTTTGAACTTCAGCTATACTGTGCTTTGATCTTGAAGAAGAAGGATGATAAATTGGATTATCATCTCTTTTTTGCTTCTCCTCAATAAGCACTTCAACTCCATGAGATTTTGCAATCTTGGAAGAATTTGCAGGGGTAGACGAAATTGGGGCGCTACTGCTCCCTTCTAGTCATCTTGTTTTGCAGGTCTTTTAAGTTCTTTAAAATCTCCTCCATCATATCTTTAACAGTCGGTTTTGTAGTTGGTCTAACAACCGCAACAAGAATAGGTATATGCATAGAAGTAGACATAGACACATGCATAGATATAGACTAATGAATAGGAGTAGTGGATGGAGCAAGAGGTGAAGTCGTAGTAGGAGAAGACATCATTGGTGGTAATTGCTTGCCGTTCGTAAGTGAGACTACCATCTTCACCTCTTTGTCAATGTAGAGACCGCACCAACAACATCCTATTAATCTCTCTTTAATCCCATATGCTATGTATGGTCTTCAAGAAGCTCTCCCAACGCATCCTAAAGTATAGGTTCAGCTGCCTGCAAGAATAACTCCACTTTCTTTGAGTTTAGAGCTCTTTTCTCTAGAGCATCCAACTAATTGTATCACTCTTCAAACTTCCACAACAACTTAGAAGCAACAAGTTCTTTTTTGGGTTGATAGACCCACTCTTTGAATGTCTTCCACATAGCAATACCATAATCCTCCAGAAAATATTCATCTTTGAGAACTTTCTTGAAAACATTCCAATTAGAGTCTTGCACAAACAAATATGTGACTCCGACCTGCAAAGCAGGCATGACAAGCCGTAAGAAATAGTTGCTCCAACTGGTCGGAACTTCAAAGAAGTGCATCTGGCTTTCAAAGGCTTTAATATAGGCTAAAACATTCCATCCATCAAATAATTTGTGCTCACTAACCATAGCCTCAATCGCCTTGGTCGCACCATGCATATGCTCTTGTTCTTGATGCAACAGTCATTATTGATCCAACTGCTATTGATGTAGCTGCTTCTGCTACTACATAGATAACTACATTTGTTGATTCAACATCATAATGGATGAAGAAAGAGTTTGCAATAATGTCTTCATCTCATTGATCGAAAGAGAAGAAGCAGTGAATGAAGAAGGTGGATTATTCAAAGAGTCTCCCATCTTGATGATCAGAAGCAATGCTAGCATGTCGACTTCACCAGATGTCGCACGGGATTCACGCGGGGGGTTTGTGAAAGTCACTCACCACAGGGACGCTTTGAGATGGGAAAATTCAATATAAAATAATTATACATAAGAATTTTGAATGAGAAAAACAAATTCTTATTTAAATTATATTCAAGTTACGTGTTCATAAGACTTTCGAGTTAGATCAAAATCAATCTAAGAAAGAAGAGAATAAGGTGGAATGTCAAGTTTTGAGGAAAGATTTTCAATGGTGAGAAGAACCTAGCTCAAACTCAAGCAACTCTTCATAAATGACTCGCAATGGAAACTTTGATGTAGGGGAGGGGCTTAAAGCTCCTCCTCAAGCCTTCTCTCCCAAATTTGATGGCAAACTTTGAAGAAGGTGAGGGATACAAGCTCCACCTCAAGCCTACACGCCCGAATTCGAAGTGAGATCTTCAAGAAGGAGGCCAGGGATTCAAGCTCAACTTCTAGCCTCTCTCCTTCAAGTTGCATACATGAATTCAACGAAGTAGGGCCCCTTGAACCACTTATCCCTCTCTTATATAGTTTTTTCAAGTACTCACATAACGTTTGCTCTTTGCTTTCTATAAAGCCTAAGGCTTTTTAAGCCTTATCTTTTTCCTCTTCCATGTTTCTTTTTTCGAAACTCAAAAGCCTTTAATGGCTAAAAAACTCTAAAGCTTTGTTAAAAAAAGTCAAAAGTTTAATTGACAGCACATCTCCACCTTGATTATCTTTTAACGGATTGCTTTGTCATCCATGCATTTCAGTATGCCATCTACTACCCTCATCATTATCAACTTAACTACTTGCTTTTGTCAACGAACTATGCTATCATGTCATTGTTTCATCTTCTTTTTTTTCTTCTACTTCTATGCATTTGTTTTGAATGCCATCAAATCGTTCCGTCATCATTTCTTGCGTTCTGACCATAATGTTGTCGAATCAAAAGAGTTGACACCTATCCTTCATTATTGTTCGCCCCTAATCAGCCCATCATGCCTACACAATGTTGTCAAGCCTTCTCCACTTTGCCATCTTCATTGCTAGCTACCATTTGTACCGCGTATGCCATCTGCGTTGACCATTTTGCCATTCTGCGGTGCCGTCATCATTGTTGTTATCACATCATTGTCATCCCAAGCTTTGACTCATTCAAAAGGTTGTAACAGTGGCACTCTATAGCCTTTGAAGGGGAAATAGCACTTGTTGTGCTCATCAATCCATGCAATTGATCATACAAAACCAGTCAGCACATTTAATGGCAACGTGTTTGAGAAGCTGACAACATACTTCTTCTCATCGATGCAAAACTTTGAAAGAGATCTGTAAAGTTTGAAAGATTCACAAATTATTGCAGTCATGTCCTTCTACTAAACCTTGTCATGGTAGGAGAAGACATCGTAGGTGGTGGTTGCTTGCCATTCTGCAAGTGAGCCTTCCATTTTTGCCTCTTTATCAATGTAGAGACCGCATCAACAGCATCCTCCCAGTCCTTCTTTAATCCCATAGGGTGGGTATGGTCTTCAAGAAGCTCTCCCAACTCATCCTGAAGTAGAGGTTCAGCTGCCTGCAAGAATAACTCCACTTTCTCCGAGTTTAGAGCTCTTTGCTCTAGAGCATCCAATTGATTGTATCACTCTTCAAACTCCCACAACACCTCAGAAGCAACAAGTCCTTTGTTGGGCTAATAGACCCATTCTCTGAATGTCTTCTGCATAACAATACCATAATCCGCGAGAAAATATTCATCTTTGAGCGCTTTCTTGAAAACATTCCAATTAGAGTCTTGCACAAACAAATTTGTCACTCGAACCCGCAAAGCAGGCATAACAAGCCATAAGAAATAGTTGCTCTGATTGGTCAAAACTCCAAAGAAGTGCATCTGTCTTTCAAAGGATTTAATATGGGCTGAAACATTCTGGCCATTAAATAATTTGTGCTCACTAACCATAGCCTCGATTGCCTTGGTTGCACCACGCGTACGCTCTTGTTCTTGATGCAATAGTCGTTGATCCAACTACTGCTGATGTAATTGCTACTGTTGTTGCATAGATAACTACATTTATTGATTCTACATCATAATGGCTGAAGAAAGAGTTTGTAATAATGTCTTTATCTCATCGGTTGAAAGAGAAGAAGCAGTGGATGAAGAAGGTGGATTATTCAAAGAGTCTCCCACATTGATGATCAGAAGTGACGCTTTCACGTTGGGTTACCAGATGTTGCATGGGATTTGCGTGAGGGGTTCGAGAAAGTTGCTTGCCGCAGGGATGCTTTGAGATGGGAGAATTCAAGATAAAATAATTATCCAAAAGAATTTTGGATGAGAATAATATTTATGGAACTCATGCCACTCTTCATAAACGACTCGCGATGGAACCTTTGATGTAGACGAGGGGCTTAAACCGCATCCTCAAGCCTTCTCTCCCAAATTCGATGGAAAACTTTGAAGAAGGTGAGGGATACAAGCTCCACCTCAAGCCTACACACCCGAATTTGAAGTGAGATCTTCAGGGAGACGAGGGATTCAAGCTAAACCTCTAGCCCTCGGGGGGTTCACTATAGATGTTGTATGGTGTCACGTGAGTGTAAGGGAGGGGGGTTTTCGGAAGGGGACACTTAAGCGCATACATTAGGGGTAGACCCCTCTTAATTTCCTAATTGAACTTAAATATAAGGAGGGGATAAAGGGAAAAAAGAAGAGGGGGATGCATTTGATCACCTCTCTTCGTAGATTGGTTTCTCCATGGCATGCAAGAGACCTTGACAAGTAAGGTTAAAACCCTAAAGCCTCACATAGTAGGGTTATTGAATTAATCGTAGTGTGGGAGGAGGGAGTTGGCACTCTCCCATGGTTTTGGTAGAGAGATTCAACTCCCCTTCTTCCAAAGAGAGCTTGGTGTCCACTTAGTGTAGTCACTTTAAGTATAAAGGGGTTCGATTCCCCTACTCTCTCTCCTCATGTGGTAAGGGGGCATGGGCACTCAAAAACATTGCGACATATACTTCGATGGTATCCAAGTGCCACTACATAAATCACTTTGTGATATGACCATTTTGATACTTTTAATTGCTTAGGATAATTCCAACTTTTAAAAAGAAAGTTAGTATATGTTCTATGAAGACTTACATTTAAGAAAGGGGATACATAAAAAGTTATACATGTGTATATCTAATAAGCTTAAATAGGGGGATATATTAATCTTACAAGCTTCATAAATAGGGGTTTTTTTAGAAGTCCTTGCATGCAGGTGACATGTCTTCTTTACTATGAGTGAACCCCCCGTGCTCTAGCCTCTCTCCCTTCAAGTTACATACATGAATTCAAGAAAGTAAGGCCCATTGCACCACTTACCCTCTCTTATATAGTTTTTTCAAGTACTCACATAACATTTGCTCTTTGGTTTCTATAAAGTCTCTGGCTTTTGAAGCCTTATCTTTTTCCTCTTCCATGTTTCTTTTTTCGAAACTCAAAAGCCTTTAATGACTGAAAAACTCTAAATCTTTGTTAAAAAAGTCAAAAGTTTAATTGATAGCACATTGCCACCTTGATTATCTTTTAACGGATTGCTTTGTCATCCATGCGTTTCAGCATGCTGTCTGGTACCCTCATCATTATCAACTTAACTACATGCTTTTGTCAATGGACTATGCTACCATGTCATTATTTCATCTTCTTTTTGTTCTTCTACTTCTATGCATTTGTTTTGAATGCCATCAGATTGATCCATCATCATTTATTGCATTCTGACTGTAATGCCATTGAATCGAAAGAGCTAACACCTATCTTTCATTATTGTTACCCCCTAATCAGGCCATCATGCCTACTCAATGTTGTCAAGCCTTGTCCACTTTGCCATCTTCATTCCTAGCTACCATATGTTCCACATATGCCATCTACGTTGACCATTTTACCATTCTACGATGTCATCATCATTGTTGTTATCAGAGTCATCATCATCCCAAGCTTTGACTTGTTCAAAAGGTTGTAGCAGTGGCACTCTACAACCTTTGAAGGGGAAATAACACTTATTGTGCTCATCAATCCATGCAATTGATCATACAAAACCAGTCAATACATTTCATTGCAAAGTGTTTGAGAAGCTGACAACATATTTCTTCTCATCGATGCAAAACTTAGAAAGAGATCTGTAAAGTTCAAAAGATTCACAAATTATTGCAGTTAGGTCCTTCTACTTAACTTTGTCAAGATACGAGACTCATACTGGCATACCGCTCTTAGATAGTCCAAGAAAAATTGCTTGTCATCATGAAGATCTAGCTTAGTCCCCACCAGAATGACTAGAATTCCACGAACATAATTCCTTAATTCAAGAATCCACTTCTAGATTATATTTTCATAGCTATCTTTGCTTATGAAAGAGGAAGCTAGAAGAAATACATATTCACCTCTGTAACTAAGAGGACAGAGCCTGTTATAATCTTCCTGACCTGCAATATCCCAAAGTCCGAGATTGATAGTGCTTCCATCCACCACTACGTTGGCACTCAGTCTGTGGGGGAAGGTGTTGCTGGTGTATGAGATGAGCATGCAAGTCTTCTCGATGGCGCCATCTCCAACAATGACACACTTGATGAATCTGGAGGCATTCATTTGTGGGGGGAGAGAGAGAGAGAGAGAGAGAGAGAGAGAGAGAGAGAGAGAGAGAGAGAGAGAGAGAGAAGAGGAGGAGGAGGAGAAGCAATAAGGGTGGCACTACTGGTTTTTTTTAAATATTCTTCCCCTGCACTACTCTTCTTCTTCTCCTCCTTCATGCTAAATAGAGTTTATATTTTAAATGAACAGATTTATAGCTCATCAATTATCTCTTCATTCCCTTCAAGAGCAGCATCAATAAGTCTTTGGAATACAATGTGCTCATCTTCCTTCGATGTCAAAACATGTCACTTGTAACCTTTAAGATATGAATCTAGAACATTAAACTCGATTGAGACACTAGTCTTCAAAATGGATTATCCATGAGTATATCGTGCCCACATTCAAAGTCCTACAGTAGGGTCCACTATAACTTGTACACAAGATGAGCATTCTTGCAAAAATCACCCTTGTACTGGTTCCATTCATAGTGATAAGAGCTTTGATGATTTCACTAATAATTTGGCATGCTAATGCTTAGTTTTGAAAGCTTCTTCAAGTCAGAAACTTGAAGATGAAACCTAGCTTGGCCTAATGCTTCAGCAAGAGGCATTGTAATCACTTTCCATCAGTACCAATAGACCAATTGAGCATTCCATTTGTAGTTCAAACTTGATAGCTTATCAACACTTCATGTGTTTCTTGTAGGTTAGGACACTTGTCATACATGTCCAACTTACGACCTTTTCCTTTGATCCTTGAGTCTTCAAAATGGATACCTTCATATGAACCCTCAAGTTTGCAGTGGTGGACGCGTAGTGTCATGACAATGTCATAAAGAAAGAAACTCAAGAAAGAATGATTGATTTAGTAAGTTCATAATTAACTTTTTCCTTTGAAAGAAAATGTTTACATCATAAAGAAAGAAACTCAATAAATTTAAGGTAATTAGAAACATTGATTGGAATTATCCTAGTTATCCTATAAAAACGAGCTTCTAAGGAGATATTAAACTCTCAAACTAGGGAGGGTTAGGGAAACAATAACCCTTTTTGCTAGAGAGTTGTCTAGCAAAGTACCTTAAAATAAAAAGATAATTTAGTCATGCATAAATCCTCGAGCTTCTCCAAAGAAAGCTTTGGTGCTCAAAACAGATGCATCATCTTCTTACCTAGATTGGGAATGAGAAAGCCCAATGAAAGGCTTCTCTTCGGTAAAGGCCAAGTATCAAGAATAAGACCCATTATTTAAAATAAAGTAGAATCTATGCTTGTAAGCTCAAGATTTAGATAAATATTTATGCACAAGTATATTTTATCAAGTTTCTTATCCCATCAAACGAATTGTTTGTACTATTTGTCAATGCTAATAATTAAAATGGAATAATTATTGGATGTGTATACTAGACCTCTCCTAAGGATATATGTGCTACTATTCCACCAAGGGATCTAGATTACCACTTTAGATATCTAGGATCTGCACATTGAACATGAGAGGTCTCTCCATAGGGACTTATTGTATGTTGTGAGGTCCAAAGTCTAGCATCTGAGACCACTTTCCTAGTAGTCTAGCATTTGGGGCCATTTTCCTATTAAGAAAGTGACTCAAGATGCCAAACTTCAAACTAGGGCCTTCTTGGCTTTTTTTTGCACATAAATTTTTCTATGCTTTAGGGTACATGATGGGTGTGCACACTATGTTTCATCACATTCCAATAAACAATGATGGCTTTATAATCATATGATGAATTGTGTGCATGATAGTGTGTATATACAAATTTTTATTTTTAAAGAGTTAAAAGTTCAATCTTCTTCTCATTTTCACTATCACTTTTACTCTTTCCTCCTCATCTCCCTTCTCTTCTCTATTATTCTCTCCTTGGGCTTGCATTGCATATAGCAAGTAAATCATTCATCATAACCTCAACAAGTCCTCACCTGTTGGGACCTAAAATAGGCCCGACACTGGCTCTCTAGCACTATTTGAACCTCTAAGACACACAATACAGCCCACACGACCTTGCTGCCAGGAGCATTTAAGGCTCACACTACACTAAACTCTAATATCGATTTTGAGTTTGTAATAGGACATAGTCCAATGTTTACCTTCCCTTCTCCTTAGAGAGATATCCCATAACATATAGGTATAACACCTCGTATCACATACATAGGAGGCAACCCCTCAATTGAAACACTGCGGCCTCACTGCAGCTCTCCTACATCTTGGGGATTGGCCCCAAGATGTGCTGCCTCAACATAGAAGCTCCACTCTTTGATTTATCAAATGATCCAGGAGTTTATATTTCCTCACTGAACTTATCCCAAGGAACTGCTCGTCTATCCTACAGCCTAGGAATCCTCACACACTCCAAGTTGGTCATTTATTTAGCAATCAAGTGCTATGTATCCAGGTTTTATACCATGTGTCATGAAAAATGTAGAAGTGTATGACCATTGTGTGAAAACATTCTATGATTACAAATCATCCACGTAGTGTGCAAAACAATCCTTTAATGATTTTCTATCTACTCGTTGCTGCGTTGCCAGAGAATAGCATCGAGTTTCCTTGTGCTACTAGTCACCTTAAATTTAAATTTTTATTAGCCTATATTTTATATATTTTCAGCAATCTCTCACTTTTACAATCTCTTTTTCTCCTAACCGGTTAGGTTTTGCCACGTTGTATAGGTTCAAGGTTCATTTGTATGTCATTTTTCATAAGAAAAGCAATAAAAACACACTAAAATATAAAAACAAGGATGAGCTAAGGCTTAATCCTCATGCCTCAATCTTGTTACACATCCACAAACATTAATCATATTTTTTTCTATTTATTTATAATAAAAAACCTAAAATTTCCCAATTTTATCTATTTATTCATATTTATTTCTTCAAAAATTATGAAAAATAAGAATTGTGAGCTCTCACTAATCAAAAGCAATCAGCCCCATTTTTATATTCATTTTTATTCCATGGGAACTCAAAACACTCAGTAAAACCCCCAATTTCCATGATTTCTTCAAAAACCGCACTTTGCGAGTTTTACGTGTTTTGAGGAAAAACTATTGTCATCAAATTTTTTGGTTGTTTCTTTTATTTTCAGAGATAATTCAGCATATGCAACCAAGATCAATCATCATCAATCATTTTCTTCAATTATCTTTCATCAAACAAAAATAACAACCACTTACTCATAGAAGCCCGTGTGTTCAAGGCGCATATCCCGAGATTGAGAGGCCATTGATGCTTCCCTCTTGTCCACACTGACGCACTCTCCAGACCCAATTTATGTCCTCTAGTGCTCCATCAGCATCGTTTGCTTCAAAATCGTCATCAACCCCTACCCCCTTCTCCCTTTCATTGATGCATATGAACACCCCATAAGAGGAGAGAGGAAGGAGGAGAGAGAAATACTAAAAACTAGATTTTCATTCCCTTCATCATATTACACATGGTTACCATCAAAATCTCGCCCTCTCTGCATAGATCAGGGATCTCCCTCTCTCTCTCTACATGATTGAGCATGCAAGAGGGACAAAAACCCCTGAAAAATGGGGCATCAATAAAAAAACACCCCCTCCCTGCATCTCGACATGTTTTTGCATGCTTTCTTCATTTAGAGTTTCATTTTTTTTCATTTATAAAATGTCCACTTTAAAAAAATCACTTTCACACTACTGTGAAAGGGTTTTCCGCATGTTTGGGGGTGCAAACGGACTCTAATTCGCGATCTAACTGGACGACTGACTTCATGACATGGAAATATATAAACTTGGGCCATGTTGCACACTTTTTGGCTCCTAAATACAATGGCTGATTTACAACACAAAACCTTGCGGGGATTAAATGGGGGGTCAAATGACCTTTGATCGACAAACCGAGGCTTGCGATGGATTCCTGATGTCGGAATGCATCTAGGAAAACTCTAGCTCAACCATCTGCCACCATTTTATTTTTCATAAAATTTGGCTCTTTAAAATCTCTCGGGTACTTTTTCGCTCCAAAAATGGACTCACATAAAACATGGGATAGGGCGACTCATCCCATCGAATCCCACGAACAAACCTCACATAAACACAACCACAAAGAGCATCAAGCTGATACAAAATAGATACATAATAAAAGACATCGCATCTTTCACTCTACCCCTTGCCAAAACCAAGGCATGAAATCCATGAGGATTAGGCCTAGCAGAATCTGACAGAAAGCCCAAAGCTAGTCACTAACTGACTGCTACAACATGGCCAAGCTAAAAAGAACTATCAGAGAGGGCATCCTAAGTGGTAGTCTCAACTACCTACCTAACTGAGGGCAACTCAACAAGGAGCTTCTACTAGACGAGGACTCCTATAGCCTGATCAAGAAACATTGTCTTTTAGCACATTGTCCTTTTGGGCTTTTATTTTTCCATACTCAGGCGTGTAAAAAGGAGGGAGTTGAGCGTAGTGACCCAAGCAGAATAGGGCATCGGCCTCAGGTCCTATCTTGGTACCCAAGAACCTACCAAGCCCTCACAAGGTAAATTTGCATATTAATCTCTAAGCCGCTCATAAAGAGCTCACATAGCACATCCTTAGGCAACATAATAGCTCTCCTTAGCCAAAGCCTAAGGATATTGTCAAAGGCTCTAGTGTATTCTTTAGTAGAAGGATAGGACTCTTGTCTAATCTGCATAAGTTGTCCTAAAACCTAGGTAATAGGCACCTTCTTTTCATATTCATCTAAAAATTTATCACATAGCTCCTCAAATGATTTAATTGACCCTCTTGGGAGGCTCCAATACCATTTTCTAGCCTCTCTCTTCAGGGTACTTGAGAATACAAGCATCTGATGTATATCATCATATCCACTTGCAAGGCAAATTAGGACGTATTCTTTTAAGTGTAACATTGGGTCCTCATTTACCAGCCCATGAAATACTAGGAGATCCCTATAAGGAGGAGGGCATTTAGTCCTCTCCTTTGGGATTAGCACTGGGTCATTAAAATCTTCATAATCCACATGACCTAGCTCCAACGTCTTAGGGTCCCTAACCTCTTTCGTTTCCATCTTTATTGGTGTAGAAAGGTTAATATCATCCTTGCCATCCCTTTCTGCCAACTCACAGAGTAGTCTAGCGAGTCCTATGCTACATAATAAGGAGTCTACTCCATCGCTTGATGATGGTGTTTTAATAATTCTATCCTTATTTGCTATGGTTTCCCTAGAATCGGAGGTAGGTCCTAATAGAACCTTCCTCTTTGATAAGGGTTTTCCATATATGTAGATATCATCCAATGCTTTCTAGATCTGCAAAATTGCACTTTGGAACCCAATTGCATCAGGCTCTAGCATCAAAGGTATATCCTACTCATAGGCATATATTACTTTGACTAGTGGCATCATGGTCTTTCCCTCTAAAACTTTATCACCACTAAGGATCATAGATGCATGTGCCTTCCTAGCCTCACTTTTGCTCTGTAATCCTTCTTGTAACTCCCATGGACTATTTCTCACAATTACTCCATGGGCATTTCCCCATAGTGACCCAAACTCTAGAAAGGTGTCACTTTTAGGGCAAAGGGTAAAGTAATTGGCTACATTTCTAGCCAAAGATCCCACTAAACCATTTAAAATGGACAAAGTATCTTTAGGGTTACAAGGGTTCATTGGTTTCGTCATCATGCGCATGGCTAAAATTAATCAGTCTATTTTAGCATCCACCGCTTTAAGGCAGCCATCAACTATAGAATACAGCTAACAGGTCCCTTACAAGACCAAGATTCGATAACCGCCACTTAAAGGCGGCTCTCGACAAACATACCCCCTATCAAGCCCTAAAATGGACCCGACACTAGCTCTCTAGCACTAGCCGGACCTCTAAGACACACAAGACATCCCACACGGCCTCGTGGCTAGGAGTGTCTAAGGTTCACAATACACTAAACTCTAATATCGATTTTGCGTTTGTAATAGGACACCGTCCAACGTTTACCTTCCCTTCCCCTGAGAGGGAGATCTCATAAGATATAGGTATAACACCTCATATCACATACACAGGAGGCAATCCCTAGATTGAAACACCACGACCTCATTGCAGCTCTCCTACATCTCGGGGATTGGCCCCAAGATGTGCTGCTCAACATAGAGAACAAATGTACAAGCTCCACTCTTTGATTTATTGAAAGATCTAGGAGTTTGTATTTCCTCACTGAACTTATCTCAAGGAACCCTCGTCTATCCTACAGCCTAGGAATCCTCACACACTCCACATTGGCCATTTATTTAGCAATCAAATGCTATGTATCCAAGTTTTATACCATGTGGCATGAAAAATGCAGAAGTTTATGACCATTGTGCGAAAACATTCTATGATTACAAATTAGCCACATGGTGTGAAAAACAATCCTTTAATGATTTCGATCTACTCGTTGTTGTTGCATTGCTAGAGACTAGCATTGAGTTTCCTCGTGCTACAAGTTGCCTTAAATTTAAAATTTTATCGGCCTAGATGCTATGCATAAACCAAATGAATTAGAATTTCATATATTTCTAGCAATCTCTCACTTTTATAATCTATTTTTCCCCTAACCAGTTAGGTTTCGCCACGTTGCATAAGTTCAAGGTTCATTTGTATGTCATTTTTCATATGGAAAGAAATAAAAAGACACTAAAACATAAAAACAAGGATGAGCTGAGGCTTAATCCTCATGCCTCAATCTTGTTACATATCCACAAACATTAATCATATTTTTCCCTAATTATTTATAAAAAAAACATGAAATCTCCCATTTTCTCGATTTATTCCTATTTTTCTCTATTTATTTTTATTTCCCATTTTTCTCTATTTATTTATATTTTTTTTTCAAAAACTATGAAAAATCAAAATTGTGATCTCTCACTGATCAAAAGCACTCAACTCCATTTTTATATTCATTTTTATTCCATGGGAACTCAAAACACTCACTAAAACCCCCAATTTCCATGATTTCTTCAAAAATTGTACTTTGTGGGTTTTACGTGTTTTGAGGAAAAAAATTTATGTCATTAAAATTTTTGGTTTTTTCTTTCATTTCAGAGATAATTCAGCATATACAACCAATATAAATCATCATCAATCATTTCCTTCAATTATCTTTCATCACACAAAGAAAAAGACCACTTGCTCATAGAAACCTGCGTGTTCAAGGTGCGTATCCCAAGATCGAGAGGCCGCTGACACTTCCCTCTTGCCCACTGACATACTCTCCAGTCCTAATCTATGTCCTCTAGCCCTCCATCAACATCGTTTGTTTCAAAATCATCATCAACCCCCCACCCCCTTCTCTCTTTCATTGATGCATATGAACATCCCATAAGAGGAGAGAGGAGGGAGGAGAGAGAAAGACTAAAAAATATATTTTCATTCCCTTCATCATATTACACATGGTAACCATCAAAATCTCGCCATCTCTGCATAGATCAAGGATCTCCCTCTCTCTCTCTCTCTACATGATTGAGCATCCAAGAGGCACAAAAACCCCCCAAAAATGGGGTGTCAATCAAAAAATTCCCCCTCCTTGCATCTTGACATGTTTTTGCATGCTTGATTCATTTAGAGTTTCATTTAATTTATAAAATGTCCACTTAAAAAAGGCTACTTTCACATTGCGGCGGAAGGATTTTTGACCTGTTTGGGAGTGCAAACAGACTCCGATTCGCAATCCGACTGGACGACTGACTTTTACGTTGAAATCTATAAACTTGGGCCCTGTCGTACACTTTTTGGCTCCTAAATCCAGTAGTTGCTTTATAATGCTAAACCGTGGAGGGATTAAATGAGGGGTCAAATGATCTTCGATCGATGAACCGAGACTTGCAATGGATTCTGGATGTCAAAATGCATCTAGCAAAACTCTAGCTCAGCCATCCTCCACCATTTGATTTTTCATGAAAATTGGCTCTTTAACACCTCTCGGACACTTTTCGGCTCCAAAAACGAGCTCCAACGCTTCAAGAATGAATCCAAATCGGGTCCTAAAATGGAGCTCTCATCACCCACAGTTCGCCTTGGGGCACTAGTTGTAGCAAGTGCAACACCCTTTGACTCCATGTAGACCTCCATAAAAGAAGAAGAGAATATGGAGCCTAGGTATTGCAACCTTATGAGGATTTGCAGTGGACAAGCATGGGAAAGCTTTGGGACCGAGTGATAGATGGTTCAACACCATGGAAGTGGATCACTGTAGCAATGCAGGCCTTGCAAACTGTAGTAGAGGCATATCTCATAGACCTTTTCAACAAAACATAGTTGCCTATCATCCTTGCAAAGCGCATCAATGTGACTGACAAGGATATGAACTTCATTGTTCACCTTCATCTCGAAAGGGTCCTCGATATCATAGTACTTAGATATGAGATTTTGTTGTGTATTGCCATGCTAAGAAAATCTTGAAAGCCCTTGTACAATATCGTTTGCGTTGAATTATGTATTTATGTATATGTCTCGCATATTTGTGTATTTGATTGGGGGTCCACCTTATAGAACATGTAAGATACCATGTGAGTTCAAAAGAAAGGTATTATATATAGTAAAATTTACAAGATTATATTTACAAAATGGGTTTTCTAGCTCTAATTTGAAAAAATCTATAAGTTTGGTAAAGTAAACATGGTCATTTTAAGACCTTATAACATGTAAAGGATGGGTATTTCTTAATATCGTTTGAACACACATTAAATAGATGATTTCTTATTGGTGGACTCCCAGGGTGTATTCGTTGCCTTTATTTTGAGTAAAGTTATTTGTCACATTTATTTAATTGCCACACATAGCCATTAACAACTATACTTTAAGACATGCATCCACTGCACATTATTTGATGGAACTTAGAATGGGCCGGCACTGGCTCGTGTACTAGCCGGACCTCTATCTCACGTGCTCAACAACCCCACGGCCTCGCAGCCAGGAGCGTTGATGACACATACATTGCCTTCCTAAATATCTTGCGTTTGTATTACGTCGTTTGTAGTCCACTCTTCTCTCACCCACTACTCCTCAGAGGGAGTCCCTTACACATTGCCTAATGGCACGAAGCACAGACATAGGGGGTCCTCCAACGGCTAAGTGCCGCCACCCCTCTGCGACTCTCCTACACCTTGGGGATTGGCCCCTTGGTGCGTCGCTCAACATATAAACATTTCGCACAAAATCCACTCAAGGTACCATTTAATCGTATACAGGAATGTACCATTGTCCTTACTTCTCTTTCCCCTAGACCCAATGCCTAGCCTATGGCTTAGGGTGTCCTGTCTCTCACTCAACGTGGGTCAAGGTCCTACTGAAAGCAATTGCTGTGCATCTAGGATTTCTGATACCTTTAAATATTTCCATGATTTATGCATATTGTGGATGCTAAGTGCTCAAACAATTATAAAATCAATATTGTGCGCATGTGAAAAATATCCTTTTAATGGTTTTCAGCTACCGTTCTTATGCGGCGTTGCACGAACCTAGCACCGAGGAAACCCTCGTACTACTAGACTCCCATTCTATAATTATTCACCGACCTATATGGTATGCAAACAAAAACCAACAATCTTTTCATCATTTTACTTCGCATTTAGACACATTTTAACCACTCTACCCTCCCATCGATCAAATGCTGCATTGTTGTATAGATTTATAAGGCATTTTGCCATCATTTTATGTGTAAAAAGCGGAAAAAACCACACTAGAACAAGAAGGTGGGGCTGAATTAAGGAAAACCCTCATGCTTCAGTTCCCACAAACATTCACGAACATTGTTCTTATTTTTCATTAATTTTCCGCACCCGAAATGCATTTTTCCCCTTATTTTTAGTGGTTTTTCTCTATTTTCCTTGTATTTTCCCTTATTTTTTGCATTATTTAATTACTAAAAATTCAAAATAGGTTATGATCTGTGGCCCTTAGTTCTTTCTTGCAACAAAAATGAAAATTTAGTTGGTGTTCCTATTTATTCTTCCATTTTTATGCTCAAAACCATCATTTTCCCTTGATTTTCCATATTTTACGTGTTTTAGTGTATTATTTTGAGACACAAGATGCATGTTTTTTCTGATTTTCTGATTATGATCAACAAATACTCATGGAAAACAGCAACATAAACAATTTTTAGCCCACATGAACGACAGTTTATCAATCAAAAGCCATGAAATCTCAAATTTCCTTTGAAAAAATTGAATTACCGCTTATTTGCGTGTTTCGGCTTTCATGTCCATGGCTACAAATCTGAAAATCAGCAGCACTTCATGCTCATGACAATCACACGTCACCATCTCCAGCCCGTGGAGCAATCCGATCGATGCCGGACAAGCCTCCATCATTCTTTCTTCTTCCTTTCTCTTCCCACATGAATCCCCCCTTAGAGGAGAGAGAGGGAGGAGAGAGAATGACTGATTTTCTCTCTCCCTCTACAGGCTGCCATTGTCTACACGGAACGGAGCGATACGGAGCGTGGAATGAGTGTAGTTGCATGCTCCAATTTGTTTCATGGCTTGCTTAGCAGCCATCATCACGATTTGTGGGGGGGGGTGGGGGGAGGGGGGGGCGTTTTTTTCGCGGCGGCTCTGTTCAGCCGCCGCCCCCCTCCTAAATCGTTTTTTTTAGGGAGGGGGGGTGCCCCTTCCCAAAGGCACCTCTTCACTCCTCCTTTTGGGCACCTCTCGCATTTTGACCGGCGTTTTGGCCCTTTTCCTGTTTCTCTCGCATACGGTGTCCGAATCCCGATCTGAAAATTTCTGTGAACTCGTCTCGGCATCCCGCACTGACTGCCAGCTCCACTGATCGGCATAGGCGCATGGAAAAATTACTAGAAATCCGCAAGTGTTTCCCCGACGTCCTTAGAGCACTTTGATGCTTAAAATCGTCCTAGGTCGAGCCGCTGCCTTTGACATTGGATATTTTTCCCTTAATATTCATAATTTTTAGCTATTTTTAAGCACTTTTTGGCACCAAAATTTCGCTCTGATTGGCGACCACGGGATAGGGCAACTCAACCCATCGAATCCACGAACATATCTGCACATAAACGACCAAAGAAGCAAGCTGATACAAAACAAATATATACTAAAACTCAGCACAATGCTCACCCTACCCCCTGACAGAACCAAGGCATGACATCCACAAGGAGTAGACCTAGCATCATCTAATAGAAGATCCGAAGTGAGTCACTAACCAACTGATCCAATACAACCAAACTAAAAAGAATTGTCAAAGAGGTTGCCCTAAGTGGTAGTCTGCACTACTTACCAACTAAAGACAACACAACTAGGAGCTCCTACAAGGCGAGGACTCCTATAGCCTGATCAAGGAGTATTTTTTGTCAGTACAGTTCTTCTTTTAGGGTTTTTATTTTAGTAACATACTTGGGCATGTAAAAAGGAGGGAGCTGAGCGTAGTGACCCAAGGAGAACAGGGCATCGGCCTCAGGACCTGTCTCGACACCCAAGAACCTACCAAGCCCTCGCAAGGCGACACTTAATCCTTTTCTAATGCTCACTTTTATTTTCGCTCCAACCTTCCTTGTTTTGTTATTTTTTTTTTCCAGCAAGAAGCCACCCCTAGGAAGACAAGATATCGGCCCCGGGTCTGACTCGTCTCCAAGAACCTACCAGGCCTTCGCAAGGCGATGATCAACTGCCCATACATTTTCATTCCTTTTCTTTTCTTTGATAGGGGTTAGAACCCCTTTTTACACACCTTTGTATTTATATTCATCTTGTAGGATGTTCAGGGTTTCTTGGCATCATCATTATTATCTTCTGGCAGGCTTCTCTAACTGCCTCACTACTAACAAGAACTCCTAGAACGGCTGCCTAGCAGGCTAGCAGAACAGGGCCACTAGGACTTCCTGCTAAAACAGGTCTTTCAATGCCTGACAATGTCTTTACATGAGGCAATGACTACTCCGACCTCCCTCAAACATACTTAGCCTAAACCTGGGACTTCATGCCTTGGTTGCCGGTCCCCAACAAAAATATATCCCCTCGACAAGTACAAATACACATATAACAGGAAAGAAAGGTACTCGTAAATGAGAGATATCACTTGGATTGGCCACAAGAAGCTTCCATCGTAGCAAAGGTTCCTCCAGGCTCCACCAAATTCCACGAATCACGAAACCTGTCCAGCACAATACTTAAAACAAAAACCCGAATAAATGCACCCACACTAGACAGGAAAATGGCCCTCTTGGCCTAATGAAATCAAGCATGACTTTGCCAATAGATTGGCCCTCTTGGCCTAATGAATTCAAACAATACTATGCCTAACATCCTCCTGGAAACAACTATGATAGACATCAAAGCATACCGATCCCAGGGGAACAGAGGCTCGTAGCCCTAAACTAGGTGCATTAAATTATGACCCATCCCTCCTGCGTATATCGCAAGAGGTTTTCGCATCACATGTCGTCTAATCAGTCTGTGGGTCCAAGATAATAAAGGCAGATGAGTCTCGCCTACCCTCTGCATCACCCAAATCAACCATCGTCTGCCAAAGAGGGCGTGTTCAGAAAGCATACCCCACAAACGACCAGGTCCTGTCTCATCGTCAATAGATATATCGGGACAAGGGCCACAATTAAAGAAGAGGTCTTCTTGATACGCAAAATTAGCCAATGAATTGGCAAACTGATTCCAATTTCGTGGAATCAGCTGAAAAGACACTCTATCAAATTCGTCTAGCAGGGCTATGGCAGTATGATGGTACATGCAAAGGATGGGGTTTCGTACCATGTACGTCCCATTGAGTTGATTTAAAACCAACTGAGAGTCCCCTTTCACCAATAAAACTGGCGGATACCACCCTTCTTTGCAATATTCAAACCCATAATCAGGGCTTTGTATTCTGCCATATTATTGGTAAAATTCAGCCTGAGATAAGCAGCTAACTTCATGACAATGCGTCGTCGGGGGTCTCGGATGACAACTCCTACACTTCCTTTTTTGCATGCACCCCTGGACGCCCCATCAAAATACAAGGTGTACATCCATAAAGGGTTTACATATCCCGCCATCCGGGACTCTACTCGTAATTATGGTAATCGAAATTCAACATATTCAACGGGTGGACTGTAGGCTTCATCCCTCCATCATCATTGAATTCAACAGGGATGCTCGTCAAAATTTGTAGGCAGTGATGGCAGAAGACCTTGATCTCCCAAATAAATGTCCCGCCTTCTTGCTTAGTCACCTTATATCCTTTGCTCCACCAAATGAGCTTTCCCTGATGATACCTCTGTTCTAAATATGGGTGTTCTAAATAAGGGATCAGATTACCCATCAACCTCTATCATGATTTCCTTGCAGATATTTGATCGATCTCGCCTAGACCTGCAAGGTAATCATAGTATTAGTGCAATCAGAAATAATAAGGTTTAATCTTATTAAGGTTAACCTTATTTTTAAATTCTATCCCCTCAAGGTCAGCTAACAAGACTGTGGATTTATTCTTTCCTATTCTAACGATCCTATAGGGCCCGTCCCATTTGGGCTCTAGCTTGCCTGGAAATAATTCACGTCATGCGTCATAATACAGAACAAGCTGTCCTTTCTTGAAGGTGTATTTCTTGGCTTTAAGGTCATGTAGCTGCTTCATTCGGCGCTTCGCCACTTCTTGGTGCAATAAGCTCTGCAGCTTAAGCTCATCTAAATGTGCCAGTGTTGTCAAGCGCTCAAAAAGTGCGTCGTCATCACTCAAAGAATGATTGATGGCAAACCGAATAGTTGGCAGCTCAATCTCTAAAGGCAAGACACACTCCTCCCCATATACTAACTTGAACGGGGTATGGCCAGTGGCTCTTTTGAAGGCCGTATTGTAGGTCCACACTGCCACGTATAACTTTTTATCCCAATCCCGTTTCTTTTCCGACACAATTTTGGACAGGATGCCCACAAGCTGCTTGTTGATGCTTTCAACTTGCCCATTGGCTTGCGGGTTATATGGGGTTGTCTTGTTATGCTTGATTTGCCAAGTCGTTGTCAAACTTTTGATCACCTTATTCAGGAAATGGGTTCCGCGGTCCGACACTAATTCTTTCAACGGACCAAAACGGGATATTATCTGCTCTAAAAGGAAACTAGCAGTTTCTTTAGCATCATCTTTCCTTGTTGCACGTGCTTCTGACCACTTTGTGAAGTAGTCAGTTGCTACAATGATGTACCTCTTTTGTGCAGTTGATGACGGAGTAATAGGACCCACAAAGTCTATTCCCCACTTCTCAAATGGAAGTGTTGCCATAATAGGGGTGAGTGGTCGTTTCCTATTCTCTCGACTATCATGTCGTTGACAAATATCATATCTCTTAACATACGCAAACGCATCTTGGAAGATGGCAGGCCACCAATAACCTGCTCTTAAAGCCTTTTGTGCTGTAAGCCGTCCAGCAAAATGGCCGCCGCAAGCAGAATCATGGCACTCTTCCAAAATGACTGGCACCTCGTCAGGCATCACACATCGGCGATAGATGTCATCAACCCCTTGCCGATATAATGTACAGCGATCAAGGCAAACTTTAATGCTTGCTACTTAATTTTCCTTCTCTCAGCTTTAGATAATTTGGATCTTGCCTCTCCCATCGATAAATAATGCGTTATTGCAGCGTACCAGGAGGGAATAGATGCTGTATCTATTTTAAATAACAACTCCATGTCACTACCTTCAGCCCCACAGATTCTTTCGGCTCCCCAAAGTCCACAAGAAATTCCACGATGCCTTGCAACCTTGGTGGCTTACTACGGATTTCATAATCAAACTCCTGCAAAGTGATTAACCACTTCGCTAGACGATCAGACGGCTGTAGCTTATTCATCAATAATCGAAGTTCCTCCACCTTCGTATAAAGCACGACTTTCTCATAAAGAATATAATGCCTGAATTTCTTGGTCCCAAAGACCATCGCTAGACACAACTTCTCCATGTAGGTATAATTGATCTCGGATATCCCCAGCTTTCGACTAGCAAAGGCTATCGGATGATACCACTTCTCGTCCCAAATTTGGGCTAAACAGCAGCTGATACTATACATGGTGGCTGCTGAGAATATATAGAACACCTCACCTCTTTTAGGTGCTTTTAAAACGGGAGCTCTTGCTAGCTCCTGTTTCACATCCTCGAATGCTACCTTACAAGGGTCACCCCATACAAACAAACAGCTAAAGGACAATAAATTTGTAAGCGGCAACATTCTTTCTGCCAAGGTGTTTATGAATCTATGGTAATAACCAACCGAAGACAGAAAGCTATGAACTTCTTTCGGAGTGCGTGGTGGACCCATGGCAACTATAACTTTGACCTTCTCGGGGTCTGTCGCAATTCCTACCGAACTGACCACATGACTCAGCAATAGCCCATAAGGTACTCAAAAAACACACTTCCGTGGGTTTAGAGCGATACAAAATTGTCTACAACACTCAAAGCATTTTCTTAAAATGATCAACTGCCTTCCTCTCACGATGGCGGCCCCTAAGTCATCAATAAACACCTTCAACTCTTCAGGGGATATGTCACCGAATGTCCTATCTGCTGTTCGTTGCCACGAACCAGGCACATTGCATAAACCAAAGGCCATCACATGGTACGCAAAAGTACCAAATACAGTAATAAAAGTTGTTTTCAACTTGTCCTCTTCTGCAATTGCCATCTGGTTATATCCTGCAAAGCAATCCATAAACGAATATATTTCCCTACCCGCTAATTGATCCAAAATCTGGTCAATAAATGGCAACGGGTAGTAGTCCTTAACTGTCTGCTTATTCAGCTCTTTAAAGTCTACACATAATCGAATTTGATTATTTTTCTTCTTTCTGATCACAACCGGCGAACACCATTCCGTGTGTTGCACAGGAAAAATCAAACCTGCTTTCCAAAGCTTCTGTAACTCTTCAAATAGCCTATCCCTCAGTTCAAAAGGCATATGCCTTACTTTCTGTCGTACAGGACGACTGTCCTCTTTCAACGGAATTGTATGAACAGCAAGACTAGGAGGAATGCCTCTTAACTCATCATAACTCCAGGCAAAGATATCACGGAATTCCTGAATCAAGGCTACATAGTCCTCCCTTTCTGCTGTGCTGAGCATAGAACCTAATTTGATTGGCCATGAATCATCAAGCGTATCAAGGTCTAGCTCGATAACATCTGCATCTCTTATATGATCTTGGCCCTCTATCGGCTCGTTCAAAGTGATTTGATAGATGTCTTTCATGGTGGATCCCTCTTTCGACTCATCACTCGATGATGTCTCACTGGCCGATAAATCTTCTAATGTCTCCAATTTTGTAGAGGATAGAGGAGCTCTCTCACTCTGTGGGGACTCAGGATAAGCATCAACCACCACATGCTGGGCACCTCTGCCGAATATTAGTCGACCGGTGGGTATATCTACTTGGCAGTCCGCTTGCAAGATCCAAGGTCATCCGAGTAATACTTGGTAACTTGGACGGCCTGCAAAACGAATCACCCTAAAGCCCAACATGCATTCTACATTTGCAACAGTGACATGGACCTTAGTAATGTAGCCTTCCGGCTGCCTCAAACTATCATCTACCATTCTGAGGATTGTGGAGGTATCTTTCTGGATCGCAAGACCCAACCTTTCCATCAGTTGAGAACTCATAATGTTAACAGATGATCCCGTATCGACAATGGCATAATCTACTAATATCCCATCGACATAGGCTGCAACCCTTGGGCAATGCTTCTCAGCATGCTCGAACCAGTCATCACCAACTCGCGCAATACCCAAAGGTTCTACGATATACCCAGTACGTAGGATATTTCTAAATTCCTTGCGTACTCCTGGGGAAAGCTTAATAAGCTGTAAAAGATTCACATCCGGCTTGACTTCGCAAAGAGAGCTCGCCAAATCGAATTCATGATAGTTTGATAGAGTTCGCTTTTCATGCCAAACCATCTGCTCTTTAGGTCGATGAACCGGCTTTATTGCCTCTTTTTTAACTTTCACCTTCTTCTTTGGTGGTTCCTTATCGGCTTTACTCTCCACGGGCTTCAAAGGTCCCCCTTCCATGGCAGGATCCAAAACTTGCATTCCTTTGTCGCCTTGTTTAGGGTTTCCGTCGATAGGCTTATCCTTGTCGGCTTCTCTACCCTTTTGACCTCTTGTAAGAACAGCTTGCAGATTAGAGGTTTCAGCATCATTAACGCGTATAGCCTCAATCAAACTAACCCCACTACCACTAGGTAGCTCCTCCACTATAGTCTTTGGTCGTTGGAGTATTTGTTTAGGCCCGTCTTTTCCTGGGAATCATTTCCTTGCGCACGATGATTAACAAGCCCTGGTTGCCGACTACCTCGCTGGAGGAAACTGATCTTACTCCAGCAAGTAGCTGCTAAATGGTCAGATTTTCCACAGATATCGCACTTAACATTTGGGCAATTTCTTGGATAATGTTGCCCACCACACCATTTGCAGCTAAACCTCGAAGGTGCACCCTCATCTGGGTATCTACTTCCTATCAAATTTTGTTGTTTTTTAAGGAAGTTGACATCAACGGCTATTTGCTGATACTGCTCCGTAATCATGTCGGTATAATGCTTCATCATGTCCTTAACCTTGCCAAGAACATTGGAAGCGCTCGACTCATAGCCTTGGTCATTACCATGTCGTTCCATCGGCTTAACAATTCGATTAGGCACTGGTTGTTGAGCCAGAGGCATGGTATTAGAATTGACTACCTGGCCTCCACCATTTGGAGCCATTTGACTGCCCATAGGCATCGACATGCTAGGGGGAGCTGGTAATAAAGGGACATTCTGCATCATGTTCCCTCTCCCATTAGGGTTAGCCATCGCTATCCCTTGGCCACTACTGCCATTGGCCATCGCCATATTGCTTCCCAATACTAAACCCATATTCGAATTACCTCGAGAAGCATAGGCTGCTTGTAGTCGGGATTCCACCTCTTCTGCTCGTGTAATGGCAGTATCTATATCCCCCAAGGGGACACTACTCGACTGCAATTGGATGTTAAAGTCCAAACCATGTAGGAAATATTGCAATTGGGCAGCTGCGGGGATAGGAATAGAGGTGTCCAACTTACGGAAAACCTCTTTTATTTTCTTCGCATAAGCACGAATATCCTCGTGTGGTTCTTGGCGGGTCACGTTGAGTACACGCAACCAATATTGCCCACCCCTTTCAGGGGCAAACTCCCTTCGAAAAGCTCCATAAAATGATTCCAACTTCTAAACCATGATACCATATAGCAGCTCTTCCTTTGAGAGTCATGTTGAAGAACATCATTAAATGTCCTTCTTCTTGGATGCGATAGTTAAACATCAGCTTTTGAAACTCCCTAATGTGGAGTTCCACATCTTCCTCAACTAACCCATTAAAAATGGGTAGCGGGTAACCTAGAGCCGGCAAATCCATTGTTCCTGCTGGAATTGCAATAGGCTGTGCCATGACGAGGATTGGATTTGCACTAGGAATAGGGGACGGTGGGGTTACACCTCCCGCACTTGATGTAGACTGGCTTATGGAAGAAAGGGAAGCACTAGAGCTTCCACCTTCTCCTAACTTACTGCTTGTGGCCCCAAGACCACTAGATCCACTCCCTCGTAAGGGTTCAACACCGCTACGCTTAGGGGAATATCTCCTAAAAATTTCAGCACGTCGCCTAGCTCTTTCATCTCTCTCTTGCTTTTGGATTTCTGCTAGACGATGCTTATCGATAAATAACGGATCAATCACAGTATCCTTTGGCATAAACTGCTAGTTGGTCCCTAGACAACCAGGATTCGAGGACCACCACTTTTAAGCGGCTCCCGGCAAACGCACCACTGATGGAACCTAGAACAGACCGGCACTGGCTCGTGCACTAACCAGACCTCTATCTCACGCGCTCAACAACCCCACGGCCAGGAGCGTTGATGACACATATATTGCCTTCCTAAATATCTTGCGTTTGTATTACGTCGTTTGTAGTCCATTCTTCTCTCACCCACTACTCCTCAGAGGGAGTCCCTTACACATTCCCTAATGGCACAAAGCACAGACATAGGGGGTCCTCCAACGGTTGAGTGCCGCCACCCCTCTGTGACTCTCCTACACCTTGGGGATTGGCCCCTCGGTGCGTCGCTCAACATATAAACATTTCGCACAAAATCCACTCAAGGTACCATTTAATCATATACAAGAATGTACCATTGTCCTTACTTCTCTTTCCCCTAGACCCCATGCCTAGCCTATGGCTTAGGGTGTCCTATCTCTCACTCAACGTGGGTCAAGGTCCTAATGAAAGCAATTGCTGTGCATCCAGGATTTCTGATACATTTAAATATTTCCATGATTTATGCATATTGTGGATGCTAAGTGCTCAAAAAATTATAAAATCAATATTGTGCACATGTGAAAAACATCATTTTAATGGTTTTTAGCTACTGTTCTTATGCGGCGTTGCACGAACCTAGCACCGAGGAAACCCTCGTGCTACTAGGCTCTCATTCTATAATTATTCACTGACCTATATGGCATGCAAACAAAAACCAACAATCTTTTCATCATTTTACTCCGCATTTAGACACATTTTAACCACTCTACCCTCCCATCGATCAAATGTTGCATTGTTGTATAGATTTATAAGGCATTTTGCCATCATTTTATGTGTAAAAAGCGGAAAAAATCACACTAGAACAAGAAGGTGGGGCTGAACTGAGGCAAACCCTCATGCTTCAGTCCCCACAAACATTCACGAACATTGTTCTTATTTTTCATTAATTTTCCGCACCCGAAATGCATTTTTCCCCTTATTTTTAGTGGTTTTTCTCTATTTTCCTTGTATTTTTCCTTATTTTCTACATTATTTAATTACTAAAAATTCAAAATAGGTTATGGGCTGTGGCCCTTAGTTCCTTCTTGCAACAAAAATGAAAATTTAGTTGGTGTTCCTATTTATTCTTCCATTTTTATGCTCAAAACCATCATTTTCCCTTGATTTTCCATATTTTACGTATTTTAGTGTATTATTTTGAGACACAAGATGCATGTTTTTTCTGATTTTCTGATTATGATCAACAAATTCTCATGGAAAACAACAACATAAACAATTTTTAGCCCACATGAACGACAGTTTATCAATCAAAAGCCACGAAATCTCAAATTTCCTTTGAAAAAATTGAATTACCGCTTATTTGCGTGTTTCGGGTTTCATGTCCATGGCTGCAAATCTGAAAATCAGCAGCACTTCATGCTCATGACGATCACACGTCACCATCTCCAGCCCGTGGAGCAATCCGATCGATGCGCACAAGCCTCCATCATTCTTTCTTCTTCCTTTCTCTTCCCACATGAATCCCCCCTTAGAGGAGAGAGAGGGAGGAGAGAGAAAGACTGATTTTCTCTCTCCCTCTACAGGCTGCCATTGTCTACGCGGAACGGAGCGATACGGAGCGTGGAATGAGTGTAGTTGCCTGCTGCAATTTGTTTCATGGCTTGCTTAGCAGCCATCATCACGATTTGTGGGGGGGGGGGGCGTTTTTTTCGAGGCGGCTCTGTTCAGCCACCACCCCCCTCCTAAATCATTTTTTTAAGGGAGGGGGGGTGCCCCTTCCCAAAGGCACCCCTTCACTCCTCCTTTTGGGCACCTCTCCCATTTTGACTGGCCTTTTGGCCCTTTTCCCGTTTCTCTCACATACGGTGTCCGAATCCCGATCTGAAAATTTCTGTGAACTCATCTCGGCATCCCGCACTGACTACCAGCTCCATTGACTGGCACAGGTGCATGGAAAAATTACTAAAAATCCGCAAGTGTTACCCGGGCGTCGTTAGAGCACTTTGACGCTTAAAATCGTCCTAGGTCGAGCCGCCGCCTTTGACATTGGATATTTTTCCCTTAATATTCATAATTTTTAGCTATTTTTAAGAACTTTTTGGCACCAAAATTCTGCTCTCATTATTGTACTAAGACTCAATGCAATTACGTACTATTGCATTGAGTGTAACCATGTATTTTCATACTAACACAAATTACCTACTTTCAAATTAAGGTTACATTATTGCAAAGACAAGGAACATGCATCTACCTAATTGATTCTCTATGACGATAACTAAATGTATTAAGCATTTATATAATGGAATCGTATTATGCTATTGTATGAAAATCTACCATGTGTTATTGCATGTAAATACATATTACTACATCACATTATTTGCACATGCATATACACCACACATTTATTTAATGAATCTAGAATTATTTAGGCAGAGCAAAGTAGTTTGTATTAAAATCAAATAAGATACAACAAGCTTAGCTAACAATGACTAATACAAAAAAAAATTATGCAAACCCTAAGCAAAGAAACTTAAAGTTTCTTGGATTTCCTCTATGGTAGAGACTTTAACTCTTCTTGCAAGAGAAGTGGATCAAGCACCTTGGTGAGCTCACCCAAAGTAGCGACTGTATAGATTACTCCACCATGCCCTTCATCAAATAAGTGCAAAAGCTTTTTGTGCTTCTTCACAAGCACCACATTTCCCAAACTAGAGATTTCAAGCATAGTGAAAAGTGGTGCAAATTTAGGCAACATTCAAATCTTCATTATTGTCTCATTCCCTCCAAGCGATCATTTCTTATGGTGTATGACCACACCAATATTAAGGTGCCGATGTACTCCTTCATAGGGTTGAGTTCTTGCGTCCATCCGCATGCTTTGATCCTCCTTGATGAAACACAAACTCATTAATATAAAGTATGTCTTGGATCTAATTACCCAAACAAAAAGATGATTATTAATTAGCCTACAGTTATTGGAATGTAATTAAACTTGACCAGGGGTGTATTGGGTCTAGAGGATACCACTGATGAAATATCGCCAAAAAATGTGAGTTGTATGGCCATGTTTGAAAGTCTGGTGTCTTAGGCCATTTTGTGGGTAGAAAATGGCCCCATGTGCTAGACTTTGGACCAGGGCCATACAACTCACATTTTCGTGCAAGATTTTATCGGTGGCATCCTCCAAATCCGATGCACTCCTTAGTCAAGCTTCATCACAATAGAATATACTAAATTTGGAAAATTGACTTTCTTCAACTCATCCTTCTCCTTTAACTCCCCCTTCATTAGTGTAGCACCCTTTTGAGCATAGGGATCAAGAAATTCCCTTGGTGTCAAAATCTCAAGCCTCAATCCAAAGAGTTCGTGCTACAATGCTTTGAAATCAGCATAAAAAATATTATAATCTACCTTAGCTAGTAATGGTCTCAAGTAGCTATAATTGCACTCACTATGTCTACACTTGTGCCATCATACCTTCCAACATTTGCCATTAGAGGATGCACATCTAGGTAGTCATGGTCAATGATGTCCCATTGACACTCTAATGAGATATGAGAAGAGCTCTTCCTCCTTCATCTCCAAATACTCGAGCACATCAGAGAATACCAAGTATTGCACACCCTCTATCTCTATAGGTGTCAAGGAGGTGAAATTAGGTTTGTCCTGGGTCTTGGGTCCTGGATTGGCTCTTGTAAAAATGATGTCGCTATGAGAGCCAAGCCTGGCTCTGTCACCATAGGACACTCCCTCTATCTTTATAGGTGCTAAGGAGGTGAGATTAGGTTTGTGACTCTTCTGAAAATGATGTCACTGTGAGAGCCACCATAAGATACTCCTCTTCAAGGTTAATGGGCTCTTTAAGAGGCTCTTCTTCCTTGTATGAAATACTAAGAACAACTGATCCTACATCTTCATCACTCTCCTCCACTATGGATATGTCCAAGGCAAGTAGGTATACAACCAAGGTAGCATCACGCTCCACGAGCTCAAAGGGTGACATACTTCAAGCATGGCCTGTAGGTATAGTGCATGCTCTATGCCATGGAGCCACATGGACCAATGACTTGTTATCCACTTTTTGCTAGTTCTTCCCACATTGCATGCCTGGGTGGTCCAAAAGCACCCAAGATAGAGTTGATCCATCTAGAGTAGGAGTGAGTAGCAAATGTGCTTACAAAGTCTTCCATGACTTAGATATTGAGATCTACCACTAACAAAATATTCTCTAGCTTGAAGACCTTTGAGAAGACCTCAAAGATCTCATCTCACTGGCTAGTAAACAATGTGTCATGGATCCATTGGTCAAAGTGCACATGAGTATCCATTGCAACAGGTAGAAGGAATGTGCTAGATGTAAAGAGATTAAGAGAGAGTTTGTGAAATGAGACAATGAAACCAAAAGTCAATTGCATCTATCATAAAAATCCTAACTTTCAAAATAAAAAGGGATTGTTTACACATGATTTAAACTATCTTTAACATGTGTACATTAATGTACCAATGTGACACTTGCTCACTATATCAACTAATGTTAGATGGCAGTGCCCTCTCTCTCTTTCTCCCCTCCTCCCTCGGCACATGGGCATGCATGATTGTATTGTAATTTAAAAAAAAAAGTATACGCATTTTCTAAAAAATCAATGTAAAGTGTCAGAATACATAAGTAGACTATTAACTAATTTTGAAGGGGAATTGCACTCCTCCCCTCTCCCTTAATGAGGGTTGGTGCATATTCTTCTTATATCATTTTAAAAATGTATGTATACACACTCAAAAAATACAAGTTAGCAAAGGTATCTCTTCTTAGAAATTGAAGGCATAAGATATTGCAAAGTACTTGTATTCCATATTAGCTAAAAATAAATGTACTTGTCTTCTATTGTAAGTGTAGAAGATTGCAAAGTAGTTGTACTCTATTGCAAGCATAGGACATTGCAAAGTACTTGTATTTTGTTAGCCAAAATTTTAAAATTAATATATCATATGGAGTTATGATATTTAAGTAGACTCCACAATTTCTAAGATGTGTGGAGCCACATACTTTCCACTATTAATTATACTCTAAGCTCGGCTTCAAATCTTCCTTCCTACCATCTAATTTGAAATTGGATGTTAGTTGGTGGACTCTCTGTTAATATCATGATTTCTTGATACATTATACTAAAGGCCAATCATCCTCCATTTGCAACACTTGGGGCTCACGACTCTCAAATGATAGTAAAATCCATAGTTGCACTATCACATGTGTCAATCAAGGCACAACCATTCACCCTTTAGCGTCCTCCATCTATGATACTTGAATAACAAGTATATCGTTTGGCACACAAATAAGTAATTTTATTTGGAAAGGAAAGTTAGCTATTAAGCAACAAACTTGTGTTTCAATACATCTCCTATTCGCATATGCTTCGATACTTCTTTCCTATTGTGCACTTCCATTGAGAGAATATTTGTTCTTCCCTCTAGCATTATGACCTATTAGATATGCTCAATGCCCCACCCTCATGAGGTGCGATCAATGATCCATGGTGCTCAAAGTTGTAAGGCCCCCATTATGAGGAGAAGCCAAATGTGAGCCTGGATATTGGTTGAGTCCTGACTTGTATATCAGATGAGGTCTATGTGAGTGGATGGCAAAAAGGTGACCATTGTGGGTCTAATCTTTGGGTTGGACTAAGCAGTTGAGCTGGTAGCAACTCGAGGCACATTGCATCGAGTTGCGGGGTAAGGGAGTTAAAAGGGGCCCCTATTTTGGGGTCCAAGGGCCGTGGAAGCGGCCCTTGCTGGGGGGTCCCAGGGGGGCCCATTGGCCCCCCTGGCGGGGGTCCGAGGGCAGCACCTCCAGCCTAACGATAAAGGGAATATTCCCCGCCGGCTAGTGGAGGTTCATATGGTAGGTCGATCACGCCGACCTAATCGCCTTCGCAGGCTATAAAAGCTAAACCCCTTCACAGCCATCGATCATGTATCTTTCACCTAGTCAGAGTTGTTCCAACCAGCCTTAAGCTCTTCACCTATCTTTTGTCTAGATCGCCATCCAAGCTTCACTGTGAAAGCGCACGGGTGGACAGAGCCATCTTTGTATCCGTTTTTTAGAGCTAAAGATATTTTCTAATTTTCCTCTTATCTGTTGTGTACTCTCTATCTCTCCCTCTTTCTCAGATTCTATTCGCTGTGCCGTGTAATTTTTACATGACCTACGTAATTCATGTAAAGAATTATATGTTAAACACTCACAATCACAATTATGTTGTACAAATCAACCATGACATCAAAAGGTATCAACCCTTTTGTAATTAGACCCATACATTGAAACAAAAAAACATATCCTTACATACGTTGACACAAATGTAGATTGAATTTGAAACTATCACATTGATCAACATGTTTACACAAAATAGAATGAAATGAATAGCATAGAAATACTCAAAAAGCTAATATTTTAGAAAGAGAATTCATTATATTGAATAGATTTTGTCTCACTAAAGTGACTCAATATACATAAAGAATTATATGTTAGACCCTAAATGATAATCATTTTAATATAGATCAACAATCACAATTATGTCATGAAAATCAACCATGGCATCAAGAACAAATCATCCCTTTTGTAATGAGACCCACTGATCAAAAGAAAAACACCTATCCTTGTGTATATTGACACAAATTTAGATTGAATTTGAAATTCTCACATTGTTCAACATGTTTATACAAAATAGAATGAAATAAACTTGACAAAAGATTTATCACCACCAACATTAAGCCACTTGTAAAATATTTTTTTGCTAAACTCAAGGCCACATGTCACTTGTTCATGCCCACTTGTTTATGGAGACAAATCCCTTATTTGTGGCTATCACTTTTTCTTTTTGTGCTACACAAACAAACGACCACAATGGGTAACTTGTAAGTTGAATGTGATTAATGAATTCTTTCAAGTGATGATCACTATCCATGTCCAAGTGGTGGCAAACTACATGTAAGTGGATGATATGGATCTTTTGAAAGAAATTTGAGTCTAGAGAGATATTCTTGACAATTCGGATATAGAAATGGGAAAACTCAATAGAGCTTAAGGAGCAGGAAAGGATTAATCCTTTTGAGGAGTTGATCATATGAAAAGGAAATCTTAGGCAACGTAACATGTAAAAAATGATGTGTTTAGAAATCAAATGTTCACTTCACGAGCAATGATATTCTAACTAAGCGACCTTGCACTTGAAGATACAAATGAGCATGAGGGAATGCCCCTCAAATTATACAGTATAAAATTATGGCAAAATTATGTATACACAATACCAAATTTGGTATTAAATTTTTGGATTCATTCCTTTTTTGTGAAAATTTATATTTGTAAAGTCGCGTGTTTTACATGAAGATTAGCTCATACAACAGTAGATAGCTCATATAACTATATAAATTAAGGTCACATTAGATAGTAAAAGGCCTATTATTATAAATGTTCTCTTTGGTTTCTTTGTCTAGCCTATAGTGGTTTTCTTGACACCAAAATCATAGCTCCATATGGAACTAGATGGATTAAACCAAGTGTGAATATGTGCGAATAGAGGGCTTGGCTACAACAACTACCAAACATAATTCTATGATCTTTAGTAACAGTGCCCAAAAACCACCAAAGAATGTGCCAATAGAATCTTGCCCCAATTACCCCCATAAGTAAGGTTTTTCTTTGTAGAAATGCATTTAATAATGAATAAAATATTCCCATTCAAGTTTTTCTATGTATTGATAGTAAGGTTTTCCTCAAAAACCAATGCATATGGTTGACTTGCAAGGCATTGGTATATTCGTCTCATATCACTTGAGCTATTTCTTGTTGTCCATTATCATCCAAGGGTTCAAAATGTGGTATATATGTTTCAATTGAAATGGATATGGTAGCCACTTCCATTGGGTAGCCTAAGGATTACTCCAAGTCTATATAAGGAGATAGCAAGAACAAGTAGGGTGACATGTTGAGGAGCACATGCGCATCAAGGATCACATTGAGGAGTGTATGCCACATGGATGTATACCATTAAGTTGCTTGAAAAGATAAAGAAGGGAAGGAGCTTGAAGCCAATGTTAAAAACCAAGTTGATTTGTAGGTGTGGAGTCATTGGATTGTGTGTTCCTTTGGTATTTGTGAATTTGTGAGTTTACGGATGGATTATGGATAGGTTGTGAGTTGTTATTACTTTACCATTTTGAACTACGGTGTGGAGTCATTAGGTCCCCCTCAAGTGAAATTCTTGGGTGTTTGAGTGTCTAATAAGCAGCCTTTTATTTGCATTATTTATCCTTCTATGGTATAGTTGGAAATGGTTCAATATTATCAAGATATGAATCTCTCCTTTATTTCAAAATGTATTTGGTCTAGTAGTAATAGCCATTCAACTTCGTAAAAATAGTGTTAGACCATGCATCGATGCCAACAATACTCAATGCAAGCTGGGCCGTATGAGTAGAAGTAATTATCATGATCAATATTTGATAAGACCTCAATATCTATGCAATTGAGTTAGGGTCTTTTTTAATGAAAATATTTTTTCCTATGGCTCTAAAAACATATGGTTTGTGGTGCATTTATACCTTAAAGACATCTACTATGACTTATAAAGAAAGTTCCAAATAGGCTAGGCTACTTATATCTTAAAAGCACTAAAAAGTATTATATTTTATATCTTAAAAAGAGTCTTAGATATCATCAAGAAAAGTTTGAGATATCATCAGAAAAGGTCTTCACCAACCTTTTATTCTTTCCTATAGTAGCAATGGAATGGGATTTTTATATATCTATTTTTATATATATCTATTTTTAAATCTAAATTTTTGTATTTGCCATCACTTCATGTCTTCTTAGGATCATGTTTGTGCTATAAGTTGTTATTAGTAGCATGAGGGAGGACACATGGGCATCAATAGCTTTATGATTCAACAACACATCATGTTATTTTTTTTTTCATGAAAGAAGAAGGATTGTATGTGCATCATCACAGTTGTTTGAATTAAGCCTACCTACGCACTATTTCATTTCCTATGTGCATACATTAGGCATTCGCAGCAAGTAGAACAATGATGCATCACACTTGTTTTCCATTGACTGAGTGGATGCGGATGTTTGGGTTGTTTAGATCAATGTCATTTGATTGTAATGGGGGACTAAGGTAAGAATGTGTGGACCATATGTTTGTAACATTTTATTACGAAGATGAGGGTGGTAGGAACTAACCTTGACCATGTAGGATGATTGCATTAAAGGATTTCGAGAGTGTGAGGTCTTTTGGAATTTTGCAGGATAACTGAATAAAACATGGACGATTGTGTGAGGTCAATTTCTCAAGGTTATGAAGGAGAGAGAGGGAAAGCTATTACTAGCACTATAGACCCAAAATGAGGAAGTCAAAGTCCACCTATAGTGCGAGGTCCCATGTCTCTCATCTCAAATCTCTTCTTGAACTGGCTTTTTAGAGCATCCAGATCATCAAAGGATCTCTTCCACCAATTAATATGTCATTCACATAGAGTGCCAAAATCAAAGGCTACCATCACAAGCCTTCATTGTGTATAAACATGGATCCATATTACTAATATGTGTATAGCCTTGTAATGCATAAAAGTATTAAACTTGTGGTACCATTCCCTAGGTATTTGTTTAAGGCTATACAGGGCTCTTTCTCAATCTAGACACTAGGTGTTCCCTACCTTTTTTCTCAAAGCCCTTAGGTTGTTGCATATAGATCATAGATTATTTTAGTGGCTATATGTCGCCAAATGGCTATACTTTTATTTTTTTGATTTTTTTCGAAACTTGAGTAGGTTGAGTTATAACTCCAAAATTTTTTATTTGCCAACATTTCTAAGGTATATCAAGATTTTGAAGGCTCTTTCGCCATTCATGCGAAACAAATATTGAAAGAAATATATTAAATTTGCCACAATATTGATAAGTTATGGGATATATATAGAAACATTTGCACATATGTACTCATACACATAGTACATACATAGACACATGTCACATACTACTTATCCTTGCTCCTTCTTTACATACTCATACACATGACTCACACACACCCCTCCACACACACACATTACTCAGCATTACATCTACTCTTGTATTCATACATACATATACAAAATTCTTAGAACCAAAAGGTTTGAGGTACTCATGGTCCAATAACTTGAGCTAGTTAGATATTTGAAGCATGCATCTTGAAAGTTTGTTGGACTTACTTTGATTATCCCAAATCATGTTAGAGTTTAAGGACACATTGCCCATATCAAAACCCCAAGGTAAATGGGTTAGTTTCTCAACGCACGTGTTAAGGAGTACAAGAAAAAATTTAGATAAAAAGGCACCTTTCTAATTTCTTGTAATTGTACAAGTTTTCCAAAATTTGATATCTTTTTGAGAATTAATAGGCCAATTTAATACTTTTAGTAATAACAAATATATTTTCTTTAAAGCCCAAAGCATTCAATTAAATAGAGAATTTAGGTAATGAATCAATTCTCACGACGACACTTAGCAAATCTTGAGTATTTCAAGCTATGGCTATTTTTTTTCATGTTTCTCATGGTCAAATACCCTCTAATAAAGAGGTTCCACAATGGGTCACACAAAATTTATTGGAAAGGGCATTGTTCATGCTTAGTTGGGTTTAGAGAAAGCTACTCCACTATCTTCCTTAGTTAATAAGCTCTTCTCTTGAGGAAGATAGTGTGTGCTTACAATGTCACAAGATCATGCACTTAGTTGGTACGAACACAAGGTAAAGTATAAATATTATAAATGAGGACCCTAATGTGCAAAACCACAATGCACTTTACAGAGTGGTATGGGAATTTCTAGCACCCCATCTTGATACTTAGTAAATGCTATAGTAACAAGCGATTGATGCTGCTAGAACCATGAATACTCAAGTCTCACACATAGACTAGATGTTCCTTGAAGACAACACAAAGAAGATTCAACAATTACAAAGTGTGGGATAAGAAAACAACTTTCCACATGTGGCAGCTCATCAATGTACAATAGTTTCTCAAAACTCTAAGAATATCGTTCAATAGTTGTAGCTTTTGGAAGGCTACATAATGTCAAAGAAGATTCAAACAAGCTTTCTAGAGGCTCTTTTGAGATGTTGGTTGTATGGTGATGATGAAACTTCTTTGGTGACTGTGGTGGCGAGAGCACATTATTATGGCCATCTTGAGGTTATTCTAGGGGTGCTAAAGGATGGTGGACCTCGAAGGATATTTCCCATTTCATTGCATCATTGTATACATTCGTGTATTGTCCAGGTATGATCTAAGAGAGGGTGTTAGCATTATGCAACTCATTGTGGTCCACATGTGCTCATGGTCTTGTTGTTTTGACTCACTCTATTCCCAAGAAAGCATGTTTCCTCTCTAGAAACTCTCATTTGGCCATATTGGATCATATTGGGCGATTAGGTTTTGGGCTTGTGCTCACTTAAAGGCAAGTCATATTAGGGTTTCTCTAGAGATGACACTACTTTCTTGATTACCCCCCTCAATTACTAGTTTCCATGTCAAATCTCACATTCTCTCACAAGGGTTCTATTTATAATGCCCTATAGTGAGTTTTCCTCATCCTTTTACATGTGTGGGTTTTTCTTTTGAATGCCCCATTTCATGGTATTTGCTTAAGATGGTTCAACTAGAACTTGATATGGAAACCATATGTGTAGGTGATTCTAATATGGTAACTTTGCTTGATGTTTTGATCTAACATATGAGATGTGGACACAAGTAGTATTCTTTCGGAATTGACATGGAAAAATCTACACTCTAATCAGTCATCTAGGGCAAACTAGGCTTGATCACCTCTATTTCAATGATAGGGTGTGTTGGTATTTGTAATTGTTCTATATCAAGATTGAAGGTGCAATCAACACTTGTAAGCAATATGAAGGAGCATAATGAGAGCATTAGAAGCTAGTGCTTGTACTGCATCAAGAATTTCTTACAACAGTAAAGGGAGGATAGAACTTCACCTATTAGAGTTCAATCTCCTATGCATAGGTTGCAACACAATAAGAAAGAAGTCATAGCTAAGATGTTATATGGCTTAGTTGAGCCAATGCCTTCCTTAATAGGCCATTGTTTGAGGGGGAGATAAAGGTAGTGGTATTTCTCATGAAGAAAAAATTGGGATCCCTTCTTATGTGAATTCCATTAGTTGGCATTGGTGGTGGAGGACTATGTGCATGTTGCTTGTGTTGGAGAAGGTGCGGTGACTAAAACCATGCTGCTATGGTGTAAATGGAATGTGGTGGCTGTGTATGTGGTGGCAAGAATGAGAATATAGATAAGTAGGCTATACATTGCTTCTCTTCTTATTTACATATGTATTGAGATAAAGGACGATACTAGGTGGCCACCATAATAGTGAAAATTAATCTAACTAAGGTAAACATTGTAATGAAAAAAAAAGGACCATGGAAAAGGTTGGGTCTTCAGTGAGAGCTCTAGATGGAGGTCATAAGGATGCAAGATACTTGTTCCAATGTTTTAGAGGTCAGAAAATATTTAGGGGCATGTGTCTTTTACCTCATATATGAATAAAATAATTTGCACATGTGGCTGATGATTTGTATATGTTATTATTATTACAAAAAGAATAGAAATTCCAATAGGACAGACAGCACACCAAAGCCATGAAGAAACTAAAGAGATTGTTGAAGTTTGCAGGGACATTGAGGAATGTTGATTATTCAAAGGGAAAGCATATTATCATTACACTAGACACTATCTTGATTGGTATTGGATGGGTGATTGGGAAATATGACAAGGGAATTGGTATGTAATTAGATTTGGAGCAAAAGGATTAAATGAAAGTAGAGATGGGTATACACAGGTCGAGAAGGTGAGAAAAGAGCCATTCCAGCATTGTAGTCGTCAGTTCTACCTTGCTTACCTTTGGGCATTTGTAGCTAATCCATATTCTTTATTTGAATACTACATTTGTGCTTTCAAGACATCCAAATTAGCATTCCACGCCTGGAGGATGGTAGATTGGGGTATGGGGCCACCTTTTTGGATAACTATGTCTATGCCTTTGAACCATGGATCGGTGTTGATGCCTACAGATGTGGTATTGCTATAGGCAAGATGAAGAATTGTGGCTAGTGCATCTCGCCTGGCTTTCATGGGCCAGTCGGGATCAACAACTACAAGCCAGGCTGCACCATGGCCTGAGGCTACTCTAAGCAAAGCCAGGCTGCGAGGTCTGTGTTCACAGCAGAGAGATGCAAGGATGATGCTATTAATAATGATGCCACTAACTCAAGTGCTCCATGAGCGAATATGTGTGGCTTCTATGGTATGCCACACAATATGAATCTCAACTCTCTGTGTGCTATTGTGGTGGCCATTTCAATTTGCTTTAGGTTATCCGGGGCAATAATGTGACTTATCAAGCATGAATGAAGCATCAAATCGTAACCACTATCAAGAGAGAGGGAGGGTTTGCAACAAGGAAAGAAGACATTCTATGATTCAGAACTCCATGGGAAAAAGACCATAATATAGGCTCATCAATAGCAATAGATCTTTCATCATTTCAATCATGAAGGGTTTCATTCTGCCTATGCTGCACTGCCATCCTTAAGGTCTCTTACTAGAAAAGGGCAAGGTTTTGCCTTCCCTATAAGCCTGCTTCCCAAGTGCGAATGCAGAGGAACTTGAGAAGATAAGCTTTGGTTAAGAGCACTAGGAGGTCAAGGCCTTTGCATAAGATATTGGCAACGTAGAATGGGTAAGCTCCTTACTATTTTCATCCACATTAGATGTTAAAAATAGTTTATTCGCCCTCTTGATCCATGGCATTCTCTATAATAGCTATAGATAGATTGCTCCAGCTCCTATTGCCAATGCTGGCCCTTATCACAAGGAACTTTCAATCATTTCCTACATAGGAAAAAAAAAAGTGAAATTCCCTATCAATTTCCTAGTTAAGAATATACATAAGTAGGGAAAGTAAATGATAGGAAAAATAGAACATTTCTCAATTAGAGAAAATTCCTACATAGAGAAAAATTCCTATGTAGTTTCCACAGGAAAATTTCCCTATGCAGGAAATTTCATGTATGATTCCCTCCTACATAGAGAAAATTTCCTATGTAGTTCCCACATAGGAAAATTTCCCTATATAGGAAATTTTCCATAGGGAAATTTCCCTATGTAGGAAATTTCTTGTATGATTCCCTAGTTTCTCTAACTAGGAAATGTTCCATTTTCCCTATCATTAACTTTTCCTACTTATGTGTATTTTTTACTAGGGAATTGATAGGGAATTCCCTTTTTTTTCTATGTAGGGAATGATTAAAAGTTCCTTGTGATGCTCTTTCAGTGTCTCTTTTGCATTCATAGTCGATATAGCTTTGATCTTTCTAAAAATTGCATTAGTAGTGAGCATATTCTCCTCAAAGCATTGTCTCTTTGCAAGAAGCAAGAGCTCCCCATTCCCGATCTTCAATTTTGCTTATGTCTTTGCTAAAAAATATTTTTTGGATTCCTCAAATTCGGTTGTTTGGCAACCCTCTTCATTTGCTCATCATTGTTAGGAGATAACGACCCTGCAACTAGTTTCACTTTCTTGTCAATTGTTTTGTAATTGGTTTGAACCTTGGCTTCGCTCTTTTTCTCTTTTAAACCCAACTTTTGCTGCAAATGGGGAGTACCCAACCCTATCAGTTGAAATAAATCATTCATAGTCTCTTTGGATTGCATATAAATAGCCCCAAACTTTGTATGCTGAAATGAATCAACATAAAACTCTTTTTGCTGAAATAACTCATCCCCCTGTAACTTTGCTGGTTGATAATTCAGCCCTCTTCTGTGTTTGCTAAAATATATAAGAAAATAACTCTTTTTGTTGAGAAATCTCAGTACCCAACCCTCTTTGTTGCATAAAATCAACAGTCTCATGGTACATATCTAGGGAATGTACTTGCACAAAATTGGAACCACTTTGCACCTCTATTTTCAACATATCTTCAATCTCTGTAAAAGTATTCGCATAAGACAACCCATCATATATCCCATCAATGCACTCCTCATCCTACAATAAACTTGCTCTTCTCAACCCTTTTTCCTTTCTTCATGCATATTGCTTGGCAACTCTAGACATATTTGCAACTTTATGAAAACAAAAAAAAATTCTCAACTGAAATATCAATAAATCTTGAAGAAAAAGCAGTGCTGCTAGGAGGCGAGAGCTTTTCTCTCCTTGTACCACCGCCGTCTTGTAGGACAGAGGAACCTAGTGAAAATTTGGCTCTTTTGGGGGTAGAGGAGAATCCTACAATGTATCTTTTTTTCGTGGGTGATTTACACAGATTGCCATAAATTGCTAAGCTCTTTTCACATCTTTTCTTCAGATCCACATACATGTAGATTCGTCATCTATAACATTTTCTTCCATTTGTGCTTCACGATAAAGGGTTGACCCAAAATGACATCATAAGAATATGAATCTTGCATTAAGAAGCGACAATCACCTTGAACATTCCCTATGGACACCCTCATATTCGGACATGTTGCATATAGCTCTCTTGAAATATTATTGGTGGCTCTCATCCATCAACCATGTTCTATATCTCTAAGCCACTTTTCACTCTCATACAAATGACAAACTATAACATTTATCTTTGAGCTATGATGTAGCAAGGCAACACATGGTGTCTCCATCTCTCTCATCTTAAGCACTATCTCAGTGGTTGCTCGTGCCCAATGACTTTTAGAAAAATGCATGCAAGTAATCATTACAGGTGCATGATCCTCTGCATAGTGCACTGGTTGTATAATCTTCACAATCTTTGGATATACTGCAACACTCTCAACAAGAATTTCATCATCACTCTCCTTAGTCAGCTCTTCAATTGTGATACCCTATATGACAGGCTCTTCTATAGTCTGAATCTCATGTTTCTTTCTCTTTATGATGTCTACAATTTCTTCATGAAACTCTCTCTTTACAATTCCCAAAATCTCTCCTAAGGCGAATTCAATCTTGCTATTCAAGATTCTCTCCTTCAATACGCTTTTAAGATCTATTGCGGACTTAGTATTTGAAGCAAGCTTATAATCTGGTTGTTTCTTTGGTCTAGCATCTTCTTTCTTCTACTTTTGTGCATTATCTTTATTCTATTGAAGTCGTGGTCTAGAAGGTGGTGGTGTAGGCTCACCCCCTGTAGTCTTCTTGGAAGTATCATCCCTTTTTTTCTTTTCCTTAACAATCACTTATGTACCTAAGGTTTTTGTTAGATAGGTATAAACTTAGTATTTATCAATTGGAGATCCCCACCCAATCTTTGTTGTGATGCTCTTCCTTGCACCAGATAAATTTGCTTGCTACACTTAGTCCTTATTCATAGTCTATAAAGCAAAAGTTCATAACTTTGACTTACACTTTGGTTTCTTTTCAATTTGAACACCATAAGCCGAAGCATCTCCTATGATACATAATATGTCTGAGTAGCCATATCCTCAAAAGCTTCTTCATTCCACCCTTACCAAAATTTATAACAATATACTTATCAGTCTTCGTTGCATAGATATTTTAAACCAGTCAGAAAATCAAAATTTTTTACATAACATTCTTAAATGATTCACAATCTTTGTGCTCATGCTTAGGGCTATCACACCATATGCATCTACGCACGAAATTATTCCTAGGTGGAGCCTATGAATGTCCAGTTTTCCTAGAATCTTCCTACTTAGCCAATTTAATATGCAAATCCTCCATAGTTTTTCACCAACTTATTAATGACATCCTCTTTCCCTGACACTTTAAACCTTTTATTACTTTATTATTTTCATAAAAAATATTCACCAACTGATTATAGGATATCTTTGGTTTAGAGAACAAATTGCCACACTTTCAAAAGTCTAAAATACAAGTTTCACCACATATTCTATAACATGAAAGTATATGTTGGCTCTTAAAATCATCTATGATATAGATCTCCTCATGCAAGTCTCCATGTAAGAAAGCTAGCTTAACATCCATATGATAAAGGTCCAGATATAACTAAGCAACCAATGCTAGTACCAAGCATAGGGTAGTCATCTTGACTACAAGAGAAAAGATTTCCTTGAACTCAACACCACGCTCATGTTTAAAACCCTTAGTAACCAATCTAGCCTTATAGGTAGGCTTGGGATGTCCAGGGGTACTCTTCAACTTGTACACCCACTTTCATGGTGGCACACTTTCCACCAAGCAAAGGAACCAACTCCCACATATGATTTTTCTATAAAGAGTCAAACTCAAACTACATGGCCCTCTCCCAGGAGTGACTATCACCACAACGCATGGCCTCATCATAAGTGAGAGGCTCATCTACATCTGTCACCATCACATAATCAATGGAGGGCTCAAACCGCTTAGGAGGATGTCTAGCTCTAGCAGAGTGTCTGTGCAGGCTGAGGAGCCTACACATTCTATCTAACATCATGGTCATGGATCACTAGAGCATTAGCTCTGCTTTGCTATAGGCTGTCTAGCTTGCTATATGGGAGAAGAAGGCTCCTCCTGACATATAACCTTATGTATCTCGACTATCCACTCAGTGTTGAGATGACAAGCTCAACAGATGTGGACATTAATGATGGACCGCCTAGTTAGATGGGTCCACACATCTATACTTAGCATGTTGGTGGTCATTATGATTCTCACATGGTCACTGACTCATTACTTATTATATTCAGGTTGTTACACTTATTTACAGTTGGCATAATTATAGCGCCAGTCGACTAGTGTAGTCGGTTATGCATTGTTTGACTTAGTAGGCCACTTTCCTTTATGTTGTATATTATCTATACTTTGTGTACATTGTAAAGTGAGTAGTAGAAGAAGAAGAAACCAACAAGAAAACGCTTTGTCCTCCATCTCTCTTCTTGTCTCTTGAGTGAGCTTCTCCTTGTGCATTCTATGTGTGTTCAGCGCAGCATCTTGAGCAAGTCGCCCACCTCGCGATTCTTGACATGGTATCAGAGCTGTGCCATTGAGAGAGGTTGATTTCGAAGGCTGAAGTGAAGGAGAAGAAGCAAGGTTCGAGCAAGCAAGGCATGGGTAAGAAGCTCTCTCATTCTTCTACTCTTTCTCTTGGACAGTGCCTGTGGAGGCACCAGAAGCAAGGCAGAGCAAAAAATCTCAGATTGTAGTGAGATTTGGTGTGCGCGAAGAGCACTGTGTATTCTGCACATTAGTTCTTTAGGCTTTTCCGTTGCTATTTTGGCCATCCGAGGTCATTTCAGGCCCCGTTTTAGAGCCGGAAGGTTGCAGATAGTAGTTTCAGGATACACTGTGATTTCGGCTATATTGACCGAAAGTGGGTGCGCAGGTTGCAGATTTCATGTGCTATTGAGCAATCAGTGAAAAAGGTTGCTTGGTCTAGTGATGTGCACGTGTTGTGAAAGATTACAGAAGATTTGCTTGTTGTTTGGTATCAGTTTTGTGATAATGGCAGAGAACAGTGGAAACCCTATCATTGAGAAGCTCGACAAGAACAACTACCCTTCATGGAAGTTCCATGTCACGAACTTCCTTATTGGAAAAGGCCTCTAGGAGTTTGTTTCAAGTGAAGAAAAGGAGCTGGAGGTGAGTGATCCCCCAACTCTGCAGAAGAGACAAAGGCACGGAAGGAATGGAATGCAAAAGACAAAAAGGTCATGTATTGGTTGTCTGTAGTAATTGACAATAATATGTTGGGACATATTAGAAATGCAGAGAATTCATATGTAGCTTGGACCATACTTGAAAGTATGTTTTCCGTAAATACAAAGGCACGAAAGATTCAACTCAAGCAAGAGTTGAATACATTGAAGAAAGGGAAGATGTCTATCAATGAGTATGCACTAAAGGTAAGAAGCATTGCAGATGCCTTGGCAGTGATTGATGCAATGCCCGATGATGATGATTTGGTGTCGTCTACCTTGGGTGGACTTAACAATGAAAAGGCTTGGAAGTCTTTTGTAACTTCCATATATGTCAGAAAGCCATTTCCAGATTTGGATGAGTTGGTCTCCCTTATGATCACTGAAGAGATCAACATGCAGAGTGAGACATCTGAAAAAAGTGGTGAACATGTCCAAGCTTTCTACTCTAGTTCAAGAAGGGGACGTGGCAGGTTCTCTTCAAGAGGCCATGGTACAGGACGTGTAGTGACAATCATCAAAACAGATTGAATCAGCAATTTGGCGATATGCAGGTTTCAGGAGGTCGTGGTAACTTTAGAGGCAAGGGGAGCTTTAGAGGAAGAGATGGACGGCAGAATAGAGGTTCTAACAACTCTGGTATTGTGTGTCACTATTGTGGCAAAACAGGTCATATTGCAGCCCAATGTTATGCTAAGAAAGATGATATTCGCAGTGGTAAGTTGCAGCAAGGAAACTATGCATCATCTTCACAACAGAATGAAGAAAAAAATGAATGTCTGTTTGTTATGCAGCATATGTTGAATGTTGTTACAGGAAAGGGAACACATGATGATGTTTGGTATGTTGATTCAAGTGCATCCAATCATATGACCAGCCATGCAGAATGGTTTGGAGAGATGCAGGATTTGCAAAATACAGGTTATGTGCAGATGGGTGATGATTCATGCCACCCAATTTCACATATTGGAAAAGTTCCCTTATCCTTGCATGATGGTAAGACAAAGAGTCTTTTAGATGTATTACATGTGCCATCTATTACAAAGAACTTGATGTCAGTCGGTCAGATGGTAGAGCAAGGGCTACAAGTCAGATTTAATGCAAAAGGCTGCTTTGTAGAAGACTTCAATGACAAGTACAAGTTGGTTGCAAAGGGAAGTAGAGTTGGACGTATGTTTACTCTGGATGCTGGAATTCCTACTATGAATGCCGCTATGTATGATAAAGGAAAAGGTGTTGTTGCAGATATTGAAATTTGGCACAAACGCATTGGACATGCAAATGTACAAAGGCTGAAATTAATGCAATCCAAAGGGTTGGTTACAGGTTTGCCTACATTTAGAGTTGCAGAATTTCATAAGGTATGCGAAGCGTGTCAGTTTGGTAAGCATGCAAGACAACCCTTTTCACATGATAGAGATGTAAGCAGAAATATCCTTGATGTTGTGCATACAGATATTTGGGGGCCTACACAAAATGTATCTCTTGGAGGCAATTCATACTTTGTCGCATTCATTGATGATTGTTCTAGAAAGCTGTGGGTATATTTTATGAAGGAAAAGAGTGAAGCGTTTGAGCACTTTAGAACTTTCAAGGCTGCAGTTGAAAGAGAAACAGACTTAAAAGTAAAGTGCTTGAGGTCACTACCTCTCGAATGAGTTCAGTGATTTTTTGAGGTCTCATGGGATAAAGAGACAGTTCACATGTAGATATACCCCACAGAAAAATGGGGTTGCAGAAAGGAAAAACATGCATATTGCAGAAGTTGCACGCGCCTTGATGGTGGCTGAAAAGAATATGCCTAAGCATTTTTTGTCTGAGGCTGTTCATACTACTATTTATATTATGAACAGAACTCCCACAGCTGCAGTTCATGGGATGACTCCTAAAGAATGCTTTACTGGCAAGAAGCCTGATGTATCACAATTGAAGTTATTTGGCTATGTTGTATATGTTCATGTGCTAGATGAGCTACAGAAGAAGCTTGATCCAAAGGCAAAAAAATGTGTCTTTATTGGATACTCTTTAGAGTAGAAAGGGTATCGATATTATAACCTTGTCACATGTAAGTTCAGAGTGAGCAAGGATGTCATCTTTAATGAAATGAGCAGTTGGCATGCATCTAATGGTGATGCATTGGATGATGATGATGATCATGACACTCATATGCAGGCTAAAAAGCAAGAATCACAGACTCTTAGTGGACCAGAGACATCATATGGTAGTCCTTGGTTTGGGAGACTAAGGAGTAGCTCTACATCTTTAGGTGCATCTAGTAGCACTATAGGTAAAGACAAAGGAAAGAATAAAGTGTTAGATGGCATTGATGCAGTTCTTGATGGAGACTCTAGTGGCTCAGAGAGCTTGGATGATGAGCTTGGTATTCCTTCTGTCAGGACACTAGGTATACAGAGAGCTTATAGTAATGTAAAGGCTCCATTGAGTGATCCGGTGGTATGCAGATCTAGCATGGTCAGATACCCTATTAAAAGATTTGGTTTTGAAGGTTATGCAGCTCACCATTATGCTTATATGGTGAAACTAGTTGAGGATCTTGATCCCACTTGCTTTGAGGATGCTATTGGTCATACTCATTGGGATGCAGCAATGGATGAGGAGATGGCTGCATTAGAGGCCAATAAGACTTGGGATCTAGTATCATTGCCGAAGGGAAAGAAAGCTATTGGATGTAAGTGGGTTTATAAGATTAAGCACAATGCAGATGGTTCTATTAGTAGGTACAAAGCTAGGCTGGTTGCAAAAGGCTATGCCCAGATATATGGTATAGATTATGAAGAAACCTTTATTCCAATTGCTAGGATGGCAACTGTCATATGTGTGATTGCTTTGGCAGTAGCCAAAGGTTAGAGGTTGCAGAAAATGGATGTGAAGAATGCCTTCTTGCATGTTGATTTGTAGGAAGAAGTGTATATGGATCAGCCAGCAGGTCATGAAGATTTAGTGCATCCCATGTATGTGTGCAGGTTGAAGAAGGCGCTCTATGGGCTCAAGCAAGCACCTAGAGCATGGTCTGATAAGATCAAAGAGTATCTTGTCAATATTGGCTTTTACGTTTCTGATGCTGATCACTCACTTTATGTGAGAAAAGGAGATATAGGTTTGGTCATTATAGTCATCTATGTGGATGGCTTGATTATTACAGGTGCTAGTGATAGTGGGATTGTTGAAGTCAAGGACTTTTTGAAGAAGAAGTTTGAGATGAAGGATTTAGGTGAGCTAAGGTACTTCCTTGGCATTGAGGTGATCAGATGTGATGATGGTATATGGCTATCCCAAAGACAGTATGGCTTGGATATGTTGTCCAAGTATGGTATGACAGCATGCAAACCACTTTCAGTCCCCTTGGATCAGAATGTAAAGTTGAGTGCTGATGTTGGGGATGAGATAAAAGACCCTACTATGTTCAGGAGGATAGTGGGGAGTTTGATCTACATGACCATTACAAGTCCAGACTTGAGCTACATTGTTGGTCTTGTGAGTCAATTTATGCAAGTACCTAGAAAGCCACATTTGGATGTAGTCAGACGCATATTGCGATATGTGAAATCCACATTACATTATGGAATTTTCTATGAGGCAGGTATAGATGTACAAGTTTCTGGATACACAGATGCATATTGGGCTGGTAGTATGTCTGATAGAAGATCTACCAGATACATGTTCTCTCTTGGTAGTGCAGCAGTTACTTGGAGCAGCAAAAAGCAATCTACAGTTGCTTTGTCGAGTACAAAGGCTAAGTATAGAGGTGCTGTTGTTGCAACATGTGAGGTAGTATGGCTGCAAAAGTTATTGGCTGATTTAGATATGCACGTGGAAGGTCCAGTTGTCATTTATTGTGACAACATGAGCAGTATATAGTTGGCTAGGAACCATGTGTTCCATGCCAGGACAAAACATATTGAGGTACACTACCACTTTGTGAGAGAGAAGGTACTAGCAGGTGAGATTGACTTGGTGTATGTCAGCACACAGGATCAGATAGCTGACATCTTCACGAAGGCATTGGGTACAAAGAAGGGTCCAGTTGTCATTTATTGTGACAACATGAGCAGTATATAGTTGGCTAGGAACCATGTGTTCCATGCCAGGACAAAACATATTGAGGTACACTACCACTTTGTGAGAGAGAAGGTACTAGCAGGTGAGATTGACTTGGTGTATGTCAGCACACAGGATCAGATAGCTGACATCTTCACGAAGGCATTGGGTACAAAGAAGCTTCAAAAGTTTCGAAGCTTACTTGGAGTTGCAAAGATGTAGTTGAGCTTGAGGGGGAGTGTTGAGATGACAAGCTAAACACATGCGGACATTAATGATGGACTGCCTAGTTAGATGGGTCCACATGTCTACACTTAGCACGTCGGTGGTCATTATGACTCTCACATGGTCACTGACTCATTACTTATTATATTCAGGTTGTTACCTATTTACAGCTGGCATAGTTATAGCGCCAGTCGACTACTGTAGTCAGTTATGCATTGTTTGACTTAGTAGGCCACTTTCCTTTATGTTGTATCTTATCTATACTTTGTGTACATTGTAAAGTGAGTAGAAAAAGAAGAAGAAACCAGTAAGAAAACGTTTTGGTCTCCATCTCTCTTCTTATCTCTTGAGTGAGCTTCTCCTTGTGCATTCTGTGTGTGTTCAACGCAACATCTTGATCAAGTCCCCCACCACGCGATTCTTGACACTCAGGCTGCTTATGCATATTTTCCTCATGGAAAACTACATCATGGGAGTGCAAATGACATTCCAAACCTATGGATCCCATAGGTGATAGACCATCTCACCTGCATTCCCATAACCAATAAAGTTGCATTTCACGGACTTAGGATCCAACTTTGTGCACTTGTCCTTGGATACATTGCAAAAAGTCTCACAACCAAATACATGCAAATGAGCATATGAGGGAGGCTTTTGAGACCACACCTCCTCTACAACCTGAAAGTTAATAGTATTGCAAGGAGATCAATTGATCAAGTGTACGGTAGTAGTGACCACTGCCTCAACCCAAAACTGTTGTGGTAAGCATGCCTAGCTAAGCATACTATGGACCCTTTCCTCTATTGTCATGTTCATGCAATTAGCCATACCATTCAGGGGTGGGATGTACAGGGTGGTCAATTGATGCTTAATATCCCTCTCATCGCAAAACTTCTCAAAGGCTTTAGAGACATACTCATCCCCATTATTTGACTGCAGGAATTTCAGCCTATACCCAGATTGGTTCTCAACCAATGTAAGCCAATTCTGAAAGGTAACCAAAACATCAAATTTCTACTTTATGGGGGGATATGCCCGGACCTTCTGTGAGAGTAATTGTCAATGAATGTGACAAAGTACTTCGTGCCTCCTCATTTGGAGAGTTTTGAGGTCTCGAAAATACCTTTTACAAGATAGAGAGAGAGTGCTCTAGATCAATAGGAGTAGAGCCTCTATAACATAAGTTCTATTTTTAAAAATATCAAAAATCATTTTACTATATATATATATATATATATATATATATATATATATACACGACTTTGTATTACCAATATCTATTTTTAGCCTCTTATATTTTTGATTATGACATTCTTTACATTAATGATATATAGTCCCTGCCACTTTTATTTAATGATATCTCTGGATTAATGATAATGACATGTTTAATATAAATTCAAATTAATAAAGAGCCTGGCACTTATTTTTTTCCCTCCTTTCTTTTATCCCTCTCGTATTTTCCCCCCTCCCCCACCCCCTTTATTGTGGTAGCTTAGTCCTCTGTGTGTGTGTGTGTGTGTGTGTGTGTGTGTGTGTGTGTGTGTGTGTGTGTGTGTACAAACAGAAATTTGATCTTCAACAAGGCGTCCAAGCTCCCAAATCACATCAGTATCAGTGTTTAACTCATTCAAAAAAGATGGAAGATGAATTCCTACAATCATTAGCAAATGCAATTGGATCACCATGCAACAGGCAAAACATGGGAAAAGACAAAGATATGAGAGCTTATTCATCTCTACTTGGAAGGGTAGAATCTGAGATTTCAAGCTTGGAGTAAATAAGAATAACATAAAGAGGTTCTTGTGCAACATGTGCTTATGCATAGAGAGCTATATTTGGAACTTGGAAGTTCAAATCTTCCAATGTATAAACCAAATTGCAAGGATTTAATTCTCAAAGTTTTTCTTTTCTTGAACTTGGTTTAAGGTTTTCCATTATAACATTTGCTCATTTGTCTTGTAGATATCTATCCCTCTAATCTTGAGGAATGGCAACCGATCGAGTCTATTGTTGATGTGATTGATGTGATGCATGGCTTGATTGGAGAAGAGATATACAAAAGTAGAAAGAAGACACAACTTGCAGAGAATGGAATATTCTTCTATGACCATTCTTATATTGTCCCCATGCAGCCTAGCCAATGGGGATCAATATTCCCCCCTTCCTTTGCCAAAATTTTCAAGCTTTGAGTGGCCATTGCCAAGTCTACTAGTGAGGGCTATAAATGTAAAACATTTTCTGAGATATAGAGAGCATTAAAACCTAGTATCTCAAGTAGGCTAAGCAAAGCTACATTGTTAATGCCTATTAATATATTTGTTGACTTCTTTTCTAATGCTGAGATAAGAAAATCAAAGGCTATGCTTTCAGTGAAGAGACTAACATATGATCATGTTATACAATTTGTTGATGAGGGATGGGACACTAAAACAAAAGGGAAAATTATATGTAAGATAGATCAAGACTCTATAGCTTGTAAATATATGATTGCTACTCAAAATTTCATCCTTAGCTTTTATTATAGTAGATGGCATTATGTTGGTGGTAGTCTGGTTTCTTTAGACCAAAATTTTGATAATTTTAGCAAAGATTCTATAGTGGATCTTGATGTTTGGTACAATGAGGACATTATTACAATCCTAAAGATTAGATAATCATATATGCTACATCAAGTGAGGATGGATTTACAAAATAAAGATATTGAACTACCATACTCATTTGTGTTCTAAATTAATAACAAACGAGCAAGTTTTTATATCATATTATATCCACTTACGCGTAAATCTGATTTCACTTCCCCTTATTAATAAAATTTGTAACAATATTTTTTACAGATATCAATGAGGAGAGAGAATAATATACAATGCAAGGATATTGAAGAAAATATCTCTTTACTATCAATATAAAATACATGTACAAATTTTTGTCAACTATCTCCATGGCTTATACACAAGGCTTACAATATGAGGCAAAGCTACTTTTTTTAGAACTGTTCTTAGGAGAAGGGACATCCTTTCTAGGAGTCCTTTTGCCTATCTTTGATGCTTTGGTTGCCTTGGGTGTTGAAGGCATAGTTTCACCTATTGTAGTTACATCCACCTCCTCTCCTTCAATGTCCAAGCCCCCACTATTGTCCATTCTTGTCGATTGTATACAATTGGCCATTATGTACTTCATGAGCTTTTCTCTTATATACCAAACGTGCTCACTTGTATAGCAATCCCTTGTAAATTGTCATACATTTGTAAGAAAATATTTTGAGTTCATTGTTATTTTTTACAATGGACTATTTTTCAATAAAACTCTATCTTAAAGTTTAGTATGTTTCACATTACCTTTATAATTTTATCATCATTGAGATAAATAAACTGAACCAATCTTCTAGCATTTACAGTTACTCTCCAACCACAAGAGTAACTATCATCCTGATGAGGATACTGCAATCAACAATATAAAGTACAACTATGAAACTTGTTTATGGTAGTTTTTAGAATAAATTTTCTTAGTGTGTTCCAACCATATTAATCAAGACCTTACTGCAACTCGTCTATATTGCATTGTTGCAAGTAAGTCAAAAGGCATGGGAGGCCTTTTCTCTAGCACTCCAATTAATTTTTTTACAGCTCTGAACCAAAAAGTAATAATTTTAGAGTTATTACAAAAGAAATATTAAAATATTTAGAGTACCTACAATAAAAATATCAAAATATTAAGGAGACCCTAGATTATATAACTTACAACTTGGTCTTTCCATGGCTTCCATTTATAGAATTGATGAGGAAACATTGTCTCTCCACACACTCTATTCCAATTAGGCTCCAATGAGAACTGGAAAAAAATATATTTCAATAAACTAGCAAAAAAAGATCTCATAAAATCTAACAAAATATCAAATTACTTACTTTTCATTGTATGGGATTAGAAGAAGCTCCAAAGATTCAAAGTCAATTGAATTGAACCAATGATCAAAAGCACTTACATCAAGCTCACTCCTCATATAGTATGAGATGGATGGATCAAGAACCTCAATCTTTTGTTGTATATCAAAGGGGAGCTCATGCATTACACACCTAGCAAAGGAATGGAGATAGTAAGTATCAACATGAAAGTCTATCGCTAGAAAAATATAGTGAGTAATTTTTTTTTGGTATACTATGCCTCATCCCAGCAAGAAGAATCGAGCCATTTACTTCTCTCACTTTATTCTTGGGAATTTGAACACAACTAGAGTCCAAAAATACCATATCAGATCTTTTGTTAATATCACAAGGCGAAAAGCAACAAACATTGAATCCCTTAGGGTCAGCCCTTTCAAGAAGGGTAGATAACTCCTCTTCAAAAGATGGGAGTTGTGCTGCTTCGTTTTCATCTTCCTTCTTTCTTTTATACTCTCTCCATTTATCTACGTGCTCTTCTATGGCCTTTTCCTCTTTCTCATGTTGTATTGTGTCCTTTACATGCGTAACATCTTCAACCTTCAAACTAAGATATTTTTTTTCCTTTCTATATGGAGGCACATTTAAAATATTGAAAGCCTTTACATCAAAAAGAGGGACTGGCTCAAGGACATTTGAAAACCTGTATCTCAATCTTTTGAGAATTATCATGTCTTTATCCATAAACGTAAGCCTATGTGCATGAACATCACAAATATAAGAATCTTGGAAAAGCTCAATCAAAAAATCTGATGTAGCCTCCTAAATACAGTTGAGAGCTACCCTAGTCCATCTAAAATTGTGTAGACTATGCTTGTCACAAATTTATCTGATAAGCCTCTGAAAAGATAGCTTTGAAATTGCATTATTCAGAGCCTTCATTGCACTTCTAATCTCGTTAAGGTACCTCACATGATGTGAGAACCTTCTTCTTGGCTTTATTTCCTTCTAAGCTTGGAAGGCTTGGAGGACTGATGGATCTTTGAAGAAATACCTCTAGGATCAACTTTGTGCTTCCTTGCAGTGGCCTTAGTTCTAGCCATCTAAAACATCCAAAAAAATAAATAATACAAACAAATTAGGAAAGATACCCAATCAGTAAAAAGCAAACAAACACTAATCACATACATAATCTAAATCCAATTTCAATAAAACAATGCACAAGACTATGAAATGCGAGGAGGCCATTTGGACCAGAGAATTAAACACCATATCGAGTTTCATACATCAAAGGAGAAAGATACATGCCAAATTCATATGGAACGTGAGGGACCTTTTTGACTAGAGCACTTAAAACCATATTGCTTTTCATACGTCAATAGAGAAATGATGCACGTCTAAATCATATGAAATGCGAGGAGCCCTCACATGAAAAGAGAAATATCACACCCATCATGTTTCATACGTCACAAACGGATAAATGCATGCCTAAGTCTCATGAAACGTGAGGAGACCTTACATGGAGAAGAGAAACCAACACAATCTCACATTTAATATGTATGAATCACGAAATAGCTCTTGCCGATGTGAAGAGCCATGGCTCCATTGCGTTTCATACTTTTGGCATTTTTTGGGATGGTCTAGTAGGGATTCTCAATGGATTCAGAGGCACCTTGCATTTGAGCAAAAAACTTACATTCTCGAGTGTTTGATGTGTATGCTGGGCGATGAAACCTTCTCTAGTAGCCTTGCGCGGAAGAATAATTTTGTACTACGATCAAATTAGCATTGTGTTGGTGTGCTTGAGCAGAGAGAGAGATTTTTCTTTAAAAAAACACTTTTACGGTTCAGAAATCGGGTTTATATGGATGTTTATTTACACTTTGTCAGAGGGGTTTTTGTCAAAAGGTCGAATCCACCAGGGATCAGAAGTAGAAGGAAGTAGAGATAGGAGATGGAAGAGAAGATAGAGAATACCCAAGTGGTAAACACTACAAAGAGAAAGCACAATGAATTGAATCAATAAGTATTGAAAGAACCTGGAATCTTCGCACTACTCAGAAGTAATCTCCAGGCATTAGATCTCCTCGAGCTTCTTTGTAGAACAAAATGTGCATCAAAATTCCAGGTCCTTCTCTAATGCTCGAAACCCAAATTTGTTGGCTCCGAAAGGGGGGTAAAACTTCAGGACACCTCTTCACGGATCTCCCAGATCACTCCTTCTTCTTCTTTAAGTTCAATCTGCAGTTTTTTAGCCTGTTTTCAGCGATCGCGACGTGCACGATTTCGTCAATTTGTCTTTTTTTATGAAAAATCTTCTAACTAGCTGAAAAAGTAACTTACTTTTTGCATGCCATCCTACTCTAGAAGCTTTTCTAACTTTTTTAGAATTTTACAATAAATAATATCAAATATAGGCTAAAACTATCCAAAAATCTAGTATTTTTGGATAATCCATGCAACTCACACTAATACTAATGACTCAGATCACATTGACTCTCTTGATTAATAAGAAGTTGAATGATGATGCATTCCATACTTTTTCACACTATGTCCTCATAACATCATGACATCCACCCCTCTAAACCTGCACATCCTCCGGTATGTGCCAAAATCCTAGTTGTCATTGGATTCTGAGTCCTCCTCATCCTCTGCAACCATATCCTTTACTTCTTCATCTTCCATATCTTCCTGGCTAGCCCCTGTATCATGACCACTATTTTCTTCCAATTATGGCAACTCATAGGTAGTAGATTCCCGCCTTTTAAATAATTTGATTCTTTTCCCTACTACTAGAAGTTTGATGGTTGTCCCATCCAGCTCATTTAATGCATAAGTAGCATTATCAAACACCTGTCTTACCACATAGGGTCCAAAAACCATCTTTTGGAAACTTTACATATGGCACTATGCTGGTTATCTAAATTGCTATCATCAACCAATACCCAATCCCCATCTTGTATGGTTCTTGGTCTCAGTCTATGTCTTTTGTCAAACCGTTTCTTGTTCTGTATCCTTGTTGCCCTTAACTTTGCAGTTGCTATCTCTATGTCTTCTGACTTTCTTTCCAACTATCTAATGCGTAAGGCGAACAACTCCTCTCGATTCAACTCCTCCTCCCAAGGTAACACACTCCATGTGACTGTCATCTCTGCTATCGGCATGAAAGGTTTTTGACCATACATCAACTCTGCAAGCATATATCCTGTAACAGCACTATGAGTTGTTCTCTTGGCCCACAAAGCATAAGGGAGCAATCGTGGCCACTCTTTTACCTTCTCTTCATATGCTTTTGCCAATGCCTTCACAATAGGTGGATGACCTCTTTCACTTTTTCCATTTCCTTCAGGGTTATAGGCTGAAGTTAAAGCAAGCTTTATCCCCAACCGTGCAAAGAAATCATGAGCTTCATCTGCATCCAACTCACCCCTATCTGCTGTAATTTTTCCCACAAAGCCATATTAATAAAAGATCTCTTCTAAGAGAAAAGCACACACAGCATTTGTTGTCTTAGTACGTAAAGCTTTCCATTCCACTTGATTAGTCAAGTCTTCACGAGCAAGCACAAGATACCTCATTTGCCAAAGACCTGTAGGCATTGTGACCAAATCCACCACCCACTTAAAATGAAGAGATAATGGATATGTGGGTTGCTCACAGTTGAATACATTTGACATGTCGTACATGTTTCCACAAAGTGACAATATCTTTATACATACCTTGCCACCAATATCTTTCTTTGATCTTTGTAAAAGTACCCCAAACACCTCTATGACCAGGCTACAAGCTTTTATGAAATTCTTGCATTACTTTTACTTGTGAAGCTCTATCACCCAAAACTCGCAATGGCATACCCTGATTCTTTTTAGCATGTTTCCATAAGTATCCATCTTTTTAAAAAAACCCATACACTTTCCTCTTGATTTTCTTAAACTCCTCATCTGACCATTCATCTCTCTTTCTTAATGTACTGAGGTATTGACCAATTCTCAGCCACTCTCCTGTATATTTGTTTTCCAGAAACACTTCTATACAAGATACAAAACATCTAAAGTGTCTTCTCTTTGTTGTCCAAGCTTCTATTAATGCTGTAGCAACTCCTTGCATTGCTAAATTCACTCTTGCAACATCATTTTTAGCCATAATAAATTCATCTTCTTCCTCCTCATCCATTATCCCATCTTCATTCTCATAACATGCTCGAGATAACATGTCTGCCACTGGGTTATCTCTTCCTGCAATATGCTAAAATTCAGGGTTCAAAGATTTTATGTATGCAATCCACCGGAGCATAGCAATGTTCAAAATAGCACAACTAGTAATCATACCCAATACCGGCAAACAATCGGTCTCAATGACTACATGAGCACCCATAAAATACTCCTTATGATCACATTTAAGGGCTGTCACAATTTCCCATATTTCTCTTTTAACCTGTGGATATCTTCTTTGTCGTTCAGTTAATAATTTAGCACCAAAGCAAATTGCATATCTTTGTCCTTCCTCATCATCTTGCCCAATTGCCCATCCAATCCCGATTGGGCTTGTATCAACAGTAATAATGATAGGCTTTCCATGTGAGTAGTCAACCTTTCTCAATGTAGGAGTAGATTTTAAGAGCTGCTTCAATTTATTCATTGCTTTCTGATGCTTCCTTTCCCAATGAAATTTCTGACCTTTCCTTAGAAGCTGATAAAGAGCATCAGCTACATGTGCAAAGTGAGGAATCCATATCAAATAGAACACACATGCATCCAAGAATCTATGCACCTCTGATACATTCGTGCATATATCTTGCATTCTATCAATCTCATCTATTTTTACTGGTGATGGCCTTTGCCCATAAGGCCCACACATATGCCCAACAATCAAAACCTCTTCAACTCCAAAGACAGACTTTTGTCCAGAAAGAGTTAAATGCACCTCTTCTAGAGGTGTCAAAATCCTCTCACAATCCACAATATGGTCTGCAAGAAACTGTCTGCATCCATGAGCATCCATCTCTTCATTCTTTTCATCCGTTGCACACCCTTTGATTGGAATATCATCCAAGAAGGGCATAGTCAATTGTGGTATAAAATCCATGAGTACCCTAAGCATAGCATTTGTCATGTGTGCCACTGAGTTTGTTGCACCCTGTGGGAGAGTACACATCCATAATAACCCCAAAGGAGTCTTCATGGTTGTGATATCCCTGCTTTCAATTGCAAGCTGAAACCGATCATAACCCGAGTAAAGATCACCCAAAGAATAGATCACTCTGCCTGCAAAAGCCTCTGCAAATTCATCAACCACAGGACCTGCACCCACATTTCTTATGGTCACTTTATTGACTAGTTGCATGTCTTGAATAAATATCAAAGCCCCATTATTTTTGGGCATAGTAAACCAACGATTTGAGTACGAGGCTGAAGAAGGCTCCAAGATCTTCATGCGAATCTTTTCATTTAGCAAATCCATCAACTTTGGCAAGAAAGCTTTAGGCACTGGAATAGGTCTCAAGTTCCATGGTACATGTGGCACAGTAAATATGACCATAGGAGAGACAACATTTAGATCCACACAACCTATTTCACCTGGCTGAAATGCAAATGCCTTCCCATGTCTAGCCAACATCCGCATAAAACAGCCTCTCTCAGCAGGTAAAAGAAACGCTTCTACACTAACTTTTAATTCCTGTAATATTTCAGATGTAAATTGATGACCTATATCTTTAGGATCCTGTAAGCTTGGGTGCCTTGATACTTTTTCATACATACCCTCACTCTCTGGTGGAAGTGGCAAAGAAATTGGTTTCACCTTTTTGTCAACTATCTTATACTTTGTCTCCACAAGTGCTTCAGCCCAATGTAATCCTTCCTGCTGAGCAAACAATGCTAAAAAATCATACATATCTAAAGAACATACTAACAACACTCTGTTTTCAGCCTCATTTTCTGCATGTATAGTTGCTAAAATTTCAGCCATAGTGTTAGTAATATTCAACCCATAAAAGATGCCTGAAATGCCATCATTTTCAGCTAATAGCCCCAATGCTCTCAGTTTCTTAATAGCCCATTTCATAGATATGCTTTCAGCCCTACACATAGCTTCCATAGGCTTAAACCAACATGAACTATTTGTTGTAAACTGAGAATTACCAATAGTAAATACATGCTTCATTTCATCAAGAGGCAAGTACACCCTCTGAACAGCACTACTGTAGCCACGCATTACAGTAGTGCTTAATGAAAATCCAGGTCTTTGAATTCCCTTGCATTTGGAACCAAAGGAGAATCTCGAAGCGTATCCCGATTTCTAGGATGATTAACACAAACAGTAAGAAATTGGACTGCTTTTCTCCCGTCCTTGCTTCTGACTCTTGCATAAATAGAACCATCATCAAGCACCTTTGTTTCCATATGCATACCTGTAATATAGGGCTGTCCCAAAATCACTGCATATGAGGAATTATCTTGCACAAAGAAGTGTTGCTCTTCCTGTGCATCACCAATCGTCACTTTTACATTAGGACATGGAGCATAGAGCTCCCCTGAAGAATTATTTGCAGCCCTCATTCACCAACCATGATTAGTGTCTACAGGCCATGCACCATTTTCATACAGTCCACGCTCAATGACATTTATCTCAGACCCATGGTCAAGTAAAGCAACACAAGGAGTTTCACGCTCCCCTATTTTCACTACCATTTCAGTAGCAACTCTAGCCCAATGATTTCTTGTGTAGTGACTTCGAGGAATAAATCCTAGAATCTCTTCTTCATATTGTTGCATTTGCCTTACTCCAATGTGCATATTGCTACAAGACAATGCATTTTCAGCCACTTTCTTCTCTTTTCCACATGCTGTCCATTGATTAGTAGCATCTTGCATAGACAATCATGTACTTACTTCATGCTCATATTCAACCTGAATATCCAACAAACCAGTTTTCTCTTCAAATTGCAGAAATGCACTAGTGGTATCACCAAGAAACTGATGCTTCCTTTTAATTATGTCAATTATCTCATCATGAAATTCTCGCTTGGCAATGCCAAGCACCTCTCCCAAGGTAAATTCCACCCGACTGTTTAAGATCCATTCTTCAAGAACCTTCTTAAGATCTGTGGCTGTCTCAATGTTAGATTGCAACTTATATCCTGGCTGCTTGCCCTTCTTTTTGCCCTCTTATTTGTTATCCTATTTTTGCTCTTGACTAACCTCTTCCATAACATGCTCAGGAGGTGGCTGATTTGCAGCTTTAGGCTGATCCACACTTCTTTTTGTCATTCTTTTAGATGTCCTTGCAATATCTTCATCCCTTTTTCGTTTTTCTTCCACAAGTACATCTGTGTTTTGTACCTTTGCTAAATATGCATACACTAAATATGCATCTACCAATGATTCCCAACCAGCTACGCCACGAATATCTTTCCCTGCATGAGACATTTCACTATCAGTGACCTGTCTCTTTTCAGCTGCATGTAAAGCATGTGTCCATATTTCTGCCTTTGGACCATTTGGCCATGCATTCTATCCAATTGTAGACCAAAAGTAGAAGCATGTACCGCCGCATAAGCATTTCAGTCAGCTAAGTCTTCCAACAACTTCTGCATACCTCCCTTTCCAAAATTCAAAGCAAGAGGAAATCCCGTTTCTTGTGCATGGATCTTGCCATCTTTCCAAAATATGAGCTCTCATGCCAAGGCCTCCTGATAGGTAGCACAATCCTTTCTCTCATGCTGCAAACTGTCACACCACATACATCTTTTTCCAAGTTTAGGGCTGCTACCCGTCCCCTTTCCTCTTGTCATTTTTCATCCAATTTTGCAACCTTCAATTGAAGATCCCATATCCCTTTGACTAATTCATCTAAGACATCTTCCCTAACAGAGGGAACAATAGCAGGTACAACCATAGGGTTAGCCACAGAAGTAGGTGGCTTACTAGATAAATCAATTGTCTTGCCCGTAACAGTGGGCAAGCTAGAGACATGAAATCTTTCTCTTCTTCTATGCTTCTTCACAAGTGCAGTAACAGCTTCCTTGACATGTCTCCACTCTGATTTGAAACATGTCTCTGTAGTCTGATCCTCCAACAAATCATCAAGATTCTCTTGAAGCTCAGGATTAGCTGCCTGTAGAAACAATTCAATTTTCTGACTTGCAAGAGCTTGCTGTTCTGCAAGATCCAACTGCTCAAATCGACTTTCAAATTCTCTTAACAATTTCATAGCCACAAGACCCTTATTGGGTTGTAAAAACCACTATTGAAAAGCCTTGCGCGTAATCAAACTGGTGTCCTAATGTAAAATTCTTCCATGGGTGTCTTCTTGAAGGCTACCCAGTCTGCATCCTGCAAGTATAATTCAGTAATCCGTGCTTTCAGTTCATGAACGTAACACGTACAAAATATCTGCTCCATGCAGATTGAGCCACTCCAAAGAATTCCATCTTTTGAGCATAGGTATATACATATGCAGATACATTCCTGCCATTGAATAACTTCACCTCACGCTCAATTGCTTGCAAAGCATTCATCACAACACTTTCTGTTTGAGCTGAAGCTTGAATCACCTGTTGTTGTTGTTGTACCTGCATAAGCATATTCATATTTTGCACCAACTGTTGCAAAACATCACTGGAGAATGTATTCGAAGATTCTCCCATCTTGTCTTTCCTTCTTCTGATGACCTTTCATGTTGGGTTCACCAATGTCTGAGGGGCTTTTGTCGAAAGGTCGAATCCACCGGGGATCAGAAGTAGAAGGAAGTAGAGATAGGAGATGGAAGAGAAGATAGAGAATACCCAAGTGGTAAACACTACAAAGACAAAGCACAATTAATTGAATCAATAAGTATTGAAAGAATTTGGAATCTTCGCACTACTCAGAAGCAATCTCTAGGCATTAGATCTCCTGGAGCTTCTTCGTAGAACAAAATGTGCATCAAAATTCCAGCTCCTTCTCTGCTGCTCAGAACCCAAATTTGATGGCTCCGTTGGCTCTGAAAGGGGGGTAAAACTTAGGACACCTACTCATGGATCTCCCAGATCACTCCTTCTTCTTCTTTAGGTTCAATTTGCAGTTTTTAGCGATCGCGACGTGCGTGATTTTATCAGTCTATCTTTTTTAATGAAAAATCTTCTAACTCGCTGAAAAAGTAACTTGCTTTTTGCATGCCATCCTAATCTAGAAGCTTTTCTAACTTTTTCAGATTTTTACAATAAATAATATCAAATATAGGCTAAAATTATCCAAAAATCTAGTATTTTTGGATTATCCATGCAACTCACACTAATACTAATGACTTAGATCACATTGACTCTCTTGATTAATAAGAAGTCGGATGATGATGCATTCCATAATTTTTCACACTGTATCCTCATAACATCATGACAACGTGTGGTTGTTGTAATGCATAGTTAATTTCATACGTGCGAGTGCACACCGTTTTTGCCTGGGAAGTTGTGCCACTTGTCACTTAGTTTTTCGGCACGATAGTGCTTTTATTGCTCTGATTTTTAAGTTTTTACCGTTTTCTTTTTAAGCGCACCTCCTCTGAATTAGTACAATGTACTTTTTTATCAAACATGTAGTGACTGTTGGCATATATATATATATATATATATATATATATATATATATATATATATATATATATATATATATATATATATATATATATATAAACACTCAGGTTCGAGTTTTGGTTACTATTTCTTTCACGCATCTTGTCTTGTCTTTGACGAGCTATTTATTTTGTAAGCATCACAATCCATACCGAGCATATTCTTATAAAAAACTATTTATTCTTAGCAGCAAGGCTTGCAAATATCAGGTATTAAACTTTTCTTAATATTTTTCTCTGCAATCCTGAATTTCCTGGCATTAAAGATGTTAGTTGGTTTAAGAGGGCAATGTTACATCAGGGACTTAGAAATTCTGTAAGGGTTTTACTTTGTTTTTCTATCAATATTGGTCTAGTACACATGTTAAATACGAATTCGTCAAGTTTTTTTATGTTCTTGATGTGTTGTTTTGTTCAAAAATTTTGGTTGTATAAAATGTGAATCCGTCAAGTTTTTTTGTCAAAGTGAGGCATGAAAAATGATTTTTTGAGCAGTGAGGCCATCTAAATCATTATTTTTGCGTTTCATGAGTTGTGAATGTTTCATGCTTTCTTTGCTGTATAAAGTTTCAATTCATTTCATTCATCATGTATATATAGGTTTTGACTAAATTTAATTTCATTCATTCATTTCATCTTCTATATTATAGGTTTTGTAAGACTGCAGAAAGTTTCAATTCATGCCAAATTTTTTTAGCAATATTTCTTTAATCTATTGGATATGAGTGAGTGTTGATATGTAAATTATTCCCCAAATTCAATTTTTTTTTCTAGATTTTGTTTTGTGAGTAATCAGGTTGACTAAATGGAAGTTGTCTTTAGAGGGAATGGAGGAGGAGAATCTGGAGGATACCTCTAATGAAAAGTTGTTTGATTTTCTTCATGCAATTGGAAATTCATCTAGATTTATTTACATCAAAGATATGCTCAATGTTTTGTTTGATTTTCAAGAGCTTTTGAAGGATGTTGAAGATAAGCTAAAGGATTTCAGGGAGTTTTATGATAGATATGTGGAAGGCCTAGAGATTGAGGAATTTGTCTATTATAGCAATGCAATGGAAGCTTCCAATGCTCCTAGAACAATTTTGTAAACAAGGTTTAGTTATATTGATGAAGAATTCAAGAAGTGTAAAGCTGATTGCCCTTTTCATCAGAATCAGCAACAATGTCTTCTTGTACAGAATGATGTTGGATTTCTTGTATATCTTCAATATATAGATAGTTGTTTTTCATATACAATACAAGAGAAGAAGATGGAGGATATTGCATGCAAAGACAAAGAAGTTGAAGAGAAGGGTGAAATGTTTCGGGAGGATATTGAGAACCAGTTAGTGTAGGGATTTGATGTTGCTTTGTTTAAAAGTGAGAACATTACAAAAGTGGAAGAAAAGGAGATAGAATTGAGTGTAGAGATTGAAACAGGTCCTCTGGAACGTGTCCCAACATTTCCTAGTTATCTCAGCAACAAAAAGAGATATATATTGCTAAATGATATTCAACACCTTTTTTATCTTAGAGAAGATTACTGCTTGGCAATCCGTGTTGCATGGGGTCAAAATGATAAGAATTTTATAGGTGATGAAGAGGAATTGCTAGCAACTCTTGATGTTGAGGGAGAGAATTTTCAAGACAATTCTATAGCCTTACATTCTTGTATTAATGAGATCATGGAATATGAAAAGGGGGGGATACCTACAGAGGAAGAGTACTTACAAATTCAACAGAGACTTGGTATTGATAACATGGGGTATGAAGAGAAGCTGAAGTCTCCATTAGAGGAGAAACCCAAAAGTTTGATAAATCTATATGATGATAGTCTTCTTGAAGAAGATGAAAACCCTAAGGTATGAAAGATAATTCTAAGATATCCATTTTGATTTATATTAGAGTATGTTATGCATATCTACTAACATCTTATACTATCGTGGTTTATTGTGCAGATAGAAATTAAAGATGTAGACAACTTTCTTGGAAGAGCCAAGGGCTCAAGGCCATTGAAGCTTGGTAAAAGTCAAGGCTTTGGTCATTATATTGGATCTGAAGCTTAAATAATCAAACAGTTGCAATTTATCATAGCACGTTATCAAGCTCTCCAAGCTTGCAAACAATAATGGCTTTCAAAGCTATCTCCAAGGTGATTGGATCCCAAGCTTTCAATAGAGGTTCAGACAATATAATTTTGGTGGAGAAGGAAGAGACTGTAAGAGTTTTTGGTTTCATGCCTAGATACAGTGGATCTAGGATAGGATACTTTGGAGTTCTTGCCTCTTATTTTCTCTCCCATGTAGGAGTTGCCAAGAATTTGAAGCTCCTTCCAGGCTATAGGAAACAAGAGTTCCTAAAATGTAGAGGTCTCATCGAGTGGGAATGAAACAAAAGATTCCTTTGGAGGACCTAGTGAATTCCATGAAATTAAAGACTCTTCTACAATAGAGTCAGACTAAAAGATGTTAAGGGTTTCTTGAAACCCATCTTTTTCCATCTCTTTGTCTAGTTTGTAACCATTTAGAATATCTTTGCTTTGCATAAGAGTTTAAATATCCCTCTTTTCTTCTTTGGGTAACAGTGGATATAGTCATTGCCAAAGATGATGTATTACATGATGTGATTGTGCCTTTGAGCTTGAATTTGTGCCAAATTTGTATGTAGAAGCATTGAAAGACCTCTAATAAACCGTTTGCTTTGTATCTTCCACCTCTATGTCTCGTGTGTCTAAAGTATTTTGTTCTTGCTTGATAATGTGATTTTTCCATACCTTGGGTTGTCTAAATAGATAGAGATCCATATTTCTTGATAAAATATGCAGCATGGTTATATAAAATATGTTGCATAGATAACAAATAAAGAAATTTAATTAGAAAACCCTATATGTGTCAAACAATAAAGAGACATGCATATGCAAACTTCTTACCATATAGTGAGTGAAGTGTTGATTACCGCAAGTTTCAGTCATTGCTTTTTTAAAAAGGTTCAATTGGTTTTTGAAGTCTTTGAGATCATCATCATTCCACTCTTTTTTATCACAATAAAAGAATACTTTGTCTAGTGTTTCCCAAACATTGACTTTTCTATTCCGAGCTTTTCCATTATCATCATGATCCTTAACTGCATTATGTAGGCACTTCCATTGATTGTATCTAACAGTTGAGCCACCAATCCTAGAGTTTACCTTACCAAGTCTCCCATGAAAGTCTGGGAACCTTCTAGCCTTCACTCCAATAGTAGATGACTTTTTGGGGACACAATTGCCATCCTCAGACTTTTGAAGATCCAGTTCAATAACAACATTACCACCATGCAAACCAATTGTAGATAAGACTTTTTTAATCTTTGTTATAGCATATGTTCTAGCTAATAATGGCTTCAACTTCCATGCAAATCCTATATGTAATACTTCCGCAAAGAAATATTAATGGCTCTTAACCCCGTGCAAAAGCAATTTCGAGTGATCTTCCGCAACAATGAAACTCTGGCCTAAGAACTCCAGCCTCGTGCATTAACAATACCATTCCCGCATGGTGCAAATGAATCCGTGGCTTGAAACCGCAAGCCACTGTAGGAACACCCCTTCACGAGAAAAAAAGGGATAATTTTTGCACATTTTTTTTTATGTTTCAACTCCCTTCCCTTCAGCCGTTGCATGGCAGGGAGAGGGAGCATGTGTGGAGCTTGAGTGGTGGAGGGGCATGGGGAGGAGGCATGCAACCTACCACTTGTGTGGCTACCCCCCCCCCCCTTCAACCCATATAAACCCCCCCTCCCAAGCTTGGGGGGGATCATCATCATGCTGCTGCCACCGTGAGGAGCTGCCCGCCTGCTGCCACCGCCAGGACTGCCGTGCCGCCGCCTCTGCTGCTGCACCCCCATCATCATCATCATCATCATCATCATCATCATTTTCATCACCTCCCTCATTGTCATCTCCACCATCGTCATCGTCATCTCCAATCATCCTCTCCACGTCATCTCCCTATTGTTGTTCCTGAAGCTTGGAAGCTTCTATTGAAGCTTCCCTAGGCTTGGTTCACCCATGCCCTCCCGGATTTTTAAAAATCGTGTTCTGCAAGACCTGTGTCTTGCGCAGAGAAGGAGACCTTGGGAAATAACAACTCTGGAACTCGTAAGGGATGCCAAGGGGGAGTTCGCTGAATCGAAACCTACTGCGTCAATGGCTCCTAAGCAAAAGTCGAGAGGAGCACATGTGGGAGCTTCCACCCAAAGTATGAGAGTGGACAATGCCCCGATTTTGAATGCCCAGGTTCCGAAAATAGACCCGCATGGAAAAGTTGCATTAAGCATGTTTTAATTCTCGTAGGGAAGTTTAAATGCATTGGAAAATTTATATACTCATTCGATCTACAAAGTTTAGTTGCATGTCGTGTATTTGCAATTGCTTGCACTTCTATGGTCAAGGGTAGTTGCAATTATAAATGTATGATGCATAAGTAAAAAGATGGAATTGTGCAAAGGCATCCTTGTTGCATCGCGCAAAGAACAGGGCATATAACACATAATACACTTATGTAATAATTTCCTAGTTGTGACTCATGCATAAGATAATCTTAGACGCCCATTAAATGATGTCCGAATAGTTGCAATGCATGGAAATGATTTATGTACATTGCAAATCGCATGCGATGATAGTTAAATTCTAGGTTAGGTTAAGTGATAAAGGAAGGATTAAATCAATGATGGACTCATGGCATTCGCTCATGCATGGAGTTATTTTATCAAAGTTTGAATTTGGGAAAGGATGCATCTTCATTAAAATATTAAAGCTTTGAATTCGATGCATCAACGTAGGTTTTATAAGAGTTAGCTCTGAATGTCAATCCTTTAGTTGCATAAAGGCAAAAAGATCTATGTTCTCGAAATTGCATGGAATGATACATCTCATCATCTTGCACTTACTTACATCTTTTAGGGGAAAGTACTTGCAAATTTAGAAGAAAGTATTTGCACCTTTAAGGGGAAGATCATCTTTAGTCGTGGGTTGGTTAGATCAACTAAGTAATTCGCGTGTAAATGTGTAGCCTACATGAAATTCATAAAGATATGATTAGTTAGCATATGATGGTTACCTCAATGAGATAGGTAGGGTTAAGCTATGTTAAAATTCTGCCTAGTGTCGCACTTAGGATGCCGATTTAATATTTCCAATCCTACAAGATCGTACCCACATTCTCAAAATGTTAGGATTGTCTAATCGCCCATGCAAGAATGATCTAGGGTTCTCACACTAAGGATCAGTTGACCAAATACTAGACCTCTGCAAGGAATTTAGGAACCCTAGGGCCAAAACGTTTATCAAGCCTAGTAGGGTTAGGGTTTTGGATTGGGTCAATAGGACTCCCAAACCCTACATCATGATCAAAGGTATTCTTGACCAAGGAATATCGTGCGATGAGAAAAATAATCCCACAAGTTAGGTGCTGGCACCTATCTCATGCAACAAGCTGCAACGTCGTATGGTCTTGTGTCTAAAGCAAAAAATAGTATTGCCACTCCTTAGACCAAGTTTGGCGAGTTCTAAGTACAAGTCTAATTTCCTAGAAGATGAGTAGTCATCCTGCTACATCACTCTTCCTTGGGGCTGATTTGCCAAGCTAGGGGACTTACGAATTGCCAAGAAAGCAGTTGATCAACCAAGTTAGGGCGACGAGGTTGCCCACGATTTATTGACCTTAATATAAGGAAACCTAAGGTATTGATAATTTGGGTCAACAAGGTATAAACCCTAACCCAAGGAAAGAGGGTAAACAAGCAACTCAGCTTACGAAACCCTTGGGATCTTGCCAAGTCGCGATTGATCCAGGATCGAATGCTGGAAGCATTCGGGGAGAAAGAATCATACCTTAGCAGTTGGCCGTACAAACGACCACTGGAATGCTCATGATTGTATACTTAGGTGCACTGTTTGTACTTCTTGCTCAAGGAACTAATTCAGGAAAAATAACTAATGATTTAGGTTGAAATCCTGGAGGGAGAGGCAGCACCAGTTACCTCCGACTGTCTGCCTGACTCTATCCAAGGGGGTTGTTAGCCGCACTGGGTACGTGGACCAAACCCACTGCAAGAGGTCTCTCCATGGGTGCTACTTGGAGCAGGAGGATGCCTGGGTGCCAGGGGAGGCTCTGGCCATAAATCCCTTGCCTCCGGATCCTGCACAAGAGGCCAACGTGACTTGAGATAGGATCTCGAGGCCCACATACTAGTCAATGGGCAGAACTTGGAATAGCGATTCTTAAGGATTGCTGGGATAGCCTTCAGGTAGGTTTATTTGATGTATTCCAAAGACTGATAAATAAAGATCAAATGTTGAAAAAAAGAACTTGCTTGACAATGTTTTTTTTGTGTCAGTGCATAAGTTACGTGAAGGAACCGGTGACTAATTGGCTAATTATGGAAGTTGTTTTTGCTTGTCAAACTAAATGTGGTAGATAATTAGATAACTAAAGAAACCCGAGGAAAGTGTGGTGAACGTGACTCTGGGTCCGTCCTACGGAAGGGTGGTCCCGGTTGGCCAGGAACTTTTCTCAAAGGAATTGACAGCGAGGTAACAATGACCTAGAATCTATAGAGCTAGAGTCCCGATTTATGCTATTTTAGGGGAACGGAATGGGACTATGCCTTACGGGTAGAGAGGTCAAGCTTCGTATCCCTCTTGTTTCCCATTCTCCTTGAACCAAGTGCAGTCGCTTTGACCCTGATGTTTCTGCGCAAAGTTACCTCCTAGGAACTTGACCATTAGGAAAATCCTGATTTAGGTCGGTCCTAAGTGGGAATGGCCGGTGACTCGGAAAGACCTAGATCGCAAACCCCGTGACATTCCTTGTGAGTGTCGAGCAGCACTTTCTAGACTCTCTTCCCGATGGGCTACTAAGACGTGTCCTACAAGTGGACAGGGGGACACGTTACACTATATAAAGATGAACAAGCTTTTCAATTATCCTACAAAGCGTATGAAGGGTGCTCTATTCCAATTTCTTGAGTTTAACTCTATGGCTAGGGACATGCAATATAGGCAAAGAGATCTAGAGTTGGCTCCCTTTGATACATTTTATATACAATTAAGTGTCTTTAAGTCACCAGCTATATGCCACTCAATCTTATAGTTCCCAAATTCTTCAACAAATATCTCTTCTCCTACTTGTTGTCTTAATAACATCAAGTATTGGTGTTTGATGAAAAACCCAATACAATATATCAAAATCCTCTGTATCTACTTCGAATGCTCGTAGCTACTAAATCTTGTGTTCTGATTGAATACTAAATGACATTGAGTGATTGTAATGATATGATGAAAGTAGTCTATTCATCAAGGTAATAGAGACCCTCTCTAGTTTTGTACATTTTAGAATCTCACTTTCATCAAATTTAACCACAAATCTAGACACTCCCTATGCCTCTTCTAGTGACAAGTCATAGAATCTAATCATTAAGCATTGTAGGGTGGACAAGGCAAGGAAAATATTATTAAATTCATTGAATACAACTTCCTTTTCTTGCCCTTGAAGCTAGCCTTGATATGGAAAGGCTCACCTAGAATCTCCATTACTTTGTTATTCACTCTCTGTCTAATAATTCTAATCACAGATGGTCTTGGAAGTATGCAATTACGTACTTATCCTTGCTTCATATTTGACTGTAAAAGCTAGAAAAGTTGTATATAAGCATCTAGACTGATACCAATATTATCTAGTGTCTTCTACAACACTAACTCAGTATCCAAAGAGAGATCCTTTATAAATGACTCCAAGCATTGTTTCTTTGCATTTTTAAATTTCTTATTCTCCAAAATATCTTTTGAAACTACTAAAGGAATAAGATAATAATAAAATTGAGATGCTTTCAAAGAATCTCTTTCACTTGTATTCGGTTGAAGAAGAGACCTAAACAAAATCAACATCACAAATCAATACAATTAATTATAAACAAAGTCATATTTCATATTTTTAAAGTGGAAAAAAATGTACCTTACTACTTGTACCTTGCTGCTTGGATTCTTTTACTACAACCACCTCCTCCTCATCTAAGACTCTGAATATTTCTAAGAGCCTTTTGTCGATTTCGAAGTCCTAAAATATTTTGCTTTCATTGATAAGATTTGATGCATTTCTCCAAAAAATCAGTCCTCTATTGATAGCCTTTTAGCTTCTGCAATAACTTATTGTTATGTTTTGATAAAAGATGGTTCTCCAATTTGAGGACATCCTTTTCTGCAACCAAGTTAAGTGTATAGCCTAGAAACCCATTATAACCATCACCAATGAACCTCAACAATGAAGAGCTATTATAGAAAGGCCGAGTGCTATTTTTGCTAGGATCTTTGGGATATAGCTTTCCATCTAACCAAAGATCAAGGTTCTTCTTTCCTTCAAACCTGAGTATATGTTTTGTAGACTCTGTAATAGTAATGGGTTTTGTTCTCTTCGTTATTGGTTCATACTCACTATCCAACTCAATATGAAGATGATAGAGAGGCCTTTTACTAGAGCTACAGAGATCATTGGATGACTAATCCATAGCTAAGGATGTGATTAGAATATTGGATTGAAAAAGTGTACAAATTAGAAACAAGAAGGAAAACAAAGAAGAAAATAGTAAGGATGGAAAGAAAGAAGAGAGAGAATGGAGGGATGTAATAAAACTTTGAACAAAATTCAAATTGAATATTAGTTTTCACTTTAATGAGGATGAGTAAGATCTTTATTATGACGATCTTTGTCACCTTTATGGCAGCCTAGATTTCTAGGTTTGATGTGACCACGAGAATATCATGACAATGACTTATTAATAATTTTTTATATATTTACTTACCAAAATATTAAATTTTAAAAAAATCTTAAAAAATATTTCTTAAAGTATTTTCTCTCTCTAGGATCACTTACATGGCATTTTCGAGAACTCAAAACTCCCCTAATGAATGACTAACAAGGCATAGTTCCATATATATCAAATGAATGAGAGCCAAAGGCTCACCCATGCGCAGAGTTCCAGACTTCTCATGTGTATTACATGTCTACAAGTCATACAGACAATGATCACATGACTCAAAACACTTATAGTCAAGGGGGGCAGTAGATACTGCAAACGAGTAAGCATTTTCATTCCCTTTAAGGACATGTTCCCAATGCAACAATGCTAAGAGGATACATGTGGAACTGTAGCCATAGACAAACCATGATCTATAGATCCAAACACAACCAAGGGATATAAAGTGCTAGACTTGGCACCATGTGCCAAAACAAGGTTCCCACCCATGATCTTTCAAGAAGAATCCCCAAAGGAAAAAAAGTAACCCTCATCATCAAGTGTGCCAATAGAGATAATACTCTTCTTGAGAGCCTCTATATGTCAAACATTATGCAAAGTAAACATATTTCATGAACTAAATTGTAGCCGAATATCACCAATATTAACTATCTACAATTCCAGTCATTCCCCATAAGGATGTGATTAGAATATTGGATTGAAAAAGTATGCGAATTAGAAATAAGAAGAAAAAAAAAGAAGAAACTAGTAAGGATGGGAAAGAAAGAAGAGAATGAGAATGGAGGGATGTAATCAAATGTTGAATAAAATTAAAATTGAATAATAGTTTTCACTTTAATGAGGATGAGTAAGATCTTCATTATGACAATCTTTGTCACCTTTATGACAGCCTAGATTTCTAGGTTTGATGTGACCACGAGAATATCACAACAATGACTTGTTAATAATTTCTTATATATTTACTTACCAAACTATTCAAGTTTTTAAAAATCTAAAAAAATATTTTATTTCTTAAAATATTTTCTCTCTGTAAGATCGCTTACAGGGCATTTTCAAGACCTCAAAACTCCCCTAATGAATGATTGACAAGGCATAGTTCCACATATATCAAAATGAATGAGAGCCACGGCTAACCCATGCATAGAGTTCCAAACTTCTCATGTGCACTACATGTCTACCAGCCATACAAACAATGATCACATGACTCAAAACACTTATAGTCAAGGGAGGCAGTAGATACTGCAAACAAGTAAGCATTTTATTCCCTTTAAGGGCATGTTCCCAAGGCAACAATGCTAAAGGGATACATGTGGAACTATAGCCACAGACAAACCATGATCTATAGATCCAAATGCAACCAAGGGATATAAAGTGCTAGACTTGGCACCATGTGCCAAAACAAGGTTCCCACATGTGATCTTTCAAGAAGAATCCCCAAAGGAAACCAAGTAACCCTCATCATCCAATGTGCCAATAGAGATAAGACTCTTCTTGAGAGCCAGTACATGTCAAACATTATGCAAAGCAAACATATTGCATGAACTAAATTGTAGCTGAATAGCTAAATATCACCAATACTAACTATCTACAATGCCCCATAAATTGGACAAATCCAGTCATACTATTGCGATAGGAGTGGAGCCACTCTCTAGGAGGGGTCACATGAAAGGAAGCCCCTAATTCCATGAATCAACACTGAGTAAAAATAGGAAAGGCATAAGTTAGCTATGACTCATCCGAATAAGAAGGTACAAGTATGTAATCATCATCAAAGTTAGGTTGCTGCACTACATTGATCTCTTCGATCTTAACATTGGACTTAGCAGGGTCAATGCTATGATAATCAAAATTGTCCTGCGCTTTCCCTTTGCCCTTTTCCTTGTGCTTGTCATCATGCACTTTATGGCAATGTAGAATGATATGTCTTGCTTTCCCACAATAATGGCATGTAAAATCGGACTTACGTCCATGGGACTTACTGCAAGACTATCCATGGGACTTAGAATGAGACTTCTACGAGTCTCTACCACAATGATCATTCTCACTCTTGCCATCATGGTGACCCTAAACAATCAAAGCATGAAAAGTACAACAAGCATCCACATTTTTCCTATTTATCTCCTCTATCAGAAGTGCACCCTCTATATCAAAAAATTTCAGCCCATTCTCAGGCATATTTTCACACATAGCAATATAGAATGTGTCCCAAGTCTCAAGCAATGTGACCAACAAGAAAAAAGGTGAAAGATTGTCCTTAAAGTCAATACCGTATGATGAAAACTGGCCAATATGATAGCATGAAACTTTCTCAAATGTTGAGAGACACTGTTACCTTCCTTCATACAAAGATCCATAAGCTTCTTTAGCCAATACATCTGAGAAGCAAGGCTTTGCTTATCATAGAGATTACATATTTTCTCCCAAAGATCCCATGCAGACTACCCATCTATGGCAACATTATAATAAACATTCTTATTAAGGGACAAGATAATCGTGGACCTACAAAGCTCATGTAAGTCATCCCATACATCATGATTGTGACCTTCATGCTTAATGCTCTTGCATTTGATAGGCCTAATCTGAGATTTTTGCACCAAAACCTACCAAATTTGGGTCTTCCAATAGCCATAATTGCTGCCATCCAAATTTTCAATGATGGCATTTTCATTTGAAAGACCAGCCATATTGCAGGAAAAAGAGGCATAGTGGAAGCAAGAGCAAGTGGAAGCAAAAGAGGTGTGAGCTATGGTAAATGGAGCAAGAGAGCAAGAGAGAGAGACTCAAGATGTGGGAACTCCAATAGTCACAATGTGTGACCGGCCTTCCCTTTATTCAAATGTCACTGAAAGATTAAAGAATGAAGTGACAGTGATACGTGTCTGCTACCTATAGTGTGCAAATGTGCGGGTACTATCACTGTAGTAATACATAGGTGGCTAGGCACAGACACCTTTACACCCAACAATCTTGACAAGCTCTATCCACTTGTCCTCAACCTTCTCTCTAATAAAGTGATAATAGACTTCTTTATACTTAGTCTTCACATGAAAGACAAAATTAGGTGACAAATGTGGATGATAATTATAGAGTCTAAATGCAATTTAGGTATCATATCTATGATACCAAGGTCTGCAACCAACTTCCCTAACCATAGGACCTCCTTGCAAGCCTCAGTGATGGCTGCAATGTACTCATCCTTGGTATTAGATAAGTCAGTACGACATCCAAGAGATAGCATCTCCAGTAAAGATAAAAACATGGCCAAAGGTTTGTATGTCCTACATATGGTCTCATGCCTTGTTAGTTCTTGGGTGGTGCAAAGCATTTTGTTACATTCATTGAAGATTATTCACATAAAGTCTGAGCATATCCCATAAAGAAAAAGTCAAAACTTTTGCCTACTTTTTAACACTTTCTTGCTATGGTTGAGAATCAATCTAAGTATAGGTAAAATGCCTAAGGTTTGATAATGGGAGTGAATATGTCTCTAAGATATTTGAGTAGTCTTCTAAGGAGGGATATTAGGCATCAATTGACTGCCCCTTATATCCCATCCCAAAATTGTATTTTAGAGTGCAAGAATAGGACTATTCAAGAAAGAGTCTTCAGTATGCTTAGTTGGGTAGGATTACCATATACATTGTGAGCTAATGTAGTTACTATTGATGTTCACTTAATTAATAGTTCCTCATGTACTCCTCCTGGTGGTGGAATTGCAAAGGACCTATGGTATGCATCTTTCTTGGACATGGTGGTGCAGCGAGATGGGCTATCGCCTCTGGGATCCACAGGCTCATAAGGTTATCCACACAGCGAGTCTGCATTTGCGTAAGGCTGACCTAATATTTCCTGTACAACACACAGAGTGGTGTTTGCTAGTAGTTATCAAAAAGAAGAAGAATAATCAAATCTAGATTTGTGTAGATTTTAGGGAGCTCAATAAACAAACGGTCAAAGATTACTATCCACTACCATTTATTGACCAAATTCTGGATTAGTTAGCGGGTAGAGATATCTATTAATTTATGGACTTCTTTGTTGGATATAACCAAATGGCTATTTTGCAAAGGAAGATAAGTTGAAAACAACATTTATCACTATATTTGGTACCTTTGCATATCATGTTATGGCATTTGGGTTATGCAATGTGCCAGATTCTTGGCAACGTATAGTTAATAAGACTTTTGGTGATATTTTCCTAGAGAAGTTGAAAATATTTATTAATGATTTGGGGATAGCCACCATAAGGGAGAGATAGCTGATTATTTTAAGAGAATTTTTGGAGTGTTGTAGGCAATTCTACATTGCTCTTAATCCAAGAAAGTGAGTCTTTAGGGTTCCCAATGGATTGCTATTGGGCCATGTGGTTAGCTTGGCTAGTATTGCGATCGATCTTGAAAAGATAAAGGTTATTGTTGTTATAAGTCTACCACATACAGCTAAAGAAGTACATAGGTTTTTATCTCATCAATGGGATACTATCGAAGATTTATCAATGCACTGGCGGAGAGGATGTTGCCATTGATGAATCTATTATTATTTAACTCTCTATTTATTTAAAGCAACCCATGTCAAGTATCCTTTGAGGATATAAAGTAGAAACTAGCAAAAGTGCCAGTCCTAAAAGCACCCAAAATGGGTGAGGTCTTCTATATATTTTGAGTAGCCACAATGCATAATATCAGCTCTGTTGTTTAGCCCAGATTTGGGAGGAAAAGTGGCGTCATCCAATCGCATTTGCTAGCCATAAATTGGGGATATCCAATATTAATTATACCTACATGGAGAAAGTATGCCTTGGGATGGTATTTGTGACAAATAAATTCAGGCATTATATCCTCTATGAAAAGGTGGTATTTTATATGAAGGCACAAGGATTGAGGCTATTGATGAATAAGTTGCAACTGCCTAACCATCTAGTGAAATAGCTAATCACCTTGGAAGAGTTTGACTATGAAATTAGGAGTAAGCCATCGAAGTTACATGGAATCGTTGAATGTCATGTGGATTTTGCGGAGTCAAAGAAAGTCTCTAGGCTAAAGTTAGTTACCTCAAGGGTCTATTCAAAATTGATGCAGGCTCCATCTCATCCTGATATGCTGCCATAATGTACTATCTATCTACAGGAGAGGTTGGAGCTCCTTTATCAAAGCCTAAAAAGAGAAAAGACAACAAGCCTTGAAATTTTCCTTAAGTGTAGGAACACTACATTGGAAAGGTGTTGATGATGTTTATCACCGATGTGTCCTACATTATGAGGTCCCATTTATCTTGGAGGAGTGCCATGACTCTACTTGTAGAGGGCACTTTGCTAAATGCTTGACTACACAAAAAGCTTTGAGAGTTGGATATTGGTGGCCATCCATTTTCTAGGATGCTTTTGCGTATGTCAAGAAATGTGATATATGTCAAAGACATGACAATAGGGAGAACAAAAAGTGCCCACCACTAGCTCCTATCATTGCTATACTACCATTTGAGAAGTGGGGCATTGATTTTGTTGGACCTATTCATCCTTCGTCAACTACGCAGAAGCATTATATCATTGTAGGGACTGACTACTTTACAAAGTGATCTGAAGGTCCAGCTACTACAATGAAGGAAAATGCTAAGGAAATAACTAGTTTTATCATGGGAAATTTTTTCTGCCATTTCTCAGTCTATCAAAAGAGTTAGTGTCTGATCATTGGACATACTTTCTAAACAAGGTCATAGAAGCCTTGATAGAAGCTCTAAAAATTAAACACAATAAAACTACCACGTATAATCCCCAAGTGAATGGACAAGTAGAGAGTACCAGTAAATAGCTTGTGGGGATTTTATCCAAGATAGTATCCGAGGGTAAGCGCGATTGGGATAAGAAACTTCATGTGGCTGTCTTGGCTTATAACACAACATTCAAGAGAGCAACATGCCACACCCCATTCAAGTTGGTATATGGGGATGAGTGTGTCTTACCCTTGGAAATCAAGCTACCCACTTTGATTGAGGTTTCCTCTAAATCATTCATTGGGTGAGGTAGAAGCATCGCAAAAAATGTTTACTTCCCTTGCGCATCTTGATGAACTACAATTGTAGGCTCTATTACATCAAGAGGTAGGGAAGAAGAGGATGAAAACACTCCATGAACTTGGAGCTAAAAGATATAAATTCATGAAGGGTCAGTTTGGTGCTATATTGTGATGCTCGCCATGAGTTATTCCCTGGCAAGCTAAGACCTAAATGGGAGAGTCCTTATAAGATCGTTCTAATAGGAAAAAATGGCTCTATAGCCCTTTTAGTAGATTTGCAAGGTGTAGAGTTTAAAATTAATGTGAACTTTAATAAGTTGAAGCCTTACTGTGTGTAAGGATTGACGTTGGACTTGGTGCCTTTGCAAGTTCTCCAGGATCAAGCTTAAACATGTACTGGATACCAATACAATCAGATGGGTAGATCCATTCCTTATCTTGAACATCTATACTTAGAGCAATGTTACCACCAAGCTCAAGTGATCTAGTGGAGTAAAGGTTATCATATTACTAAGTGGCAAGATGGATCTTTCACGTGGATATTAAGATCTACTACCACCATTGTCATAGGGTTATTGTCAATGCCCCTATTGATTTTAGTGAGGAAGGAGGGATTGTACCTATTATACATCCTCTCTCTCAGCTCCACTTTGACTATCATAACTATGAGTAGGTTGATTGGTATGGTGTTGCCTATCAATGAAGAATGGGTCTATAGTTTGTATTTTGATAGATCTTCTCGAGGGCCCACTAAACATGTGAGTGTCGAGATGGTCATTGAAGTTCCCTAGCATAGAATTATTATGAAAATGGGAGTATATTTAGAAAACTCTTTTACTAATAATATGGCAGAATACAAGGCCTTAATCATGGGGTTGAAAGTAACCTGACATGATGGTACCCACCATTTCCAAACAAAAATACCCATAGTTGCAAATAAACTAGATCAATACCATGAAGGCAATGACCCCTATAGCTTCATCGAGTAGTGTGAGGAGGTATGTGTGAGGCTAATAACCTCACAAACCCCACTCAACGAGCACATGCATTTGATCTTTTCTTGGGAGATAAGGGATGGACGTGGTTCACTAGTCTAAAGGCAATGACTTCACCTAGTTGAAGGACCTCTTCATTAAGAGATTCTCAAAGGCAGGATGCTCCAATAACCTCATTGTTAAGTTGATAAATATCAGTCAAAAAGACAAACATGACATACAAGATTGTCTCACATGTGAGGAGTTTCTATAGGAGGATATCTACAGTCAAGCAGCCCAAGTGGTCTCTATCATATTCATTAACGGGATCCACAAGGAGGAACTGTATAAGGCCCTTTGCAACCAACTCAAATATACAAAGGGATGTTCTTGTGAGAGTATTTGAAGAAGCCATATGAGTAGACAACTTGCCTAAGAAAAGAAGCACTTGAATGGTGCAAGAGGGTAGCAATGCAGTTAGGAACACCGAGAGAGCTACAGCAACTAGGGAATGAGTAGTCTCCAGTGAACATGAAAAAGGGAAAAACTTTGACCAGACCCAAGCTATAGCAAACCTAAAAGCAGAGTTGGCTAGACTACAAGAGTCAATATGAAGACCAGTGCGACCCCACATCCAGTAATGTGCACTGTGGAGGGAATCACCTTCCCTTTGAATTTCTCGAGTCCAAATCAAGGCCTTGTGCCAATTGTGGAAGATTTGAGCACGAAATCATGCACTACCAATTGCCAAGACGGTTGCCTTACCAGCATCCTTACACTCATCCATACTATCCAAGAGTTAGACAACCATATTTCGAAAGGGGAGTCCCATTGGCTCTCCCTATACCCAACGATTTTAAGCCAACCTCCTCGAGGATAGACATCAACCCTATAGGAATTCCTAGACCTCCAGCACCTATTGTGACCCATCCATCGAGCAAGGATCCAATACACTTTGTGGAGGTACCACTTGAGAAAGATTTTTACTTTAACCTTTATGTCTCTTATGATGAAGAAGGAAACCCATATTGATGGACTATAGACCTGTTGAGATATCGAGCTCCACTCATGATATGCCAGGGTGACCGTTGTGCATTTATGTCATCGACTTGTTAGCTGCAGATTTGGTTGGTACATCGCCCATGAATAATAGCTAGATGACAGCTATCCTTATCTACTCTAGTTCGTGGCTCAGTTAGTATGCCACCTTGGTTAGTTGAGTTTGGTTTGAGACCCATATATAGGGTTCTTTTTGGCTTACACAACTAAGAAGAGGAAAACTATTTTCAGCCTCCACCTGTGTGTGTATTCCCCCATTGTGTAAGTGAGAAAGCTACAAGTGAGACTCCTTCCTTCTCTCCCATAATCTTGACATGGTATCAGAGCCTGGTTCGTGGTAAGGAGCTCAAGAAAGCAAACCAAGTTCATGGTGCTCTAGTAAGAGGACCAGTGTTGCTTTCATTTTTCGAGTTTGGGAGCAAGTCTCTACAGGTAGCACAGCCGAAAAGTGCAAGAGTGCATTGTCTCAGATTGAGACGTCCTTTGCGATGTAGTAAGAGGGCATTATATGCTGCGGGACAGGGCTTTAGCCTTGGGTTGCCCTGTTTTTTTTATTCGAGGCCATTTTGGGGCCTGTTTTTGAGGCGGAAGTTTTCCGCACGCACTCAAGAAAAGGCCTTTTTTTTGCTGTGCGACCACTGTTCTACAAGTCAGTGAAAAGTTACCGTAGAAATTGCATCGTATGCCTATGTGCAGAGACATTGGGAGTTACAGAATCATCTTTGTTGCCTGTTGATGCAAAATCATCACTAGGAAGTGACTGTGTGGTCAAATACCACTTTTGTCAGTTTTGCAGATTTTCCCTTGTGAGACTGAAGCTGTGTTTTTTGCAGTGACAGAATTTTTTGTAGTGTTCTGTAATGGCGTTTGATTCTCTTTTACAGATTGTCTCATTGAAAAGCTTGACAAGAAAAACTTCCAAGCATGGAAGTTTAGAATGATGAATTTTCTTATGGGAAAAGGATATTGGGAATTTGTTGCAAAAAATGAAGAAGAACTAGTTCTTCCTGATGTTCCCAATCAACAGCAAATACATGCATTTAAAGGATGGCATGCGAGAGCCAGAAAAGTTATGTACTGGCTGTCTATCAGTATTTCAAACTCTATGATTGTGCATATTCAGGATGCAAGTACGCCAAAGGAGGCATGGGATACTTTGTCAAAAATGTATAGCACAAACACAGAAGCCAGGAAAATGCAGCTCAAGCAAGAGTTGAACAACGTGCAAAGAGAAAGTATGAGCATCAATGACTACCACATGAAGGTGAAGAAGATTGCAGATGCACTTGCTTCCATTGGGTCGCCAGTGGAAGATGATGATTTAGTTTCTGTGACCTTGAATGGTCTAGGAAAGGATTATGCACAGTTCTGAACATCCATTTCCGTATGTGAAAGATTTCTTGATTTTGAGGAGTTGATTGCTTTTCTAATTTATGAGGAGCAGAGAAATGGTGGTGCATCTTCTTCAGGAGGAACTTCAAAAGAAGTTGTCTTCTACTCAAATGCTGGAAGAGGTAGAGGCAGAGGTAGAGGAGGCCGATTTGGAGGCCGTGGTAGAAATCAGAATATGTAGCAAACTCAAGAAAACCAGTCCTATGGAGGAGGACATGGTAACTATAGAGGCAAGGAGAGCCAAAGAGGTCGTGGTGGATGGCAAAGAGGCCAAAATGCAAATAGCAATGTTGAATGCTACTACTGTGGTAAAATGGGTCATATAGCTAAAGACTGCTATAAAAAGCAGAATGACATCATGAATGGAAAATTGCAATAAGGAAATTATGCATCTTCTAGTAGACAAGGTGATGACAGAAATGAGCATTTGTTTATGGTGCAGCACATGAACAATTCTGTGACAAGTGCAGAAGAAAGCAATGAAGTGTGGTATGTTGACTCAGGTGCATCAAACCACATGACAGGTCATGCAGAATGGATGCAGGATGCAAGGAAAATGGAAAATTTAGGATTTGTGGAGACTAGTGATGATACTGCACATCCTATTGTGCAGACTGGAAAAATTCATTTGTCTATGCAGGATGGGAAAAAGAAATACCTGTCAGATGTATTTCATGTCCCGAATATCACCAAAAATCTGGTTTCTGTTGGTCAAATGGTTGAGCAGGGCTTGCAGGTCAGATTTAATCCTCGTGGATGCTTTCTTGAGGATATGGAAAATAAAGGTTGCTTGATAAGCGAAAGGAAAGAAGAAGGGCAAAATGTTTACGTTGGATGCAGACATCCCTGAATTGAGTGCAACAATGTTTGCACATGGGACCGGTGTAGTTGCAGATAATGATATCTGGCATAAACACATTGGTCATGTTAATGTACAGCGACTTAAATCAATGCAGGCCCAAAATATTGTTGTATGATTGCCTAAATTCAAGGTTGCAGAAATGCATAAGGTATGTGAAGCCTGTCAATTTGGAAAATAGACAAGGAAACCATTTCCTAAACATGTTCAAGAGAGTAAGAAGCCATTGGAATTAATCCACTCTGATGTGTGGACTACTAAAGCTGCATCTATTGGAGGCTGTCATTATTTTGTCACTTTTATTGATGACTATAGCAGAAAAGTTTGAGTGTACTTTATGAAAAAGAAAAGTGAATTTTTTGGGCATTTCAAAACTCTCAAAGCTATGGTTGAAAAAGAAATAGGCCTGCAAATAAAATGCCTAAGGTCAGATGGAGGGGGAGAGTACCTCTCAAATGAGTTTGCAAGGTTCTTGCAAGAGCATGGCATAAAGCAGCAATATTCATGTAGTCATATCCCACAACAAAATGGAATTGCAGAAAGAAAAAACAGGCATATTGGAGAGGTATCTCGTGCCATGCTCAATGAAAAAGACCAGAAGATTTTTACTAGGCTGAGGCAGTTGCTACAGCAGTCTACATAATGAATAGGACTCCCACTACAACAATACATGGCATGACTCCAGAGGAGAGGTATACTGGTAGGAAACCATATATTTCTCATTTGAAATTTTTTTGTTGCATTGCCTATATTCATGTGCCAGATGAGTTGAGATCCAAGTTGGATCCAAAAGCTGAGAAGTGCATCTTTATTGGTTACTCTCTGCAGCAAAAAGGGTATAGATGCTATAGCCCTTCTACTCGTAAGTTTACAGTGAGCAGAGATGTTGTTTTTGATGAGATGAGTAGCTGGTATAAACCAGTAAATGTGATTGATAATGTAGATGCACAAAATGGTAATGCCACAGAATTCACAGCAGCAGTCACAAGATATTAGTGGACCTGGAGTGTCCTCTAGCAGTGGCTCACATTCTTTACCATGAACAGGTAGTTTGAGATCAGGAGAATCTTCTCAAAGTAATGCAAATAGTGGTATGCAGGTATCACGAAAAGGAAAAGAGAAGGTAGATCAGCCCATGTTTGATGTGAATGCAGGTCACTCTTATGTGGATGGTGAATCCAGTGGCTCAGAACATAGCATTGATGATGAGTTGGGTATTCCTTCTATTGTTACACCTGGAGTAAGGAAGAAGAGGGATGTTTTGAGAGCACCTGGAAGTGAGCCTACTTTGCGTAGGTCTACCAGAGCTAGGTATCCTGTGGATAGGCTGAAATATGATGGATTTACAGCCATTCACTATGCATATATAGTCAAAGTGATACAGGAACCAGAACCCACTTCTTTTGAGCAAGCCATGGGAAAAGAAAAATGGGAGAAAGCCATGCATGAAGAAATGGATGCCTTGGAAGCAAATGCTACATGGGAATCGGTACCTTTTCCTAAAGATAAGAATGCAATTGGTTGTAAGTGGGTTTATAAGGTGAAGCACAATGCAGATGGTTCTGTGAGCAGATACAAGGCAAGATTAGTAGTCAAGGGGTATGCACAAACATATGGCATTGATTATGAAGAAACATTCAATCCAGTTGCAAGAATGGCAATGGTAAGAGCATCATTGCTATGGCTGCATCAAAGGGATGGTCTTTACATCAGATGGATGTAAAGAATGCCTTCTTGCATGGTGATTTGCAAGAAGAGGTCTATATGGAGCAGCCACCAAGTTATGTGCATGCTGTTCATCTTGAGTTTGTTTGCAGGTTGAAGAAAGCCTTATATGGCTTGAAGCAAGCACCTAGAGCATGGTCTGACTGTCAAGATTGTGGGAGAGAAGGAAGGAGTCTCACTTGTAGCTTTCTTTCTTGCACAATGGGGGAATACACACAAGGGTGGAGGCTGAAAACAATTTTCCTCTTCTTAGTTGTGTAAGCCAAAAGAACTCTCATACAAAGAAATAGAATAACCCTATATATGGGTCTCAAACCAAACTCAACTAACTAAGGTGCCATACTAACTGAGCCACGAACTAGAGTAGATAAGGATAGCTATCATGTAGCTATTATTCATGGGCGGTGTACCAACCGCATCTGCAAACTGACAAGTCGGTGACATAAATACACAATGGTCACCCTGGCGTATCACGAGTGAAGCTCGATATCTCAACACTCCCCCTCGAGCTCAATCCCAATTCCTGCATACCAAGCAGGTCTCTGAACTTGCGCAGCTTCTCTACGCCCAATGCCTTCGTGAATATGTCAGCTACCTGATCCTTTGTGCTGACATAAACTAGATCAATAAGGCCTAGTAAAACCCTCTCCTGCACATAGTGATAATGCACCTCAATGTGCTTTGTTCTAGCATGATAGATTCGGTTATTTGCCAAGTGTATACTACTCATGTTGTCACAATAAATGACAACTGGCCCATCTGTAGACTAATGCATATCATAAAGTAGCTTATACAACCAAGCTACCTCACATGCAGCCATTGTTGCACCCCTGTACTCAGCCTCTGTGCTCGACAAGGCAACTGTAATCTGTTTCTTGCTGCTCCAAGTGACTGCAGCACTCCCAAAAGAGAACACATATCCACTGGTAGATCGTCTATCAGAAATGCTACCAGCCCAATCAGCATCAGTGCATCCATGCAACTGTATCTGAACCCCAGTCTCATAAAATAGTCCATACTGCAATGTGGACTTCACATACCTGAGTATGCGCCTAGCCGCATCCAAATGCGGTTTCCTTGGAGCCTGCATAAACTGACTTACCAATCCAACAGCATAGCTCAAATCTGGCCTGGTAATAGTCATATAAATCAAGCTTCCTACTATGTGTCTGTACATAGTAGGGTCTTCCAGAAGCTCACCTGCATCTGCGCTCAGCTTCACATTCTGCTCCAAAGGAACTAAAATAGGCTTAGAGCCTGTCATCCCATATTTGGACAGCATGTCCAATCCATACTGCCTCTGCAAGAGCTGTATCCCACTTAGTGATCTAATCACCTCAATGCCCAAGAAATAATGCAGCTCTCCCAAATCCTTCATCTCAAACTTCTGCTTCAATAGCATTTTCACATGAAGGATATCTTCATCACTGTCACCTGTCATAATCAAATCATCAACATAAATGACAAGTAGCATAATACCTTTCTCTGTTTTTCTCACATAAAGTGAGAAATCTGCCTTGGAAATCTGAAAGCCAATAGTGACAAGATACTGTCCTATCTTGTCAGACCATGCTCTAGGTGCTTGCTTCAAGCCATACAATGCTTTCTTCAACCTGCAAACAAACTCAGGATGAACAGCATGCACATAACTTGGTGGCTACTCCATATAGACCTCTTCTTGCAAATCACCATGCAAGAAGGCATTCTTTATATCCATCTGATGTAAAGACCATTCCTTTGATGCAGCCATAGCAATGACTGCTCTTACGGTTGCCATCCTTGCAACCGGACTGAATGTTTTTTCATAGTCAATGCCATATGTTTGTGCATACCCCTTGACTACTAATCTTGCCTTGTATCTGTTCACAGAACCATCTGCATTGTGCTTCACCTTATAAACCCACTTACAACTAATTGCATTCTTACCTTTAGGCAAAGGTACCAATTCCCATGTAGCATTTGCTTCCAAGGCATCCGTTTCTTCATCCATGGCTTTCTCCCATTTTTCTTTTCCCATGGCTTGCTCAAAAGAAGTGGGTTATGGTTCCTGTATCACTTTGACCATATATGCATAGTGAATGGCTGTAAATCCATCATATTTCAGCCTATCCACTGGATACCTAGGTCTCGTAGACCTGTGCAAAATAGGTTCATTCCCAGATGCTCTCAAAACATCCCTGGTCTTCCTTACTCCAGGTGTAACAATAGAAGGAATACCCAACTCATCATCAATGCTCTATTCTGAGCCACTGGATTCACCATCCACATAAGAGTGACCTGCATTCACATCAAACATGGGCTGATCAACCTTCTCTTTTCCTTTTCGTGATACCTGCATACCACTATTTGCATTGCTTTGAGAAGATTCTCCTGATCTCAATCTGCCTGTCCATGGCGAAGAATGTGAACCACTGCTAGAGGACGCTCCAGGTCCACTAATATTTTGTGACTGCTGCTGTGAATTCTATGCAGCATTACCATTTTGTGCATCTACATCATCAATCACATTTACTGGTTTATACCAGCTACTCATCTCATTAAAAAAAACATCTCTGCTCACTGTAAACTTACGAGTAGAAGGGTTATAGCATCTATACCCTTTTTGCTGCAGAGAGTAACCAATAAAGATGCACTTCTCAGCTTTTGGATCCAACTTGGATCTCAACTCATCTGGCACATGTACATAGGCAATGCAACCAAAAATTTTCAAATGAGAAATATCTGGTTTTCTACCAGTATACCTCTCCTCTGGAGTCATCCCATGTATTGCTGCAGTGGGAGTCCTGTTCATTATGTAGACTGTTGTAGCAACTGCTTCAGCCCAATAAAAATCTGGCAGGTCTTTTTCATTGAGCATGGCACGAGATACCTCTCCAATATGCTTGTTTTTCCTTTCTGCAATTCCATTTTGTTGTGGGGTATGACTACATGAATATTGCTGCTTTATGCCATGCTCCTGCAAGAACCTTGCAAACTCATTTGAGAGGTACTCTCCCCCTCCATCTGACCTTAGGCATTTTATTTGCAGGTCTGTTTCTTTTTCAACCATAGTTTTAAGAGTTTTGAAATGTCCAAAAACTTCACTTTTCTTTTTCATAAAATACACCCAAACTTTTCTGCTATAGTCATCAATAAAAGTGACAAAATAATGACAGCCTCCAAGAGATGCAGCTTTAGCAGTCCACACATCAGAGTGGATTAATTCCAATGGCTTCTTACTCTCTTGAACATGTCTAGGAAATGGTTTCCTTGCCTATTTTCCAAATTGACAGGCTTCACATACCTTATGCATTTCTGCAACCTTGAATTTAGGCAATCCTGCAACAATATTTTGGGCCTGCATTGATTTAAGTCGCTGTACATTGACATGCCCAATGCGTTTATGCCAGATATCAATATCTGCAACTACACCGGTCCCATGTGCAAACATTGCTGCACTCAATTCAGACATGTCTGCATCCAACGTAAACATTCTGCCCTTCTTCTTTCCTTTTGCTATCAAGCGACCTTTATTTTTCATATCCTCAACAAAGCATCCATGAGGATTAAATTTGACCTGCAAGCCCTGCTCAACCATTTGACCAACAGAAACCAGATTCTTGGTGATATTCGGGACATGAAATACATCAGACAGGTATTTCTTTTTCCCATCCTGCATAGACAAATTTTTTTTTCTAATCTGCACAATAGGATGTGCAGTATCATCACCAGTCTCCACAAATCTTGGTTTTTCCATTTTCCTTGCATCCTCCATCCATTCTACATGACCTGTCATGTGGTTTGATGCACGTGAGTCAACATACCATACATTATTGCTTTCTTCTGCACTTGTCACAGAATTGTTCATGTGCTACACCATAAACAAATGTCCATTTCTGTCATCACCCTGTCTACTAGAAGATGCATAATTCCCTTGTTGCAGTTTTCCATTCATGATGTTATTCTGCTTTTTATAGCAGTCTTTAGCCATATGACCCATTTTACCACAGTAGTAGCATTCAACATTACTGTTTGCATTTTGGCCTCTTTGCCATCCACCACGACCTCTTTGGCTCCCCCTGCATCTAGAGTTACCACGTCCTCCTCCATAGGACTGGTTTTCTTGAGTTTGCTGCATATTCTGATTTCTACCACGGCCTCCAAATCGGCCTCCTCTACCTCTGCCTCTACCTCTTCCAGCATTTGAGTAGAAGACAGCTTCTTTTGAAGTTCCTCCTGAAGAGGATGCACCACCATTTCTCTGCTCCTCAGAAATTAGAAGAGCAATCAACTCCTCAAAATCAGGAAATCTTTCACGGACGGAAATGGATGTTCGGAACTGTGCATAATTCTTTCCTAGACCATTCAAGGTCACAGAAACTAAATCATCATCTTCCACTGGCGACCCAATGGAAGCAAGTGCATCTGCAATCTTCTTCACCTTCATGTGGTAGTCATTGATGCTCATACTTTCTCTTTGCACATTATGCAACTCTTTCTTGAGCTGCATTTTCTTGGCTTGCGTATTTGTGCTATACATTTTTGACAAAGTATCCCATGCCTCCTTTGGCGTACTTGCATCCTGAATATGCACAATCATAGAGTCTGAAATACTGATAGACAGCCAGTACATAACTTTCCTGGCTCTCTCATGCCATGCTTTGAATGCCTGCATTTGCTGTTGATTGGGAACATCAGGAAGAATTGGTTCTTCTTTGTTTCATGCAACAAATTCCCAATATCCCTTTCCCATAAGGAAATTCGTCATTCTAAACTTCCATGCTTGAAAGGTGTTCTTGTCAAGCTTTTCAGTTACAATCTGTGAAAGAGAATCAGACGCCATTATAGAATACTGCAAAAAATTCTTTCACTGCAGAGAATACAGCTTCAGCCTCACAAGGGCAAATCTGCAAAACTGACGAAAGTGGTATTTAACCACACAGTCACTTCCTAGTGACGATTTTGCATCAACAGGCAATAAGGATGATTCTGTAACTCCCAATGTCTCTGCGCACAGGCATATGATGCAATTTCTACAGTAACTTTTTACCGACCTATAGAATAGTGGGCTGCATAGCATAAAACACGGCCTTTTCCTGAGTGCGTGCAGAAAACTTCCGCCTCCAAAACAGGCCCCGAAATGGCCTCAAATAAAAAAACAGGGTCGCTGAGGGCTAAAGCTCTCATCTGTAGCATATACTGCCCTCTTGCTTCACCGTGAAGGGCGTCTCAACCTGCCGGCTGTGCTACCTATAGAGATTTGCTCCCAAAATAGAAAATGAAAGCAACATTGCTCCTCTTACCAGAACACCGCGAGCTTGGCTTGCTTTCTTGAGCTCCTTACCACGAACAAGGCTCTGATACCATGTCAGGATTGTGGGAGAGAAGGAAGGAGTCTCACTTGTAGCTTTCTTGCTTGCACAATGGGGGAATACACACAAGGGTGGAGGCTGAAAACAGTTTTCCTCTTCTTAGTTGTGTAAGCCAAAAGAACTCTCATACAAAGAAATAGAAGAACCCTATATATGGGTCTCAAACCAAACTCAACTAACTAAGGTGGTATACTAACTGAGCCACGAACTAGAGTAGATAAGGATAGCTATCATGTAGCTATTATTCATGGGCGGTGTACCAACTACATCTGCAACTGACAAGTCGGTGACATAAATACACAACAGTCACCTTGGCGTATCACGAGTGGAGATCGATATCTCAACACTGACAAGATAGGATAGTATCTTGTCACTATTGGCTTTCAGATTTCCAAGGCAGATTTCTCACTTTATGTGAAAAAAATAGAGAAAGATATTATGCTGCTTGCCATTTATGTTGATGATTTGATTATCACAAGTGATAGTGATAAAGATATCCTTCATGTGAAAATGCTATTGAAGCAGAAGTTTGAGATGAAAGATTTGGGAGAGCTACGTTATTTCTTGGGCATTGAGGTGATTAGATCACCAAGTGGGATATGGCTCTTGCAGAGGCAGTATGGATTGGACACGCTGTCCAAATATGGGATGACAGGATGTAAGCCTATTTCAGTTCCTTTGGAGCAGAATATGAAGCTGAATGCAGATGCAGGTGAGCTTCTGGAAGACCCTACTATGTACAGACGCATAGTAGGAAGTTTGATTGATATGACTATTACCAGGCCAAATTTGAGCTATGTTGTTGGATTGGTAAGTTAGTTTATGCAGGCTCCAAGGAAACCGCATTTGGATGTGGCTAGACGCATACTCAGGTATGTGAAGTCCACATTACAGTATGGACTATTTTATGAGACTGGGGTTTAGATACAATTGCATGGATACACTGATGCTGATTGGGCCGGTAGTATTTCCGATAGACGATCTACCAGTGGATATGTGTTCTCTTTTGGGAGTGCTGCAGTTACTTGGAGCAGCAAGAAACAGCCTACAGTTGCCTTGTCGAGCACAAAGGCTGAGTACATGGGTGCAGCAATGGCTGCATGTGAGGTAGCTTGGTTGCATAAGCTACTTTATGATATGCATCATCCTACAGATGGGCCAGTTGTCATTTATTATGACAACATGAGTAGTATACACTTGGCAAATAACCCAGTCTATCATGCTAGAACAAAGCACATTGAGATGCATTATCACTATGTGCGGGAGAGGGTTTTACTAGGTCTTATTAATCTAGTTTATGTCAGCACAGAGGATCAGGTAGCTGACATATTCATGAAGGCATTGGGCGCAGAGAAGCTGTACAAGTTCAGAGACCTGCTTAGTGTGCAGGAATTGGGATTGAGCTTGAGGGGGAGTGTTGAGATATCGAGCTCCAATCGTGATATGCCAGGGTGACTGTTGTGCATTTATGTCACCGACTTGTTAGTTGCAGATGCGGTTGGTACACCGCCCATGAATAATAGCTAGATGACAGCTATCCTTGTCTACTCTAGTTCGTGGCTCAGTTAGTATGCCACCTTGGTTAGTTGAGTTTGGTTTAAGACCCATATATAGGGTTCTTTTTTGCTTACACAACTAAGAAGAGGAAAACTGTTTTCAGCCTCCACCTATGTGTGTATTCCCCCATTGTGTAAGTGAGAAAGCTACAAGTGAGACTCCTTCCTTCTCTCCCATAATCTTGACAAGACCTACACTAATCATGGCCTTAGGTAGAGGAAGAGGTAGAGGCCTAGGAGGAGTTTAGACCCAGGAACCCATAGCATGTTGGTGGACATGTGGCCACCCTAGGCATATCTTGTCTCATTGCCTTAAGAAGGAGCAAGCAAATAGAGAGAAGGCCCACTTGAGGTGCCTCAACTATCGAGTCACCCGATTGTCCAAGTCAAAATTCATCCACAAGATCAGCAATCGTACCATCTATGCTACTCAAACTCTTTTTGTTGAGTCACATGACAATGATACTACACCAATTCCCCTAAATGTCATGACACGAGCTCAAACAAAGCAGGTCAGTATCTCACTACTTGGACATAGCAACCCAGATGCATCATCCATAGGAAAGAAGAGTTGCTAATGGAGGAAAAAGAGAATAAAGGCAAAAATAATGCTCAACATCGAGAGTGAGACCATGTTAACCAAGGGAAAGCAAGTCATGGATGCTGAAACATAAACATCTATTACTATGACAAGAGAGAGGAGGAGCACTAAGGTTAGAGAGTACCCTGGCCCTGGCTAGTAGAGCTGAAGGGTGTAGATAAGGTCAAGGAGTGGATAAAAGAAGTGTGTGCTCACCTTTAAGATGCTGAACCTATAGTTGAGGAAGAGAACCATGAGCCCACCAATCTCTCTCACATATCCTCGAGGGCAGGAGAGACAATGGCACCACCACGTGAACAACTACATGGACAGAATGAGAGGATCGAGAATGCACAACCAGTTCAAGAACATTTTCAAGGAGCCCATGAAGCTAAGTAGGAGAAGAGGGATGGCAACTTGCTAACCACACCATAACAACTCCTATGACATTGTCATTAGGAGGACTACTTAGACAAAACTCTACACTTTGGCAAGAATTGAAGCAATGGGTAGAACATAGTCTCGGGGGGTCCACTAGGGTTTACCATATGGTACCACGTGAGTGTAAGGGAGGGGGGTTATTTAAGGGAAGGAAGGTACATTTTATAAGGTAAGCTCCCATAAATAGGGGGTAGATAAGGGGTATTTTCATATATTTCTTGCACGCAGGTGACATCTCCTTATTACTACTAGTGAATCCCCCGTGAACACAGCAATGACCATAAGTCGCAAAACTTTCCAAACCACGATGTTGTGACCCACATAGCAAGCCTAACATTGAATCCAATGTCTAAGTCCCCACACGTAAATACCTTTTGGGAGGGCACCAAGGTGCACACAATCTTACCTGTCATTGCTTTGGGAAACACTACATGATAGGGGATAGTGGACACGGGAGCAGGGGATTAGTGTACTTAGCCACTTAGTCCTGCAAGATTGGGAAAATCCACTAATGGAAGCTGCAAGGCTCAATGTCACCTTAGCAAATGCGATGAAGGTTAGACCCTTCGGAGTCCAAAGGACTGGCCTCTAAAAATAGAAGGAATCCCATTCTTTGTGATCTTCATAATTATGAAGGGAGTGGATTATTATATCTTGCTAGGGTAGGCCTTGGATGAGAAATGCCAAAGGAATATAGGACTGGGGTAATGGCCTCATATTCTTGGGGAATAGATCAAAAACAGTTTGAATAGAGATGAACCACTTGGAGAACCTCATAAGTGGACTTAGATGCCATCTCTATCCCAGTAAAGGGTCTCAAAATCTAAAAGTAATTATGGGCCTCTAACAAGGTACAGTTCTTGCCCTGAGGATAAGCAGGATTGGATGCACATATTGGCAACCATTGATCTCCCATTCTTGGAAGACGAGGAACTTCAGGCAAGCTGTAGACTCTTCTAGGAAACCTAAGAGTGCCATCACTTATAACCTTCCCACAATACCCTTGTGCATGATGGTCAAAAGCTCAATGGTCATGATGCCAGGAGGCATATTCCACGGTGGATTCCGTGAGGTTTTACGGTGGATTCCGTAAACTTTGATGACCGGGGCTCATACACAAAGTGGATTCTTTGTGCGAGAAGTTGATGGGGACGCCTGTCCTTTTTGGGCGTTTCATTAATTTAGTGTGTACATGGGTGATTCCATAGCGGGTGATTCCGCAAAATACATATTAAATTAATAAACGTTTATGAGTTTAGAGTGCGTACTCGTAATAAATTAAGGTTAGGATTTATTTCTAACCAGTTGATTTATTTATGTAGCTGAAGACTGCTAGGTATTCACTTTTGTCGGTTTAATTGTATTATTTTACTAATGATTGTGAATGCTTTAGTTGATGTGCAGAGATAGCAGCAGTGGCGGATGAAAGCATTGGAGTCTAGCGAGTATTCAACCTTTGGATTATATTTTGATAGGCGCCACGCCTATATTTTGTTATGTCTATTGAGGCATCGATTATTTATTATTATTTTGTATGCGCCTATGCGCACAGATATGTTATTTTTATTTGGGACATTATGTTGGGCGTGCCAGACTCTATGGGCACCGTCCATTAGCTTTATTTCCTATTTTTGTAAAAAAGAAAACTCAAAAGCTAAAATCTTCTCATATTTTTGTAAATTGGGCTATTATTGAGCATGAAGATAGAAATATAAAAAAACTACATGCTTTGTGAAGCGCTCACACAAGGCATGGGGGGAGATTGAACCCAATTGGTCTCTTACTCTTGTCGTTCATGCTTTTTACATTGTTTTTTGTGCAAAAAGGTAGAGTTCATTGTTCTTGGGGAACTTCCGGGATTCACTACGTGAGCATACAGCGACCGATCTGCGCACCAGTGGTATCAGAGCGGAGCTGAGATCAAGAGCTTCCAATCGCTACCCATCTCGTGCGAAGGCGGAGCTCCTGGAACGAACGGGCTCTACAGTCAATCTCGTCGCGAACCGTCGATATAGGCAGACTTCTGGCGATCAAGAACCCCTGTTTCTACTCTCAGATCGCGAAGGACCAAGCTGTACAGGCGGAGGACCACGCATTCATCTCCTTCACCAAAGTCGTGGATAAATAGAGTAACCTCTTCTCAACAAGCTTCAAAGCTTAATAATAATAATCAATAAGCTTACTAGAAGCTTAACAAAGCTTCAATTTCAACAATCGTGGCAAGCGGCAGCCTTCCGAAAATTTCGCGACGTGCAGAAAACGGCCCCCCCCCCTACGAAATCAGACGATTGATTAAGCTTCTCAAGCTTAATCCCTTAAGCCAAGCTAAACTACTCAAGTCAAGTCAAGACAAGACAATCAAGTCAACAAACTCCGGGTCCTGCACTTCCGAAATCAAGTTCTGCAAGTCACTTGTGATCAAGTCCTGCAAGTTCACTAAGTCGGCTAAGTCTGCAACTCTGCAAGTCAGACTAGTCAACTGGAGTCAGAACTGACTAGTGCTCAAAACTCCTAGAAGGGTTGTTCCTGCGCAGAAACTCCGAACTGCAAAGTTGTTCGTGGCAAGGTATTCTACCCATACGCAGGTTCGCTGAAGTATTTTCAGCATACGAAGAAGGAAATATTGCAGATTTTCTGAAAATTGAGAAAGAAATACTCAAAAACACATAGCCTTGTAACCCCGAATTTGAGCTACGCTCATCCTGCTAACCTGATTTTGAGTGAGAAAGGTCTTTTGAGTTTTACAGGATGACGGAACCACATATGGATGATCCTATGGCTAAAGACGATCTACCTGAGCCTACCATGGAACAAAAGCTAGACCTAATCATGATGCAATTGGAAGAAGAACGAAGAGCTAGGCAAGCATTGCAAGCACAATTGGCAAAATTACAAAGAGTGTCTACCGACAAAGAAGAACCTCAAGCTGAAGATTTGATTCGGCGTACCATCGACGCCACTCTTGAAGCTCAAACTATTTGCAAGGAATCAAAGATAAGTAAATGAAGTTTCAAATTTCACACTTTCAATGGCATATGAGAAGGAAAGACTGTTTTATCATTCATTAGCTAGTTTGATGACTATTTCCATGAGGAAACCTATCCAGAAAAAGATAAAATCAAGTGTGTTACTAATCATTTGGTAGACAGAGCATCACTTTGGTGGACTGTAGTACGCAAGAGCATAGAATGTCCTGCTACTTGGAAAGATTTCAAGAAGAAGTTCATGCAGAATTTCCTTCCACCGCAATTTCATGAGAAGGCTATCAAGCAATGGGATCTACGTCAACAACGGGATCGTGAGCCTATTCCTCAGTATACAGAGCGTTTTTGGAATGCACTCCTACAGCTACGCATGCTTGAAGACGTACCAGAGACGACACATAAGCGGAAGTATATGTCTGGACTTCTTGGACATTACTACGCTGAAGTGAACATGTTCAAGCCTGCTACCCTTGAAGACGCCATCTCACTAGCTCACGACACTGAAGTTAAGTTACGCGGTAGAGACAGACGACCACAGCAATTCCAAGCCAATGGTAATTATGGATCTAAACAATTCAATTCCAATTTTAGAAGATTTAATCCAGGTCGTTTCTCTTCACCATCTTTCCGCAAGAATTGGGCTAAACCACCTGCATTACCATCCAATGTCAATCCAAATCCTAAGCCTATTCCACAGCCAAATCCAAATGTACCTAGACTTCCAGCCATTGCAAATAATGTAACCAAAGCCAAGCCAATAGTATGCTATAAATGTCACCAGCCTGGACATCTCACAGCAAATTGTCATTCAAAGAAGCCACCAGCACATATCAACTATCTTGGAGCCATGGACGAAGACGAGCATGAGGATATGCCTGATTTCACTGAAGATGAAGACGACACTACTACTACTTCCGACACTTTACCAGGTATGCCTACTCCACATTCATTATTGACTATGAAATGTTTGGTGCATGGAAAGGAAAAGACTATCTTGCATGATGACGGTAGTACTCATGACTTTATTTCAGCAAAATTGGTAAAGGAATTGAAATTACAGACTGTACCTATGCATTATCGCATAAAAGCTGCATTTTTAGGCACTAGGTATAATGGTACATAGGAAGTGCAAGATTTAGAGATTCAAATTGGTTCCTACACTGAAAGAAGAAATTTCTTAGTTGTTCCATTACAGTGGAGTGACATTATTTTAGGAATGCCTTGGCGACACCAGCATAACCTAGATATAGATTATTCCACACACACAATGAATATTAATTTTCAAGGAAAATCTATTGCATTATATGGTATGCATGCATCTAATGTTTTTCCACTGCTTTCGCATACTCAAGCTAAACGTGCATTACGCAAGAGTACTAAATCATATCTCATTTGGGTGAATGAATTGCAAGCAAAGCAAAATCATATGCATCCTAGGCATAAGGAATTTCTTGCATATTTTAAGGACTGTTTTGCAGAAGACCTACCACCAGGTTTACCTCCTTCACGTCCAGAAGACCATAAGATTGATTTGATACCTGGCACACAACCACCTTGCAAAGCACCATATAGGCACAATCAAATAGAGCAAAAAGAAATCCAGAGTCAAGTTGAGGAATTACTAAATAGAGATCTAATTCGATCTAGCAGTTCTCCATTCGGTGCACCTGTACTCTTAGTCAAGAAAAAGAATAATACTTATCGTATGTGTATTGACTACCGAGCTTTAAATAAGATCACTGTAAAGAATAGGTATCCTATACCTAGAGTTGATGACCTTATGGACAAACTGCAAGGATCTTCTATATTTAGTAAAATTGACCTTAAGTCTGGATATCATCAGGTGAGGCTAGATAAATCTGACATATTTAAGACTGCATTCAGAACACAGTTTGGCCATTACGAATTTTTAGTCATGCCATTCGGATTGACTACTGCACCTGCCACCTTTAGTAGAATGATGAACCGTATCTTTCTGAAATATCAGTACTATGTGATTGTTTTCTTTGATGATATTTTGGTGTTTAGTCAAAATGAGAAAGAGCATTATGAGCATTTGTCATTAGTTTTTCAATTATTGAAAGAAAATCAACTGTTTGCAAATCCTGAAAAGAGTGAATTCTTTAAGACAGAAATTGAGTATTTAGGTCATATTGTATCATCTAAAGGAATTAAAGTTGATCCTAAGAAAATTGATGCAATATTGAATTGGCCTGTTCCTAAAAACATGCATGAGTTACGCTCATTCCTTGGTCTTGCTAGTTTCTATAGGAAGTTTGTACATAATTTCTCATTACTTGCTTTACCATTAACAAAACTTCTCAAGAAAGGAATTGTTTATCAATGGACCGAAAATCAACAGAAATCCTTTGACTTACTGAAACATGCATTAACCAATGCCCCTGTTTTACAGTTGCCTGACTTTAATAGACCATTCTTTCTAGTTGTGACTAATGCTAGCGGATCAGGAATAGGAGCCGTACTAATGCAAGACAATCATCCAATAGCATATTCTAGTTGTAAGCTGAAACCCTCTGAGCTGAAATATTCAATATATGACAAAGAACTATTAGCAGTTGTACAAGCATTAAGACAGTGGAAACACTACTTAATGGGTTCAGAATTTATGATAAAGACCGACCAGCAAAGCATTAGACATCTACTTAGCCAACCCCGAATTTCTGACCGTCATATCAAATGGGCTTCCTTCATTCAAAGTTTTCATCCTATCATTCAATACCAACCTGGAAAAGAAAATGTAGTTGCTGATGCATTGAGTAGAAGACCTACAATTCATAATATTTATGTCATATCTTTTGATTCTTTGATTGCTATGAAAGATACATATCACCAGGATATTACTTTTCATTCTGATTGGAATAAATTAGTTCAAAATAATTTCATTCCTGTTGATTCATTGTCATATAATGATGGATTTATGTTTTATGAAAAGAGACTGTGTGTTACTATTCCATTCCAATCTTTTGTTTTGAATGAAATTCATTGTCCCCCATATCAAGGTCATAGAGGTATCATATCTACATTACGTATGTTAACTAAAGATTTTTATTGGTCGCATATGGATGCAGATGTATCTAATTTCGTTTCTGAATGTTTGATTTGTCAAAGAGTTAAGAGACATCATGGTAAACAGTATGGATTACTAATGCCTTTGTCTATTCCATCTAAACCTTGGGAACATATTTCTATGGATTTCATTACTGGTTTACCAAATACTAAATCTAACCATGATATGATTTGGACAGTTGTAGATAGATTTAGTAAGCAAGCATATTTCATTCCATGTAAGAAAACTTTAACAGCATCACAGGCAACACAATTGTTTTTTAAAACTATTTTTACTAACCATGGATTGCCCAAAGTTATCATTTCAGATCGTGATTCTAGATTTTGTAATAATTTTTGGATTACCCTATTTGCTAATCTAGGCACAAAGATTGATTTCTCATCTGCATTTCATCCAGAAACTAATGGACAAACAGAAGCCACAAACAGCACCATTCTAGATCTTTTACGTGCATATACTATCTCTAAACCTCAGACATGGGACACTCATTTGCATTTATTACAGTTTGCATATAACAATACACCGCACACATCTACAAAGAAAGCACCGTTTGAAGTCATTTATGGATATAGATTATCTACACCTGTTGCATCTTTGTCTAATAGAATTCAGAGTGCTGATGATATTGTTAGTATGCATAACAGTATTTTTGATGAGGTTAAAGATATGATTGCTAAAGCCCAGCAATCATATACCAAACAAGCCAACAAGAAAAGACAAGCCATGAATTTCAAAGTTGATGATTATGTTTGGCTGAGAAAAGAAAAACGTAGACTGCAAAGTGTAGATAGACATCCAGTTGTCAAACTAGCTCCTAGATTCTATGGACCATTTAGAATCATTCATAAAATTAATGATAATGCATTCAAGTTATAATTATCATCTCATTAGAAAATTCACAATACATTTCATATTAGTTTATTGAGACCATTTAGAGGCCAATTACCTATCCACCCTGTTTATGAAAACCCACATTTATTAGAGGAAGAGACTGAAATACTTGAACTAGAAGCTATTATAGACACTGACTATATGACCACTAGAACTGGCCGAAGGTATTCTAGATATCTAGTTAAATTTAAGAACCATCCTATAGAGGAATGGATGCACGCTTTCCCCACTCTGTTAGCTCCACATTGAGCTAATAGCAATTGAGGTCAATTGCTATCCCACCCCGGGGGTATGATGCCAGGAGGCATATTCCACGGTGGATTCCGTGAGGTTTTACAATGGATTCCGTAAACTTTGATGACCGGGGCTCATACACAAAGTGGATTCTTTGTGCGAGAAGTTGATGGGGACGCCTGTCCTTTTCGAGCGTTTCATTAATTTAGTGTGTACATGGGTGATTCCATAGCGGGTGATTCCGCAAAATACATATTAAATTAATAAACGTTTATGAGTTTTGAGTGCGCACTCGTAATAAATTAAGGTTAGGATTTATTTCTAACCAGTTGATTTATTTATGTAGCTGAAGACTGCTAGGTATTCACTTTTGTCGGTTTAATTGTATTATTTTACTAACAATTGTGAATGCTTCAGTTGATGTGTAGAGATAGCAACAGTGGCGGAGGAAAGCATTGGAGTCTAGCGAGTATTCGACCTTTGGATTATATTTTGATAGGTGCCACGCCTATATTTTGTTATGTCTATTGAGGCATCGATTATTTATTATTATTTTGTATGCGCCTATATTCCACAGTGGATTCCGTGAGGTTTTACGGTGGATTCCGTAAACTTTGATGACCGGGGCTCATACACAAAGTGGATTCTTTGTGCGAGAAGTTGATGGGGACGCCTGTCCTTTTCGGGCGTTTCATTAATTTAGTGTGTACATGGGTGATTCCATAGCGGGTGATTCCGCAAAATACATATTAAATTAATAAATGTTTATGAGTTTTGAGTGCGCACTCGTAATAAATTAAGGTTAGGATTTATTTCTAACCAATTGATTTATTTATGTAGCTGAAGACTGCTAGGTATTCACTTTTGTCGGTTTAATTGTATTATTTTACTAACGATTGTGAATGCTTCAGTTGATGTGTAGAGATAGCAGCAGTGGCGGAGGAAAGCATTGGAGTCTAGCGAGTATTTGACCTTTGGATTATATTTTGATAGGCGCCACGCCTATATTTTGTTATGTCTATTGAGGCATCGATTATTTATTATTATTTTGTATGCGCCTATGCGCATGGATATGTTATTTTTATTTGGGACATTATGTTGGGCGTGCCAGACTCTATGGGCACCGTCCATTAGCTTTATTTCCTATTTTTGTAAAAAAACAAACTCAAAAGCTAAAAGCTTGTCATATTTTTGTAAATTGGGCTATTATTGAGCATGAAGATGGAAATATAAAAAAAATACATGCTTTGTGAAGCGCTCACACAAGGCATGGGGGGAGATTGAACCCAATTGGTCTCTTGCTCTTGTCTTCATGCTTTTTACATTGTTTTTTGTGCAAAAAGGTAGAGTTCATTGTTCTTGGGGACCTTCCGGGATTCACTACGTGAGCATACAGTGACCGATCTGCGCACCAGGTCCAACCAACACCAATCGCCTGTCATGTCCTAGAAAACAAACTTGAACTTCACAAAATACTTGTGTACTTGGCAAGTCAACTCACAGGTAACCCAGCTAGGATTTTATGGAAAGTAGAGAGTGGAATGGACCAAGGTGCATGACTTTCATTTGTCATACAATCGGGCTCTCATGACAAGTGAGGAAGTACTCGGAAGTGGGAATCCTACAAGCAACCTATAGTCCCAGTTTGAGAATTTTGACAACAAGTATGAAGACTACTATTTCACCAGTGAGGAGAGCAAAGAGGAAGTGGAGACCATGGAATATGATACAAAGGGAAGAGTAAATTGAGCATATCAAAATGGACATTAAACCCCAAGAAGTAAACATGTTCCAAGTAAGCAAATGAGTTGGCAAGGTAGATTGTGATCGAGCTTGGCTAGAATGCTTCAAGGTGGTAGATTATGAGCAAGTAGGACTATTTCATCCTTGCACCCCACCACTATTTAGAGTTGAGTTAGCTTTTGAGTTGCAAGAACCATGGGAGACAAGTTCTTCCAGTGAGGATGGAGAGTATAATTTTGAGTTAGAGGCAAGCTCTAATAGTGACCTTGAGATACCTTGACCACACCTGGGACCCAACGTACCATGGGGAACCTTCCAATCCACCTAAGGCATAGGAGGTTAAGAGAGGAGAAAAGGAAACTATCAAAGTGTTCAAAAAAGTTGGAAGGTAAAAGAAACCCCAAGACCTGCCCAAGCATTTCACAAAGTACAAAAAGGTTGATAGAATAGTGGTATTAGTGGGGGCCAAATAGAAAGGGCAAGCAAGTGAACCCATCAAAGGACCCATCCAAGGTTAAGGAGGTCAACTTGGCAAGGGAGAAGGACAAGCCTCGACCCATGTAAATAGTAGGTGACCTAACTAAAGAGGAGGAGAATGATCTCATAAACCTCCTAGGGGATTTTTACGATGTATTTGCATGGCTCTTGGATGAGTTAAAGGAAATAGATCTGAGTATTGTAACTCACAACACCAATGTAGCAGTAGTCAAGCAACAACTATACGCAATGAATCCTAATCATGCACATGTTGTAAAGGAGGAGATTGATAAGCTATTGAAGGCCAGATTTATCTACAAGATAGAGCATACGAATTGGGTATCACCCATAATCATAGTCATGAAAACAAATGGGAAGATACGAGTATGGTTAAACTATAAGAAGGTTAACATGGCCACCAAGAGAGACAACTACCCATTACCATATGCAGAGCATATGCTAGAGAGAGTGGTAGGAAAGGAAGACAATAGCTTTTCAGATGGCTTCTCAGACTATAACTAGGTGCAAGTCCATTTGAAGGATAGGTGCAAAATGGTATTCACCACCAAATGGGAGGTGTTTGCCTAGATAGTCATGCCATTTGGATTGATTAATGCCCCTGCTACCTTCTAGTGCCTTGTGTGTAACATTTTCAAGGACATGCTCAGGCAGCACTAGTTGGAAGTCCTTGTCGATGACCTTTGTGTCAACACCAACTGGGAAGAGCATTTGGAAAAGCTATGAATAGTCTTTGATCAGTGTCAACAATATGGTCTCTCGTTGAACCCCTTAAAGTGACATTTTTGGATAAAGCATGGGTGCGTCTTAGGGCACGTTGTGTCAAGGAATAGGATAGCCATAGACTTTTTCAAAGTCAAGGCTATAACTAGGTGCAAGTCCATTTGAAGGATAGGTGCAAAATGGTATTCACCACCAAATGGGAGATGTTTGCCTAGATAGTCATGCCATTTAGATTGATTAATGCCCCTGCTACCTTCTAGTGCCTTGTGTGTACCATTTTCAAGGACATGCTTAGGAAACACTAGTTGGAAGTCTTTGTCGATGACCTATGTGTCCACACCAACTGGGAAGTGCACTTGGAAAAGCTATGAAAAGTCTTTGATCGGTGTCAACAATGAATCCCTTAAAGTGCCAGTTTTGGATAAAGCATGGGTACATCCTAGGGCACGTTATGTCGAGGAATAGGATAGCCACAGACTTTTTCAAAGTTAAGGCAATTATGGACCTTCCCCTTCCAACCAGCTTTTAGGGAGTTCAATGTTTCTTAGGTCACATAGGATACTACTGGTAGTTTGTACTAAACGATGTGTTAATTGCTAGACCCTTGGATAAGCTACTAATAGTCTTTGAGTGGACTAAAGAATGTCAACAAGACTATGAAAGACTTAAGCAGGATCTAACTTCAGCTCCTATCTTGCGATCCCCATATTGGTCCATTACCTTCCACGTGCACATTGATGCATTAAAATTTGCTATAGGGATAGTGTTGTGCCAGTCTGGAGAACATAACCAGACTATCTAGTAAGTTTTGCTAGCAGAAAACTCACTCTAAAATAGAAATGAACTACTCCATGATGGAGAGAGAAGGGTTTGCCATGGTGTTTTTTGTAAAGAAGTTCAGACATTATCTTGTAGTGATACCCTTCACCTTCTTTGTGGACCATCAAGCATTGCTTTATCTTGTGAATAAACCTTGTGCAATGGGACACATTACTCAATGGTTACTTTTGCTCTTGGAATTTGACTTCTTTGTGGTTTTATGAAAGGGAAGCAATATTATATGGCAGATCATATGTTCTGCGTATCCACAGGAGAGGCCGTTGGATAAGGAGAATAGAAGCCCAAGAGATGTGGGAGGACCAAGAAGCATGGACAAATTGTTTAGTGGAGCTAGAATGCCTATGAGACCCGTCTCATTGCAACCCGTGATCTAATCTACAAAAAGGCATGCCATAAGAGTTGGTTTGACAAATATGTCAAGCAACAAGACTTTGAGCAAGGAGATTTAGTCTTTTTGTACTCTGTCAAAGGACACAAGAAGAAAATGAAGTTTAGGGGATTGGGACCCTTCAAGGTTTGTAGCAATTTTAGTAGAACGGGGAATGTGGAACTTGAAACCCTAGAAGGACAGGGTATAGGCTTCTTCAATGGAAGTCGCATCAAAAAGTACTACCCTTCGTCACACATCAACTTCATGAACCTCTGATGATAGAGCCACCATCAAATGTGAGGGTTGCAATCATCACAAAACTCAAGGAGGCAGATGAGAAGGTAGTAGCATCAACCTACCTACGGATCATCATAACCTCCCTAAGGGCATACATCCTTGATGCACTGATTGTTGACAAGGGAGCCAATGCCAATATATTAACACATGAACAATGGACCACCATGGTCAACCCCAATTGCAACCAATCAATGTGAAATTGATCCCATTCAGGGGGCAATCCTACCCATTCTTGGGGAAATGCAAGCTGATGTTTTCTATTGAGACAGAGAGTCTACCCATCATTTTCTACATGCTACCAACAAGAAGGTGTTGGTAAGGAGACACTATTGGGATGTGCATTCAAAAAACAAGCTCATTTAATGTGGACTATGACTAATAGTGCATCCACCTCGCCATCAGGCATGTTAGAATGGTAACAACTTTCAACAAGGGCACCAAAAGTTGTTCCAAAACTTGTATTGGCACTAGTAGTTAAACCTAGTGTCCACCCTAAGAAAGGGACTAGTACATCCCAATGTGCTCCCATGGTACCTACCCAATCACATTAAGGAACCAGGTCCAAACACTCAAGTGGGTTCCTAAGCATAAACCACAGTTTCACAAACATCAAACATTGGGAATGCAAAGTTTCCATGCCTTGGCCTAAATAGTGGAGTTGGAGTTCCTATAGTGCACATGTGACATAGCAGTGTTGAGTTAAAAAATCCTTGCTATGAGCCCAAGGATACTATGAGGGTAACACCTCATTATGGTTTCCTAAACTCGCAAATGCTATATCTAATACTCAATCTCAAGCCCCAAAAACCAAGCTTCAACAATGTCAATCGAAACAGGGGAGGAGAAGAACTAAAAGAGAGGGCACTCAATCCTTGAGTGCTCAAATAGTTTATCAAGAGTCCACGAGCAACGACGCATTAGCAAGCCCCTGTCTGAGGACTCTAAGATGATCCCCACCATAAAACCCAATGACAAAGCATCAATTGAACTTCAAACCTCACAATCGAAGCCTACCACACCCATTGAGAATCTTCATGTGGAAGCACCATGCATCAACTTGTCATGTTCAACTAAAACCAAGCCACTAGCACACGTTAAGCCACCACAACCATGGTGATCCATTCTTGAAGTGGCATCCAATATGGCCATGAACACAAGGGATAACTTGGCTACATGCATCTGCCGACTAGATTCAACTTTCACACTATTTGCTAAAACTTATGAATGTTTAGACCTAGGCCTACTTGACGAACCTATAATAAACGACGCAAGTTCCTTACCATGTTCTTAGGAAGAATACAAATTTATCTTTATTAAGACTTCCATTATTGCAAACGAGCTGATTGGCAATGAAATCTCACAAGAAAAGGCCATAAGCTAGCGCTTGATCACATATTATCAAAAAAGTAAAATTTCCATGCCACCACAATAACTTTCTAAACTCCAATGACTCGTTTAATATAAGTCCAATTTCTTACGCAAGTGGTATAATTTGTGCCTTTCATGGGCTCAATATTGATAGAAAATCATGACCAATGCCGAGCAACGATGGGCTATCAAGACTTTTGAGTACAACTCAACCTATGTGGCCCCCACCTCATTTAGAGTATTGGCCATAACCAAGAATCGGCCATTAGAAGATGATGTCATGCTTCACCCATACTTGGATAAGATTCTAATGGCAGAGGAACTCCCCATTGCAAGTCGGCTCAATGTAGGTGACCTCTGACTGATGTATTGACTTATATCACACGAGTAAGCATTCACCCATAGGATTTGAACTATTATGCGACTCTTGAATATAACCCCAAGTTTTATGACTGGTTCTTGAGAAAGTAAGGCACACCATGAATGCACTGAATGCCCATACATGTTGATTTCCACAATCCTAGGAAGGATTTTCATTCTTTCTAGGGGGAAGGGGAGTAATGGATAAAAACTCAAAATAGGAATTGAATTCTAAAAGAAAAGAATGAATGTGTGGATTGATTGGTATGAGAATTCTTAATTTTTGGGTTATATTCCTTATTGTATGAGAATTCTTAATTTCAAACATTGATCTTTTTGATCATCTTACTTTCCATGCAAGAGATGCCCTTTAAAGAAAACTAGCTATGGGATATTGTGTGGCGATAGGAACCTAAATGGCAAGATAATAGAATAAAGCCAATAGGTTCCCCTCCTCAAAGGAGGAACATAGAAAATATGGATTATCCATGGAGATTCGGGCATTCAACTAATTAAAATATCACAACATCCACAATTTGGAAGGAGTGGTGGCATCCGAAGAGGCGATGGCACATATGATAGAGTGATACCAAGTACCTAGAAAAGGTGGGACAAGACGTAGATCACTGTAAATGTACAAAATTCCTAAGGACTTTCGATGTCCAAAGGAACAGTGGCATGGTGACTATTAGGCGCAATAAGAGACCTCTAGAAGTGTGGAGGTTTCCCTTAGTCCAGAGATTGTAGAGAAGGCATTGGGACCAATAGTAGAGAAGTCGGAGAAGAGGCCCAAGAGGGATGTGTATTGAATTCTAGAGATGGACAAAAGAAAGGTCTACACCAATGATGGGATCAACCTAGCTGATATTTTGGACTCCACCATTCGGTTGTAGGCTAAAATGGTCCACACACTTTTTTCAAGCCAGAGATACAATGCCCTTATGAATAGAATCAGTATAGCCTTGCTAGAAAGCCTTGCAACCAATGCCCTGGTGGATGAGGTGAATTGGAATGCCTATGTCCAAAAAACAATACATGCATCAGCAAAGGTACTAGCCATAGTACCAAGGGTGGCAGGAGGAGAGTCCCTGGCCTACCACTGTAGAGTTCGAGAGGAAAAAATCTACCTCTAACTCTTCAACCATAGGCTTTGGAAGAGTGCTAACTATTGTTATCCAAGAAACTCTAGAGGAGGTGGAAAGAGAAGTCCGAGGAGACCCCATAGCCATCACCAATGTGTGAGGAGCATTTCTCTCCCACAGTAGCAAGCCCAACCATCTCTCTTTCAGCAGGAGAATAGGGGGAAGAAGAAACCCATAAAGAGTAGCATGACAACGTGGAAAGAATCAATAATAAAGAGGAGAATTTCCCACCAACTTGACTACAAGAAACCTCGAGCAAGAGGACAATTGGTGAGCAGCAAGGCTCAAAGTTTTTGAGTCAAGGGGGGAGAAAAAGAATCACTCTTAAAATCCCCATACAAAAAAGTCACTCCACCAACCGAGGAAAATAGAGAGTTGTAGAGGGTAGAGGAGGAGTCAAAGAGGCTAGAAGAAGAGTGCAGAAAGAGTCAAGAAGAGGAGGAAGAATGGCTGAGGCAACAAGAGGAAGAGGAGATTGCACTAGCCATTTGAAGATCTGTGGAGCAATCCTCCCAATCTCAGGAATTGGCAATGATGAGCCCAGCAAGAGAGGATGTGTCAAGCACTACCGTAGTACTATCTAAGAAGTGGTGCCAAGGCCGATGGAAGAAGGTAAGGGTAAAGCCCCGCTCCAACCAATCCCAACAGGTCTTGGCCCCACCAACAATCATCCCAACATAGAGTACTACGGAAGGGGTGGTCAACAAAAGCAATATCATGGCATGGGTACAATATCTCATTAGCAGAGTACAACAAATTGTACTTGCACCTAGTGAAGGAGTTACCCCTTGCACAAAGAGGCCAACAACAACCGACATAGAGTCACACCAAGGGCCAAAGGTACCCTGCTTAGAAGTGTCAACCACTTCGGTGCCCTCAGCCATGCACCACAATGAAGATTAGGACAAACTGAAAAAGGATTTTCAAAGCCAACTCCACAAGGCAATAGAAGATGCATAGCTTGAAAAAGAAAAGGATGCCTTCAGAGACTAAAGGATGGAGCAAGCAAGAATAATGGCCATCATAAATCAGGAGATGATCACATTAAAAGAGATCCTGAAGGCAAGAGAGGGTCTAAAAGAGTTGTATGATAAAGAGAGGGAGACCTACATCTCCTTGGGAAATATGTGTGCCTTCAACTCCTGTGAAAATAAATGGCTAGAGCTAGGGATAAAGGATTTGAAGAGGCAAAGAGAAGAGGCTAGGAAAGAGCTACATGAGGCAAGGAACTAAAGGGATGAAGAGAACACAAAGAAACTAATGGAGTTGTAAAACTAGCTACAATCAGCTCTCCCATGAACAAAACATACTAAAAAAGAAGGTGGAATGAAAAAACCAAGAGCAAGAGCAAATGCATACACTATGATGTGAGTAAGAGTGGGTGATTGCCACCCTAGCTCAATACCAAAACCAAGGATCATAGTAGATGAAGGAAAAATCGGAAGAATGAGTAGCCAAAAGTGAAGAGCGAAGAAAAAATTTGGCCTACAAGCTAGCCCATTCTAAGCGTGACTGCCTCCTGGCAAAAAGCAAAGCTGCGGCTATTGAGACGGAAATGCTAGAGCAACAATGCGCATTCTTAAGCACAGTATTGAATGCCACGTAGCCAGGAGAGGAAGAGACATTAACTAGGAAGAAAAGTGGAGCTAACAAGGAGGGCCCTATAACATGAACTTCATGACAAGGCACCCAAACCTAGAATTAGATTGGGAGTAGAGGAGCAACGTGCTCACCTACTCTCGGCTGGTTTCACCACAAAAGCACTCACCTTTCTCTAGGGCTTGGGGAGCCAGTGCAGCCACCTCAACAAGAGCCGCTAGTAGAGCTAGTCATCATGAAAGAAGGGCCTAATTTCAAACCAAACTATTAAGAAGGAGAACAAGTGCAAAAACCAAGTCCCCCTATGCAGCCACAAGTGCAACTAGAAGAGCAAGGGGAGAAAGTAGGGTCACCTGAACAAATGATGGAGATGAGGCACAAGCACAGAGAGTAGCTAGAACACACCCACAAGATGTTGTAAGCCAAGACACTGAAAGTTCCACAAGTGGCCATCCCTGTGAGGAGTGTGATCCCATCAACTGGGACCACAAACTTGCAGTGTGGGAGCAATGGAAGAACCACGGCCATAGAACCACGGCCATCCTTTTGAGTTCTCCTTCACTTTTCCTCACACATTAGACAAAGTATTATCTACTAAGGTGGTGGAGGATGTCATCAATCTTTCAGCAAGACTAGGAAGGTGGTGGCTAGAGAAATGAAGGAGGCACCCCACAAGGTGGCAAATAGGAACTTGCATACTATTGGGAAGATAAGGCAGTGGAGGTACCTTGGAGGGTAGAGGGATACAAGGAATAGCCTAAGTGGAGTAGGAACATCTAGGACTCTAGCTTAGAGGCATGGGGATCACTTTTCTATAGCACCTTACCCCATGAGCGAGATGATCCTATCTACATGTCCTAACCAAGAAGGTTTGGAGTAGATTTTAACTACGAGGTATACCCATCTATAGCAGGCTTCCTCAAGGAATTCTCCTCATGCTCCAACCCCACTTTCATCACCACATGTAACTACCTTTTCCTACTACGGGTATTACTGAAACAAAAACCTACTACAGAGAGGAAGAGCGGTTGTCGCCCCTCTTTTTTTATCTCAATCCTAGGACAGATAGTTGTACGATGGTGCACCTCATGATGAGAGCCACTCTCTTGCTAGCATTTTGCACATGAAACTCTTAGAAGATATGAGTGAAAGTAGATTCACTAGTTGTAACCACCCGTTTTGGTCATCTACCCCACTCAATGTAAGAACCAACTTAAAGGGGTATCTGCAAAGCAAGGCATTCCTTAGTAAATCCCTCAAGCCGCCACACAACCTCTCCCTTGTTCAGAAAATGGGATGCCTCTTAGCATGCTCCCTTATTAAAATTATTCACTAAAAACATAGAGAAAAAAAAAGAAAAGCAAAAGAGAAAAGAAAAGATGAGAAGAAGGACAAGGACAAGAAGGAAAGAAGTAGAAAGAAAATAAGCACATCAAAGAAATCAGCCCATCTGTACTCTCTATGAGCATCACAAACATTGCACCTAGGGACCACCCTAGCCCTTCCCCCACTTCACATACTTTGCAATATACTAGTTCTCACAACAAGACATATAGCTGAAAATTTATGAAATACACCATACTTGAAAAGAAATACAAGGAATATACCATGTTTGCAAGGAAGCCATAGCCAAGGTAGCTAAGCATGAAATAGTATTGCCATGGAAGGATGAGAATCATAGATACAAGCTACAATATGAATACTCACCTCATGTCATGGTGGGACATGGTATGCAACCCATATCTTGATGGCTAAGAGCATGCACCCTCTTAGATGGTGGGAGGAAGGAACCTCAAAGCATGTATTGCTTTAAAATGGAAAAAAGATCCCTCATATGTTACATCCCCACGTTTTATACTTAACCCTAGCCTAGTCTAGACTAAGGTGATTTATGCTTTATTACAAGCCATCCCGACCTAAAAGAGCTTTGTCCTCAAAGTTGAATTGGAAACAAATTATAAAGATGATTACAAAGATGGCTTGAATCATTTGGAATCATGCTGTAATGAAGCTCCATGTTGATGAAGATCAAAGAATTTGATGAAGAAGGATCATATAAATGGAACAGACTGCTATAAACTGTCCAGAATAGGCTGTTGTGGTATAAAATTGGCCATATCTTGACCTAGAAGTGGCCGATTTCCACATGCAAGATATAGAAACATAGAGGACAACATGTAGTATCCAACTATGCCTTTAAAATCTAATTCTGATACCGATGAAACAATTTACTTTCACACAAAAATTTAATACAATTGTTGCCATGAAGACTCTTCAATAGGCAAACCCTTCCATTTGACTAGGTATTCGACAAGAATACGGTTCCTTAGAACCTTCTCCCGCTTGCCAATAATCTTCTCGGGCTCATATATGATCAAACCATCATCATCCAAGGGAGGTAGTTCTTCAAGAACTTGAATTTGAGGACCCACATACTTTTTAAGCTAAGACACATGAAAGAAATTATGGATTCTTGTGTTTGAAGGTAAATCTAGTTGATAAATAAGATCCAAACTCACTTAACAATATAATAAGGATCATAAAACCTATGAGCAAGTTTGTTGTGTCCTCCTTTAAGAGAAGAATAACGTGACTTGGGAACCTTCAAAAATACACATTCATCTTCCTCAAACTCCACATGTCATCTTTTCTCATCCGCATAGACCGTCATTGTCTCTTGATCTTTGAAAATGTTTTCCTTGCATTTCTTCATAAGGGCCCCCATCTTTTCCAACTCCTCACGGGCTTGTGGATTTACATCTTCATGAAACAATGTAGAGGGTACTTGTACTTTGTAGCCATATAAAGCTTCAAAAGGAGACATTCCAATGCTCATATGGTAAGTATTGTTGTAACAAAACTCTGCAAGATGGAGCCATTGGTCCCATTCATTTTGTGTCTCATGGAAAAAGTGCCTCAAATAAACTTCTATCCATTTGTTAACTCATTCGGTTTGTCAATCCACTTGTGGATGATATGCGGTACTAGGAGTCAAAAGAGTCCCCATTGAAGAAAAAAAATCCTCCAAAAGCTGCCAATAAACTTAATATCATGATCGGACACAATCTTCATTGGCAAACCTTGAAGCTTGCAAATACATTCCATGAATTGTTGAGGCACTTGCTTTGCTGTAAATTGGGCCTTACTAGGGATGAAATGGGCTGATTTAGTCAACCAATCAACTACCACATGAATGATATTCCACCCATGCTTAGTTGTAGGCAATCCCACAATAAAATCCATAGAGATATCAGTCCACTTGCCTTGAGGAATAGGGAGTGGCTGAAGTAAGCCATTAGGTAGAAGAGATGAGTCTTTATTTTGTTGACACGAAAGACATTGCATCACATAATCCTTGACGTCTCGCCAAATTTCCTTCCAATAGAAGCTCTTATGGATGTTGTCAAATGTTTTCAACAGCCCAAGATGGCCTACTAAAGGTGAAAAATGTATCTCATGCAAAATACAATCTTCGAAAAAAGGATTGTGGTGTCAAGTAGACTCTACCATGATACCATAAAAAACTGTTGTGCCAATTGAAATTGGGATACTCTTCTCCTTTTTCTTGCTGAAATTCCTTCATCATCTTTGATGCTTGTCATCAAGCAAATATTCTTCTTGGATGTCATGAATCCAATCCCTATGTACAATTGAAATTGAAGATAAAGAACATGTCCACATGCGTGAATAAGCATCTGCCACAACATTATCTTTTCCAACCATGTAGGATATTTCAAAATCATAGCTTTGAAGAGTAGCTAGCCACCTCCTTTGTTTAGATTAGGTGAAAATTTTGATTGGGAAAGGAAGCATTTCAGCACACGATGATCGCTCTTCACCTTGAAATGGCTGCCATATATATAGTGATGCCACTTTTTTATAGCATGCAAAATTGCCAACATATCTTGTTCATAGAGATGTAGTTGACGCTCCTTGTCATCGAGCTTGCTACTTTCATAGGCTATAACTCCATGGTCTTGATACAAAATAGGCCCAACTCCTCTTCCATTAGCATCCGCACATATAATGGGCATACAAGAATAGGTGCCAAAACTAATAGAGATTTCAGCTCATTGAAGCTCTTGTCGGCTATGGAGTCCCAAAAGAAAGCTTCTTTATTCAACTTATTAGTCAAAGGAGCCCCGACATGAGGATAATTTTTTATAAACCTCCTATAGAATGAAGATAATCCAAGGAAACCCCTCAAGGAAGTAGATTTCATAGGAGTAGGCCACTCTTTGACACATTTCACCTTGTTAGGATCCACACGAATGCCTTGCTCTCTTATAATGTGACCCAAGTATTCCACTTCATCTTCCATGAAAGAACACTTTGACATTTTGGCAAAGAGTGTGTGTCATCTTAATGTGTCAAAGACCTCTCGCACATGCATTAAATGCTTATCCTTTGATTTTCTATAAATGAGGATATCATCAAAGAATACAAGGGCTATTTTGAACAAAAAAGGCTGCGATATCTTATTCATGAGTGCTTGAAAAGTAGTGGCCGCATTTGAAAGTCCAAATGGCATGATCAAGAAGTGGTGTAGCCCTCTTTCAATCCTAAAGGCTATTTTATACTCATCCCCTTCCTTCATTCCAATTTGATGATAGCTCAAAATCTTGGTGAAGACCTTTGCATATTTGAGCTCATCCAAGATGTCATCAATGAGAGGAATCGGGTATGTATTCTTCACCATGGACTTGTTAAGCTTCCTATAATCAATGCACATACAAAAAGATCCATCTTTCTTCTTAACCAAGAGTATAGGAGAGGAAAACGAATATTGACTTGGCTGAATTAAACCCATTTGCAGCAACTCTTTAACTTTTCTTTTTACCTCTTCCCTTTCAAACTTTGACAAGCAATAGGGAGGTTTGTTGATGGGTTTTGTGTTGGGCAACAAGTCAATAGGGTGGTCTACCTCTCTCTTTGAAGGCAAAGATAATGGTTGTTGAAATAAATATTTGTATTCCTTCAATAGCTCTTCCATTCTTGGACCCTTTTTCTTTGAAGAAGATGATGGCTTAATTAGTGACTTCTCTTTATCCACTTTCTCAAGCAAAAGAGTGAATATGTATGACCATGCATTGATTTCTTTAGGCATCTTCCTCATAGAGATGAGTTCCATTTTCTTTTGACCAATGCCCTTCAATATTATAGGCTATCCATTCCATTGGAATTACACCAGCATGTTTTGCAAGTCCAAAGAAGAATTTCCAATGGTTTTCAACTAGTTGTAGCCAATGACAATATCTATGGAACCCATTTCCAAAGTGATCAAGTCCACTTCTATAATACATGAAGGAGATAGAGTAATAGGAGTGTGTAGGCATACTTCATTACTTGATTCATAAGCTCCATTAGCCACTTGAATCTTCAATGACACTTGCATTTGTTGAGGAAGCAATCTCAACCCATGCAAATATTTGGTATTAGTGAAGCTATGGGTACTACCCATATCAATCAAAAGATGAACCATTCTTCCATTGATCAGCCCCTCAAGTCTAAGGGTGTTTTCTCCTTTACAACCAGTCCATGTATCATGAGAGATTGCACATAAAAAACCATTTGGATCAAAAGGAAAACTATCCACAATATCATAGAATTCATCATTATTTCCTTCATCCTTGTTATGCATTTCTTCAACCATAGGGTTTGCTTCCACATGAAATACATTCCTCTCTTCACTTTCATCCTCATCCGGCTCATCGATGATGACAAAGTTAAGCTTTTTATTTTTGGATTTACATTTCAATCTATGGTCTTTTGTCCACTTTTCTCTCAAATTAGGGGGCTATAAAAAGGAAAACTGGCTAGTTCAAAGGGACAAACAAGCTTGTAATATATCAGATATTAATTTTAGTAAATGTAGAATGCATTCACATGAAAAAAATGGTTTTAAAAAAATAAAGTCAAGTGAATAAGGAACAACCTAGGAATGGGGTGAAAATAGGTCGGATGGGTGGGGAAGGGACCCCATTAGGCCAAAATCAAGGCATGGTATACTTGAATTATCAGATAGGGATGTTTTCATGAGAGTATGCAAAATAGACGCGGACACGTCCCCACACTTAAGACCTTAATAGATCGGGTTGACTAATCAATAGGGGCCTAACACTTGACCACAACCCATACACGTACATCCCTACACGTAAAATATGACTGACTCTTGTAAACAAAAGGGGTAGGGTTAGAAAAACTTGGCCCAATTTTGTAGATGGTCAAGGTGAATCGTCGTTGACACTTGAAGGATCGTAATCATCAGCAGGAGGTAGCACGGCTCACCATATCACACGCATCCCAACATGGCAGGGACCACACACAGCAACACCCAAGGGAGGTAGCATCGTCAAGGAAGAGCTAGTTCAATTGTCGATGTGGTGAGATATACATCACTCATCTCAACAGTCACTCATATTGGAATGTTAAATCAGTCGCTCGCCCCATGTCTCACATTACTCATTGGGATAATAATCGAAACCCATATCTCACACCTCACTTAGAAATCGACAAGAGGGATGGTTCAGAGGAAGTATACCAATGTGCACGGTTAATGGTGCATCATTGTGTCTCAACCCATTTGACATAGGTGCGAGATGGAAGGCCAAGGAGCCTTATTGTGCGGTGTGCCGAACAGAGTTATGTGTGTGTAGTGATGATCGAAGAGACCCATCCTATGTGTGCATAGGGAAATGAGAACATACCTGACTCCAATTGTCGTAACATCTCTCAATTCTCACCTCTCAATTTGATGAAAGGGAAAGCAATCACACTCATCCCCCCCTCTGTCACATGCTTTGTTCATGAGTACATGAGAGCAACCCGTTTCTCACACCCATGGATTGAATCCGTATTGCCACTTGTGCAAAGGTTATATGCCTTGTGCGCAATTGATGGTGCAACATTGCATCCCGCCTTATACCGACATACGATGCAAGAAGGAAGGCTAGGGAGCCTCATAGTGCCATGCACAGGGAAAAATTGTGCTTTGTGCATTGAGAGGCACATCCCATGCATGCAACACTCCATTCACACATCTCACCTCTCAATGGAATATAAAGGGCAAGGACTTGGAGCACTCACCTTACCCTCTGTCTCACACTCATTTGATAAATACAAAGGGTAGCCCATACTCACATCCCCATCCGATTAGGATGAAGCTCACATCACTCAAGGAATTGTCGATGAAGATCATCTTCGGCTAGTTGATGATGTCAACTTACATCGGTTAATGAAGAGGCCTACCCAGGGAGGTAGCCAACAAGTCTAGTACTTGAATTGTACATTGGAAATATCATATGTTGTAGGAGTCAAAAGCATTGATGGAGTTGCAAGATTTAGTGCACCAAGGGAGGCAGCTTTGGAATTGCTTCTGAAGGATTGACGAATGATTCAACTATCCTAGAGTGTGGGGTGTTACCACATTTTCCACATCCACCTTCTCATCCAAAGGTATGTACTACCTTTTCTTGGAATGAGGTGTGTTATGATAGGGAATTACTTCATTTTCTCCCATAATAGTTTTGATTTTTTTTCTAAATTTTTTTCTCTTTTGTTTTCTCTTTTTTCCTACTCCCAAGGGTGTTTCCATCCTTTCTCGAAGAATAGGTAAGTATAACAAGGACGAAGTTCTTTTCTATCATGATTGATATGCTTTTTTTTTTAATTTTGATTTTTAAGAGGAAAATGATAAGAACACCATATATTAGAATCATCCTTGCCACCTCTACTAGATCTGATGAAAAGGGAATAAAGAAGGGGTGGACAGTGGCTATGATAGGCTAGAAAAATGAGGCCACGTCGTTAGAATGAGCAGGAGGGTTGGGCTATTAGGAGCAATAGGCAAAGCCTTACTAATCAATGCACAAGAAATGAAGGGACTATCAATGGTGATTGTCAAGATCCCTAGGGAGAGTAATACTGATTGAGGCGATAGCCATTAATTAGGAAGGGATCATCAGATTCATCGATTGTTTGCACTTGGTCAAAAGACATTAGGGTTGACATCAAGTACCTTATAGGGGCCTATCCATCATTGTTGAAGCTTGCCTAAAAGCTTTCCAAATATCAAATCATAAGCAAGGACTAAATCATCTTCCTTAAACTCCTTCTACTTGATGAAGCTATCATGATAGGCCATTCTTCAAGCTTGCATAACTTCCATGCACTATAGGGCCATCCTACAAGTCTCATCCAGACATTCCAAGTGTAAGAGACGGCATTGCAAAGACTCGTCATCTCCCAAGCACTCTTTTATAGCTACACACAGAGAGGGTAACTCCAGTTCAACAAGAGAACGACTTCTATGCAATACACTAGCTGGAAAGGGGTCTATCTTGTAGCAACCTTATGGGAGGTTCTGTGCACCTAGAGGGCCTCTGTAAGTTGATTGTTCCAATCATGACAATGTGTAGCAATCGTCCTTATTAGAATTGAGAAGCAGAAGATGTGATTGGTGACTTTGACTTGGCCATTGGCTCTGGGGTAGTACGGTATGGACTTACAATGGCAGATCTTGTACAGCTCTGTCAATTCTTCAATAATCTTGTTGAGGAATTGAGTACCTCTATCATTGACAAGCCCTAAGGGACTGCCAAAATGGGTGATGATGTTTTCATATAGAAATAGAGCCACATTGTTTCCATCATCTTGCTTTAAAGCTTTGGCTTCACACCACTTCATCACATAGTCTATACAAACCAAAATGTATATGTTTTACTTCCTTCTAGTTAGTGGATCAATGGGACCAACAAAATTAATTTTTCGTTTCTCAAACGACTTTAGGGGAAGGATGAGCTATAGTGGCATAGCACTAGTTTTGGTAGGCTTTCCCATTCATTGACAAGCATAAGATTTGTAGTAGTCATAGGCATCCTTGTGAAAGATCGACCACTAATATCCTACGAGCAAGACCTTTCTAGTTGTCACTTCTCCTGCAAAATGTCCTCCACAAGGCTCATCATGGCATGCTTTTGTTAGAATATCAAGCTCCCGTTAGTCTTCAGTCAGTCTATCTTTATGTGTGTGACCGACATTAGCTGGATATAGCTGTACACGTATGTGACATTCGATAAGTCGATGTAGTCAATGACTTAGCCACAGTTAGTCTTGGTTAGTCATACCTATGTGTGTAAGTCTCTTTCAATTAGTATGATGGAAGAATAATGTAAGAAGAATAACAATGAGATGAGACTGATCTTCTGCTCCACTCTTTCTCCCTCTCTCTCTTCCAACATGGTATCAAAGCTTGAATGCCTGAAGCCTGAAGGCTTGGCAATGGCCATTTGACATCTAGTCATCAAATCTGAAGAAAATGTCATCGAAGGAGACTATGCTTGCAGCCCATTTTTTGCAGAAGCTATATCTTGCTATAGAAATGGTTTTTGGAGAAATGATCCTCCATTCTTGACCGTTTCGACGTGGTCTACAACTTCGCAGAATAAAGTTTTTTCAAATTCCTCACAAATTTTGAGATATTCAGTACAGACATGTGCAGACTAGTTGTTTACTGTAGTAAAGAGCAAGTGATACCAAGGCACTGGTGGCTTTCATCCTAACAATGTATATGCCCTTATTATCATGCATTTGAGCATGCTATTGAAGTGTTAAATGCTCAATTTTAGAGCTTATTTGTAAGCTGGAAACAATGAATTGGTTGTTGTCCTAAATTTAGAAACAATATACCTACAGGATTGAAGTATCTGTGATGTTTATTTGCTAGTGACAAATGCTTAGATCATACCACCTGAGTGGTAGATGCTTTTTGGGATATTGTGAGTGCTGAAAGTACATATTTTGGATTGATTTGTTGCTAGTTATACCAAGGTATTGGCTGGTTATCATCTGCAAGAAGGATATTGATGAAGGAAATTCGGTATGGCAGCCTCTATATTATGCCAAACTCCCTTCTACCACAAAGTGAATGAGGTAAGGGCACCACCTAGTCATGGAAGAGCGAACTAGGATGCTATGCAAGAGGGAGAGGAGCTTGTGAGGGAGAAGAGAGGAAAACTAAGAGAGAGAGAGAGAGAGAGAGAGAGAGAGAGAGAGAGAACTACAAAAAATAGATGAATCAATAAACTTAAGAGGGCACAAGAGATGGAGAACCCTCAAGACATAACCAATATACACAATATGGACACCAATAACATGGGCTTATTACACTATAGAGCATGCATAAGCTATAGTAAGGGAATGAACTGCATGAGCTCATGAGAGAGAATGGGGAAGGCTCAATAGAACTGAAGAAGGCCTCTTGGCTCTCTCTTGCAAATTACAAAGGAGAAGGCCTCTTTATATAGGCCTTGAGGGTGTTTAGGGAGGAGGTTAAGATAGAATAGGAATTAACACCACCAAAGCTGCATTAAGGCAGTTCCACCAATGTGGAAGCTCCATATAGATGTTTTGTTGACCAATTTTGTACTTAATCAAGTTCCATCATAGGTGAGTTGTCTCCATTCTCCCCCCTATAGCTTGATTCCAAGAGCTCTCCTATAAAAAAATATAGAGAATCTTCATAAAATAAGATCATATCTAGCAATAATGGAGAGAGAGTAGTGAGAATTCATACATTACTACTACAATGAAGGATGGTTTGAGGGTGATTTAGGAGGGGAATTCTAATGGTTTATTAGCTTGAGAGAAAGGAGAAGAGAGGGGAAATGGTTGGGAGTCTAATGAATGATGAATTGGGAGGTGGTCTCCACCGCAGTTGGAAAAAGTTGGCATCCACTATTTTGGCCATATCTCCCAACCAATTATAAAAAATTATAAAAAATTATAAAAAAGTTGGCATCCACTATTTTGGCCATAGCTCCAAAAAATTATAAAAAAATACCAGCCAAAAATTCAGCTCACAGGCTACAATTTTCATGTTGAAAAGTTTTTTTGGATCGGAGTGAAAGTATTTTTAAAAAATATTACAAAATCATGTGCTTGATTTTTCTTCCACTAATGCTTCCAAGAAGGGTCCCATTTGTTTGAATTATCATAAGGCTCCAAAGCCATGACATTATGAGCCTCACATGCCCTTTGGATGGCTCCAAATCCATTTCATGCCTTTTCTTTTCACATTACACATTTTTCCTTCACCTTTCTCCATTGATCTTTACTCTTCACCCCCCCTTGGTAAATTGGTCCATGAAATATTTCCATCCAACGTTTTCTTGGATTTCCCAAGAGGTTGTTCCCACCTCTTCTTTATTTCAAACCTCCAAATGTACAAAAAATCAACAAAGTGTTAGACAAATATTTTTTTATGATTTTCTCGGATCATATAGCCCCCCCCAACCTAGCTAGAGGTATTTATGCCTCTAGACACTCTTTGGTATCTTGACCTGACCCCACCCTAATGTGATAGGGTTTTAAGTGCCATCCATTTACCCTGGTCTTGTGCACTTTTCCCTCAATGTCTTGAAGTTTGTAGGAGCCATTGTTGAATTTTTTTGTGACCGAAAACGGTCCCTCCCACCGGTAGAGAAACTTGCCATCCTTTCTTTTATCAAAGTGATTGTCATATCAAAGCACTAAAGATCCCTCCTTGATGTTTTTATCAGTTAGCTTCTTGTTGAACTTTTCTCTACACTTCTCAGCCTCCTGGGAGTAGTGGTTGATGGCTTCTTCACGATCCAATTGTAGCCTCTCTAGGTCTAGTATTCTTTGATGTAACTTCTCCTTTTGAGAGCCTACTGTGCCACCTAATACCCAAAGGCTAGCTAATTTCACCTCAATAGGCAAAAGAGCCTCTTGTCCATAAACTAGTTGAAAAGATGTGAACCCTAACATGGATTTGAAGGAGGTTTTGTAAGCCCATAGAGCTCCACTAAGGTGCTGTCCCAATCCAGGGGCCTTGTATGTACCTATTTGCTGATGATTTTACAAATCATTCCATTTATCTTCTCGACCAATCCATTGCATTGAGGGTAGTAAGGGATAGAGTGTTGTCGTTGAATATTTAGCTTTTGCATGAGTTCACCCACCACATTAGCTCTAAACCCTGGTCCTCTATCTGATAGTATTTCAAGAGGGGTACCAAACCTACAACAAATGTGGTCAAATATGAATTTACTCACTTCCTTAGCAGTGATTCTTCTAGTTGGCATAGCCTTGGCCCATCTAGTCATGTAATCTACCTCCATGATAATATACTCTTTTCCTGATGGAGTGCGTGGTAGAGGCCCTATGGCATCAATTCTCCACTTCTCAAAGGGTCCATAGACCTTGATTGGGGTTTGGGGTTCTCCTATGAGCCGTCGTGGTCCTGATTTCTGACATTCTTCACATGTTTGACACCAATATTTGACATCTCGGTGTAGACTGAGCCAAGTAAAGCCGGCTTGTAGAACCTTTCTACTTGTGATGTCATGTGCAAAGTGGCCTCCACACACGTCATCATGGCAAGCTTTTAAGATTTCTTCAATTTTCCACTTTGAAGGCACTTTCCTAAGCACACCATCCTTACCAAGACAATACAAACTATCATTTACCATGTGATATCTTGTAGCCTTCCGAGCTAGCCACTATCTTTCTCCCTTAGTCAGGTGTTTGGGAGCTTCTCCTTGATCTAAGAGGTGTAGAATATCTTCTAAGTCTTCCTTGCCTTGCTGAAGTGGGGGTTTGATAGCCACTGCTCCCACCATTGACTCATTCAGATTTGATGATGCTAGATGGTCGGCATCCTTGTTCTGGTCTCTTGGCACATGATGTACTTGTGTCTCCCTAAATCTTCTCATAAGAGATTTGGTCTCTCTCATTTTACTAGAGAGGTTTGTATTTTTGCATGCCCATGTACCTTGAATCTACCTTACCAATAGCATGGAGTCTGCAAAAGCATTCAACCTCTCCATTGAATTACTAAGACACCAACAAAGACCATGAATTAAAGCTTGATATTTTGCCTCATTGTTAGAGTGGACACCTTCCAAGATGATTCCTTCACCATAGATTTTCTCTCCTAAAGGAGAGAAAACAACAATGCCTGCGGCTGCCTTATCCTTAATTCTCTTGTATGCACCATCAAAGTAGAGGCTATAAGCATCTACAAGAATCTTTATGGATGGGGGTGGTGGAAGGTCCTTTCTTTTCACCCTGAGATTTTTCTCATAGCACCTATTTGTCAAAATATCAGCCAAGCATGCTCGCGTTGTTTTTTCAACCTGCACTGTATAATCAAACTCTTGGAGTCAAACCACCCACTTTGTTATTTTGTCAGAGATTTCCATATATTGTAGTGCATAGGGAAACATATCCTCCACAGTGATGATCACAAACCTCTTTGGAAGCAAATATGGCTGAAATTTGGTTACTGCAAACATGAGGGCCAACACTATTTGTTCCATGGATATGTAAGCCTTCTCTGAGGCTTTCATGAGGCGGCTGGCAAAATGCACAGGCCTCATGAAGGATGTTTTTGGATCTTTTTGTAGGAGAGCAGCACCAATGGCCTCTTCTCCCACGCTAGGGTTTACAAAAAATGTTTCTTCCCAACAAGGCTAGAGGATTATAGGAAGTGACCCCAACATTTTCTTTATCTCCTTAAAATGTCCTTCACTTTGTTCACTCCATACAAGTGTTTTTTGGGGTGTCAGTTGTTGCTGCAGGGGATATATGGCCTGAGAGAGTAAGTGTATAAATATACCAAAATATCTTAGCTTTTGTAAGAAGGAGAATAATTGTTTGATGGAGGTTGGGGAAGGTAGAGCTAGCAATGTTTCTACCTTTTTTGGATCTACCTCAATTCCTTCAATTGACACTACATGCCCTAGTAGTGTAACCTTGCTTTCCCCAATGTGACATTTATCCTTATTTAGTTGTCCACCCAACCTAGCTAAGCGAGTAAATCCTTCATCAACCTTGCGTAGATGTATGTTCATTGAGCTGTAAATACAAAAGTCATCTATGAAAACCCTTATGGACTTACCAAAGTAAGGTTGGAAGACCATATTCATGAATCATTGAAAGGTTGCTGGGTCATTTGTGAGACCAAAGGGCATGACTCGAAAGGCAAAACAGCCCCATGGTGTGATGAAAGTGGTCTTCTTTTGATCCTCCTCTGCAATGCGAATCTGGAAGTAGCCAGAGTAGCCATCACACACTATATACCGCTCATATCCCGCTACTTCATTTAAGATTTCATCTTGAAATGGGAGAGAGAAGTGGTCCCTCTTTGTTGCAGCATTTAGTGGCTTGTAATGTATGCATACTTGCCACTTACCATTTTTCTTTGGCCTCACTACTACTGGGGAGACCCATTCTGAATCTTCCATTGGGTATATGAATCCTGCATTCAAGAGTCTCTTCACCTCTGTCAACAATGCATCCTGTTGCACAACTCCCAGTCTTCTCAATCTTTGTACTATGGGTTTGCTTCCTTCTTTGAGTTGGATGTGATGTTTCACTACAATGACACCTGTAATGTGGGTATAATCAGAAATAAACAATGATTCATGCTTCTTGAGAACATTCACATAACCCTCCCTTTCTTCATCATGTATATCCTTGGATATCATCTTCTCTAGGCTAGCATCCCACACATCTTCTCCTTGGATTCTTGGGTTATCTTATGATGAGGTAGGTTCCTTTAAGATGACACCCATAACTTCGAGAGTGCTATCACTCTCTCCACTTGAACTCTCTTCCTCTTCTACCGATGAGGAACATCCACTTGAGCTCCACTTCATCGGCAGACATTTCTAGTTCAAGGTTCTCTTGATGCCCACTCTTCAAGTTGTAAACCAGCTTTTGATCGTGGCCACCCACCTTATGTGGCCTCAACTCCAGATCCCCTGTTGCTCTTGCCTAGCTCCGATGCCCATAAGCCAAGGTCTCCCTAGGATGAGGGGATATCCTCCTCCCTTTACTGTCATCACATAAATATCCACTGTTGCAGTGATTCCAAAAACAGAAACTCTCAAAGCTTTCACTACACCCACACATGTGACCGCATCATTGTTGGCCATCTTTGCTCTAAAGGTTGAGGATTCCATTACTTCTAAGCCTAATTGATGCATAAGCTTTTCTGTCATGACACAAACCTCTGCTCCACTATCGATGTATGTTTTTTGAATCCGTTGACCTTTGATTTGAGCCTCCACTAAAGGCACTATATCTTTGAGGCCATATGCCTTGATTGCACTAACCATTTTACCTTGCCTTGCCCTTGTGCTTACCATTTTTGACCATTTTCGTCATAGCTTTGGAGAGGCATGAAGTAGTTGTGGCCAAGTAATTTTTGGCCTTTGAGAGCTCACATCTGCTATTAGATCATAAGGTTGTGTCTGAGAACCCAAAGGGAAGTCGGAGATATCAATGTCAGACCTAGTTTGAGTCTTTCTCTTCTTCCCTTCATCTCTAGGTGCCCATGATGTAATTGCCTCATTGATTGCTTCCTTGCTTGCCTCAGTTTGGACACATACCCAGTTGATAGGCATTGTCTCTACTACATCTACCTTTATCTTACATCTCGCTATTTCTTCTTGGAGCCTTCTATCCCTGACCACCTCCTCTATTTTTATGACATTAACATTTGGTTGAATAGCAAGGGTTTCAACTTGAACATAAGGTGGTTGTAAAATTGCAGGTTGTGACTGCTCTTGCTCTTGAGTCATAGCACGAGGAGGGCTTACTTGTTGTCGAGGACCTCTGGAAGGGTGATCATATCTTCTAAGGTGAGGACAATTGTACATGTCATGTCCATTTTCTCCATAATTGTAACACTACATCTCCCTTGCTTGTCGCCGCATTTGTGGTCGATTCCCACCATTCCCCTCGATAGGTCTTCTTGCACCTTGCACAAGATTCACTCTCAAACCCTCTAGTTAATTAGTAAGATTGTTTATTTGTTGGATCATGTCTTCTTGACCTTGGCCTGGTGCATTAGATACATTTGGGGGAACTTGAGAGGCCTCCATAGTTGTGATGTTGTTTCCCAAAACGGCTTGGCTAGCTTGGGCTTGGTAGAGAATCTTTCGATTCTTTTCCCTAGTGATTCTCAATCTTCAAAAGTGTTTGGAAATTTTACATTTACCTTCTCCCTGAGCAAGGGGCACAAACTTGAAATAAATCGATCCATTTGAAGGCAGTTTGGAGCTCTCTCACCAGGATTCAGTAAGTCTAACCATGCCCCCAAAGCTTCAAAAACCCTTCCTCATAAGTTGCATAATCATAAGGATCACTTTGATGGAGGGCCAAAAGTCGTTACCATAACTCTTTAGCTAAGTTAGTTTGTTGAAATCTCTGCAAGAAAGCTACCTTCAATCTCTTCCATTCAGCTCTTTGGGCCAGATTTAGAGTTTGGAATCACATTCTAGCTTCTTCCTTGAGCACCAAAGGAAAATCCCTCAACTTTAATGCTTCATCATCCCTCCCAGAGACAAGGAAGGCCATCTCAAGGTTGTCCAAAAAATCCACTGTATTTTTTCCATTGCGTCCAAAGAAGCTTGGAAATGCCATGTTGCCTTAGTAGAGTACAAAGATGAACACATCTAGACTTAAGTTGTATTTTATGAGGGGAAGGATGAATGGTTTCACACATACATTGATTTCAATAAGACGTCTAGGCCCCAATATGCTTCCAATAATGCCTTGGAATCTAAGCTTTGTGCTAGCTACAATATGCACAGTTTGTATAGCAAGAGGTTGGATTGGTCCATACAACTCGCGGTGATTCATGAGAAACTATTATAATAAAATAAAGACATGTACATTGAAGGATGCATTGTAGTCTAGCATTGGGAAGAGTATAGGTTCTGGTGATACAAGAATCTCCCTTAATCTTTCAACCCCAAAGTACGTGACAAGAAGCTGCTGTAAGAAAATCTTCCTACTGATGCATACATTAACTCGAATGTTTTGTACAGAGTGGAAGGTGTAGAAATTCGGGCCATTATTATCATTTATAAGTGGAGACTACTTAAGGGAGTAAGAGAATGCACTTTCTTGAATTATAAAGGATTTTCCCCAGAGTGTTTCTTTCTAGAACCCACCAACTTTGCTATACATAGAATTTGCTCACCAGTGATTGTTCTTGCCTTAGTGTGTCCATCCTCGGTGACATATATTTCATAAGGTGTGATGGCCACCTTTTCAACCACACCCAACCTTCGAGCTAGCAACAATTGAAGGTAGTCTCCATACTTTGCACCTCTACAAAACTCCACACCGTTTATTCATAGTTGTCCTCCTTTGATGTGGATTAGGCCAGAGAGAGAGAGGGATTTAATGATTTGGAGATGAGAACCTCCCGAAAGGGCCTTCACTTTGTTTGCAAAACACTCACCACAATTATGGGAACCTAGCAATTGATGGCAACATGATTTTTCTCATTGCGAGATAATGGAATTTCTAAGGTGAACACCTTTTACCCGCATACATGTCGCCATCTGATAGGCATACTTCCTTTCTTGGGCTTCTTTGGAAGACCATTGTGGGAGTCATGGACTTCAACCAGCTTCAAAAAGAGTTAGTGAAGGCGTTGGACAAGAGCCACTTGAAGCACTTGTTGTAGAGGATGCACCACTATGTGTTGTATCGTCCCGCATGAGGTAGAGAATTGTGGATGAGAATGTCCTCAGCGGGGCCACCAATTTATGACGAAGGAAATTTGGTATAGTATCCTCTATACTATGCCAAACTTCCTTCTACCACAAAGTGAATAAGGTAAGGGCACCACCTAGTCATGGAAGAGTGGACTAGGACACTATGCAAAAGGGAGAGGAGCTTGTGAGGGAGAAGAGAGGAAAACTAAGAGAGAGAGAGAGAGAGAGAGAGAGAGAGAGAGAGAGAGAGAGAGAACTACAAAAAATAGATGAATCAATAAAGCTTAAGAGGGCACAAGAGATGGAGAACCCTCAAGACATAACCAATATATATAATATGGACACCAATAGCATGGGCTTATTACACTATAGAGCATGCATAAGCTATAGTAAGGGAATGAACTGCATGAGCTCATGAGAGAGAATGGGGAAGGCTCAATAGAACTGAAGAAGGCCTCTTGGCTCTCTCTTGCAAATTACAAAGGAGAAGGCCTCTTTATATAGGCCTTGAGGGTGTTTAGGGAGGAGGTTAAGATAGAATAGGAATTAACGCCACCAAAGCTGCATTAAGGCAGTTCCACCAATGTGGAAGCTCCATCTAGATGTTTTGTTGACCAATTTTGTACTTAATCAAGTTTCATCATAGGTGAGTTGTCTCCATTCTCCCCCCCCCCCCCCCCCCCATAGCTTGAGTCCAAGAGCTCTCCTATAAAAAAATATAGAGAATCTTCATAAAATAAGATCATATCTAGCAATAATGGAGAGAGAGTAGTGAGAATTCATACATTACTACTACAATTAAGGATGATTTGAGGGTGATTTAGGAGGAGAATTCTAATGGTTTATTAGCTTAAGATAGAGGAGAAGAGAGGGGAAAGGGTTGGGAGTCTAATGAATGATATTTTATGGAAGTGTTAAGTGTGGAAAAGAAAGTGTGGGTGTGTATAAAATTGGAAGGTGGTCTCCACTGCAGTTGAAAAAAGTTAGTGTCCACCATTTTGGCCATATATCCCGACTCGTAGCTCTAAAAAATTATAAAAATTTACCAGACAAAACTTCAACTCACAGGATACAACTTTTATGTTGAAAAGTTTTTTTTTTATCAGAGTGAAAGCATTTTTAAAAAATCTTACAAAATCATGTGCCTGATTTTTCTTCCACTAATGCTTCTAAGAAGGGTCCCATTTGTTTGAATTATCATAAGGCTCCAAAGCCATGACATTATGAGCCTCATATGCTCTCTGGATGGCTCCAAATCCATTTCATGTCTTTTCTTTTCACATCACACATTTTCCCTTCACCTTCCTCCATTGATCTTTACTCTTCACCCCCCCTTGGTAAACCGGTCCATGAAATATTTCCATCCAGTGTTTTCTTGGATTTCCCAAGAGGTTGTTCCCACCCTCTTCTTTATTTCAAATCTCCAAATGTACAAAAAATCAACAAAGTGTTAGACAAAATTTTTTTGTGATTTTCTCGGATTAGATCACTTGACAAACATGCAATATGTTCTGACCGATGGAACATGTATCAACTCCTACATAGAGTGGCAACTGAATGAGATGTTTTGGGATTTTTTTAAGGTCTAAATACTCTTGTTTTAACAGAGAAAATACTGCTAGTTATAGAAATGGGCTGACTATATTTGGTACTGCTACTTGCATACAGTACAAGCATTGGTACTTGTATGGACATAGTTTATTTGCTGGGATGTTTTGCCACTACCATAGAATGTTTTGAACTAATTTGAGCTTGGTTTGTGCTCAGTTGACTATGTTTTTTCATTGTTGGAATAAAATTTATAGCAGGCAGGTTGTCAGAAAAAATGTCCTGAATTGCAAGAAACTATTCTGAATAGTAGGAAATTGGTCCCGAATTGTAGGAAAAGGGGTCAGATACTTACAGGTTGTATACATCACTGAATACCTAAGATGAAACTATGGCAAATGCTCAAGGCACTGACAATATCACTCAAATTGTGGGAGAAAAGCTAGACAACAAAAATTTTGCTTTATGGAAGTTCCATATGAAGAATTTTTTGGTTGGCAAAGGTTATTGGGACTTATGTGCAGGTGATGAGGCTAAACCTGAAATGCATGAAAGGAATCTGACAAATGATCATAAAAGGGCTCATAAGCTATGGACTGAGAGAGCATGCAATGTGTTACATTGGTTTTCCTTATGTATATCAAATGCTATGGTTATACAGATTACTGGATGCAGTTCCCTAAAGGACATATGGGACATAATCATGAAGAATTATGGAATGTAATACATGCAAGAAAGATTAAACTAAAGCAACAATTCAATAACATGTCTAGGAATGGCAGAAGCATTTGGGCCTATACTACAAAGATCAAGAACATAGCGGATCAGCTTGCCACCATTGGATCTTCAGTGTTTGAGGATGATATGATTACAGTGACATTGAATGGACTTGGCAAAGAGTATAAAGCATTTGATACATCTGTTTCTGTGAGAGCTGAATCCCTTGATTGGGATGAGTTGATTGCTTTGTTGCTGCATGAGGAAGTTAAGCTTGAGCTGAATAGAAGTTCTAGTACATCTCAAAGCAGAGACATTGTTCTTTACTCTAGCCAGTGTGGCAGAGGCGCCAAAGGCTGTGGCTCTTTTTGAGGTTGAGGAGACACTCAAAATGCTTATGGACAACATCAGCAGAATGCCTAGCATGGCACAAATACACAGGGCCATCGTGGATCTAGGGCACCTTTATAGGCAGGGGGAGATCACCCCATGGTAGAGGTGGTGGATCTGGTTCATGGCAGTCAAACAGAGATGAGAATTGTCATTATTGCGGTAGATATGGGCATATAGCCAAAGATGGTCATAAGAAGCAGGCTGACATGAAAGCCAAGGGTAGACATCATGGAAAAACCTTGAGCGAAGGCAAGTTAGATGGTACAAACTACACCTTGTGGAAGTTCAAAATTACAACTATCCTTGATTCTTATGAGCTTCTGGAGACTATGCTGGGGACTGACAAAAACCACAGCCTACCCCCGACGCATCAAATCCTAGTGTGGTGATTCCTCTGAATGCAGATCTTCTGCGAGCTTGGAAACGAAGGAATGCAGATGCATTGTGTGCCTTAGTTACAAGCTGTTCTGACAGTGTTTTGACTTTGATTCAGCATACAACCAAAGCGTCAGAGGCTTGGAATGTACTAAGGAGTCAGTATGAAACATGAAACCAAACAAGCATTCAAAACTTGGAGAATCAACTAGCAACGGAGGAGTTTGCTGAAGGAGAGACGGTTGAAGCATTCATCACTCGGATTAAGAATCTGCGCGACCAGATGGCTGTCGCTGGGATACAAAAGACTAGCAAAGAGCTAGCTCGGAGGTGTCTTCGGATTTGTCCACAAAAGTTTGATGGACTAGTAACTGCCCTTAATACTCAGGTGAGACCTCAAGCTTTGACTTTTGAGGAGTTTTGTGCATTATTAATGGAGGAGGAGTTGAGGCTGAAAGCCCGAGAAGGAAGCAACAATGGAGATGCTGCATTCTCTGCCAATGCAAAAGGCAAAGGTGTTTCCTCCACCAAAAATGATGGTGACAAAAAGAAGAAGGGTGGCAAGAAGAAGTTTCAAGGAGAGTGCTTCTACTGCAAGAAGAAAGGACATGCAATTGCAGATTGTTGTGTCAAGAAGGCAGATGAAAAGAATGGTACCCTTAAAAGTAAAGGGAAAGAGACAGCCAATACGGCTGAAGCAGAGTTGGAATTATTCATGGCGACCATTGAGGAAGTGTGCTCCTCGGCGCAAGAAGAATCTACCACTGACTCATGGGTGTTGGATAGTGGGGCCTCCTGTCACATGACCAACAAGAAAGGTCTATACAGTTCTATGTAGCCTCTACAAGAATCCATCAATGTGACGGTTGGAAATGATGCTAAATGCCCTGCTGCGGGCACAGGTACTATTTCTTTTGTTGCTGCAAATGGTGAAGTCAAAAAGCTTTCAAATGTGTTGTATGTTCCCGAAATCAGGAGAAATCTCTTATAAGTTACTGCCATAACTGATCTTGGTCATGAAGTGAGGTTCAAGAAGACAGGTGCAGAAATTATTGATAGTGCTGGCACAATTGTTGGCAAAGGAGAAAGAAGGAACAACATGTATGAGCTAAGTGCTCTTACAGCCACCGCTGGAGTGGGCACAAGTAAGCTTTGGCATGAAAGGTTTGGACACATCGGATTTGCAATATTGAAGGAGATGCAAAAGCAAGGTATGGTTGCTCACCTACCTACAATAACTGAATTGAAGGAACCATGTGAAGCTTGTATGATGGGCAAGCAACACAGAAAGGCATTTCCACAAGAAAGCAAGTATAGAGCACAGGCTCCTCTAGAGTTGGTGCATGCTGACTTGTGTGGTAAGATGCCTACACAGGCCTTGGGGGGATCTTCTTATTTTATGTTGATTGTCGACGACTACAGTAGGAAGATGTGGGTGTACTTCCTTCGTGATAAGGCTCAAGCTTTTGGTAAGTTTAAAGAATAGCCAATACTTATTGAGAATGAAATAGGGAAAAGTGTGAAGAAATTTAGAACAGATGGTGGTGGTGAGTTCAACTCAAAGGAGTTTGAAGGCTTTTGCAAGAGCAAAGGGATCAAGCATCAATTGACGATGCCTCACACACCTCAGCAGAACGGTGTTGTGGAACGCAGGAATCGCACCATTGTGGAGATGGCAAGATGCATGCTAAAGGGCAAGGGATTGCCTAACCATTTTTGGGATGAAGCTATTAATATTGCAATCTACATTCTAAATCGGAGCTATACAAAGGCTCTCAAGGGAAAAACACCTCATGAGGCTTACACTGGTAAGAAACCATCTGTCTCACATTTCAAAATTTTTGGATGTGAATGTTATGCACATGTTCCAGATGAGAAGAGAAACAAGTTACAACCAAAAAGCAGAAAATGTATCTTCTTGGGTTATAGTGATGAGCAGAAAGCTTACAAATTATATGACCAAGAGGCAAAGAAGATCATCGCGAGCCGTGATGTGGTTTTCAAGGAGGAGCCGCATACAGTGGAGGAGGAGAAGGCAAGTCCTTCCACTTTATCATCAAGCGAAGAAGTAGTCCACTATGAACCTGTCCCGAGAGCTATCCCTATCCTTAAGGAGGAGGAAGCATCATCTTCAGATGATGAGGAAAAAGTTCACCAACCTAACATCACCCCACCAGAAAAGCCATTGCCACGCTGGGTGAAGCAGCTCTATGACCACAATAATCCTATGCCTGCATCTGTTGAGGAGAAGGCAGACGGATCAAGGAGGTCTCAGAGAATAGAGGAGCAACGGAGGGCTTCTGCTCACATAGTCAACATGGCCTTGATGGTTGAGATTATGAGAGAAGTAAAGGAGCCAACTAATTTAGAAGAAGCACTTGCAGATCCATCATGGAAGGCTGCTATGCAGGTGGAGTATGACAGCATAATGAATAATGACACTTGGGAGCTAGTGGAGCGACCAGCAAAGCGGAAGGTTATTGGCACCAAGTGGATCTGGAAGGTAAAGTACAAGGCTGATGGTACCTTAGAAAAGTACAAAGCTAGACTGGTTGCCCAAGGATTTTCACAAGTTGAAGGGTTTGATTTTCAAGAGTCATTTGCCCCAACTGCCAGAATGACCACTATTCGCACGGTACTTGCAGTGGCTGCCCACAAGAAGTGGCCAGTGTACCAAATGGATGTTAAGTCAGCGTTCTTAAATGGTGACCTCAAGGAGGAGGTGTACATGGCTCAGCCACCAAGGTTTGAGGCCCTCCATTCTGATGAACAAAGTGTGTAAACTGAAGAAGGCATTGTATGGGCTGAAACAAGCCCCCATAGCATGGTACCAGCGGATAGATAGGTTCTTTTTTCTTTTTAAACCTAAACTTCAAAAGATGTACCTCAGATGCTAACTTGTATGTTTACATGGATGGTAAAAAGTCTGTAGTGATTGTCCTATATGTGGACGACCTTCTTATTACAGGTGACTATGAGGATATGATCAACCAAACTCGAAAGGCTTTGAGTTCTGAGTTTGAAATGACAGACTTGGGCTTGCTGCACTATTGTTTGGGGATTGAAGTCTGGCAAGAGCTAGGAAAGATCTTCATCTCTCAGAAGAAGTATGCATGGGAGATCTTGAAGGCATTTGGCATGACCGAGTGCAAGGAGATAGCTACACCTATGGAGGTGAATGCAAAGTTATCCGTCAAGGATACATTAGCACTAGCAGACATTGGGAGGTATAGGAGGTTGGTCGGCAGTCTGATCTACTTGTGTAACACCAGACCAGATATCAGTTTTGCTATTGGTGTTTTGAGCAGGTTCTCAAACAAACCTCATGAGAGTCATTGGAAGGCTGGGATGCGGGTGCTCAGATACTTGAAGAAAACTCTTGACTATGGTATCACATACAGTTTCGGAACTTCTCTTGTGGGGAACTGTGACTCAGATTGGGCAGGAGACATTGATTCCAGGAAGTCAGTTTCTGGTTATTGTTTCTCTTTGGGTTTAGGAATTTTCTCTTGGATTAGTAAGAAGCAACCAACAGTGGCATTGTCTTCTACCGAAGCAGAGTACAAGGCAGCTTGTTTTGCTGCATGTGAGGCCGTATGGTTGAGAAGGATTCTATGGAATATGGGAGTGCATGATGAAGAACCAACTGTGCTAAGATGTGACAATCAGAGTTGCATCGCCATTGCTAAAAATCCAGTGTTTCATGCACGCACCAAACATATAGAGATCCAGTATCACTATGTGCGTGATTTGATGGAGGATGGGATAGTGGAATTGGTCTACTATCCAACAAAGGAGAATGGAGCAGATATCTTCACCAAAGCACTTACGAAGGATTTGCTTCAAGTTCATCTTCAGAGACTCGGCATTAGGCTGAGGAGATAGTTCACCTATGGGTGGACATTGAGGGGGGGTGTTAGATATGATCAATGCCCCACCCTCATTAGTGCTACCAATGATCCATGGTGCTCAAAGTTGTAAGGCCCCCATTATGAGGAGAAGCCATATGTGAGCCCGGACATTGGTTGAGTCCTGACTTGTATGTCAGATGAGGTCTATGTGACCGGATGGAAAAAAGGTGACTGTTGTGGGTCTAATCTTTGGGTTAGACAAAGTAGTTAAGCTGATAGCAAATCGAGGCACATTGCATCGAGTTGCGGGGTAAGAGAGTTATCAGGGGCCCTAGCCAATGGTAAAGGGAATATTCCCTAGAATATTCCCTAGCCAACTAGTGGATGGGCACATGGAAGGTCAACAGACACATGTGCATATGAAAGGTCAACAGACACATTTGCATATGGAAGGTCAACAGACACATGGGCACATGGAAGGTCAACAGACACAAGTGCATATGGAAGGTCATCCATCATGACCCCCTTCACAAGCTATAAAAAGCTATACCCCTTTATAGCTATCTATCACTCATCTTTCACCCAGTCAGAGCTGTTGTTCCAGCTAGCCTTAAGCTCTTCACCTATCTTCTGTCTAGATCACCATCTAAGCTTCACACAGTGGAAGCGCACGGGTGGACAAAGCCATCTTTGTATCAGTTGTTTGAAGTTAAAGAATTTACTGATTCTCCTCTTATCTGTTGTGTACTCTCTATCTCTTTCTCAGATTCTCTTCGCTGTGCCGTGTAATATTTTACATCTTCTACTATGGGAGGTATTTTGATATCCTCTATCTTGTGAACCTCTGGTCTTGTCTCTGCAACTGTCTTTGTGGCTCTTTGTGGCTCTACAATGTGCTGTACTACATTGTTCTACTCTGCACTATTCTGTTTCTCCTTGGGAATGTTGAACTTCACCATTTTGGTAGAGCGAATGTTCTCTTTTTAAATTGTGGATTCTCCTTTCTTGGCACGTGTTATTGCAAAAACCTCCAAGTCCACCGAATTGGAGGCAAGTTCTTAGGTCTTCTTTTGTGAGTATCAAGGGGGTAGCTTTCACAAGAGCCAGCAGACTAGGGCCATCTTTGCAATGTAGCCCTCTCCTTTGCATTTTGACTGCATAAGGGTTTGTAATCCATAGACCTTCTAAGGTTTGGATATTTTGGTGAGATATATCCCTTTTCTCCACATCTGTAACACTCCACTTTTGATCTCTGGCCACCGCCACACTATCGTCCTTCTATAACTCTGGAGAGGGAAACCTCCTTGGATCGAAATTAGGACTGAACTCTTTAGGCTTTGGTTCGATATCCTGAGTGGTCGTCTTGGATTCCAAAAAGTTGAATCATGCTTCTTTGTCTTTCTTCCTTCTTTCATGCATCTCCTTCAGAGAGCAGATATCTTTTGTATGGTTCTTTCTTAAACAGTACAAATAGAAGGCTCTAGTGATGGTTGCTTTTCGGGTACATTTAGTGACTAAATGTCCCACTTGATGGCACTTTCTGCACAATGTATTAGATTGTAGCACATCTCTTCCATCTCTTGCAGGAGTGTATATGTTGGCGGTACTCATCTTTATTGTTTGTAGTAGTTGTTCTATAATCACATCCATCAACTCCTTCTTGATGCTTGCAACTGAATTGGACAAGTAGCCCTTCAAATTTTCTCCTCCTAGAGTACTTATAGTAGGGTTTTGGAAAGCTTCTGTAATCACAACATAGACTAGTTGGGTTGATCCGGAGGGTCCTTTTTTCTCGTTCTGATTCAAATCTCCTATTGAGAATGGGGGTTATTGGTTCCAATTGGTAGGGATTCACTATTGTTGTTGAGTCACCATTAGGGAAACTATATAAGGCCACTATTGTGTTGAGATGGCAAGCTCAACACATGTGGACATTAATGATGGACCGCCTGGCTAGAGGAGTCCACATGTCTATACTTCGCACGTTGATGGTCATTATGATACTCACATGACCACTAACTTATCACTTATTATATTTATTTTGTTACACCTACTTATAGTTGGAAAAGATATAGCGCCAATCGATTAGTGTAGTCGGTTATTCACTATTTGACTTAGAAGGCCGCTTTCCTTTATGTTGTATCTTATTTATACTTTGTGTACATTGTATAGTGTGTGGAAGAAGAAGAAGAAACCAGCAAGAAAACGTTTTGGTCTCCATCTCTCTTCTTGTGTTCTTGAGTGAGCTTCCTCTTGTGTATACAGTGTGTGTTTGGCGCAGCAGCTCAAGCACATCCCCCCATCATGCGATTCTTGACATATTGTTGTGGTTGAACTATCATTTGAGGTACTTCCATCTGTGGCCACTGTGGATGCAATGCATTATATTGTGGTATTGTTTGCATCTAAGGGTAGGGGTAGGGAACTATCCCTAGGATTACATTTGATAGGTATACCATTCTTGGCATGGGAGGAGGTAGAAATCCTCTTCCTGAGGTCGTTGATAGCCTTGCTTCAACTTCATCATATAGTCTTGCACCTTCCACTACAGCTTGTAGGTTGACTAGTCAACTCAATTCCACGAACTTACAAACTTCTGGTTGTAGGTCTCTACTAAGGAAAACTCGCTTCTGGATTCCTTCATCCAAGTGATGGTTGGTCCATCTTTTAAGTATGGATTCCATTCTAGAGACATATGCTTCCACCTATTCACCAAACTGACTTAAGTTCATAAACTCCTCTCGCATCTGCTCCTTCAAAACCTTTATGCCTACATTTAGTAAGGAAGGCTCATCCCATGTGCCAAAAGTTCCTGTTGCTAGTCTCTGATACCCTTTGAAAGTGATGGAAAATATTACTAACCAATGCTTGAGGGTTTTTGCATTGTTAGCTACACATGCTACCATAAACTCAGCTACATGAAGATCAGGATCTTCATTGTACTCTCCCTTAAACATTGGCAATGGGACTACATTCATTAGCCTCATCAATATTTCTAGGACGGATCTAACTAGAAAGGGGACCTTGAGTCGCCATGGGGACTTCTGTAAAGAGTGCTGCTAGGGTGTCAAAGGAGGCTTCTACTGCTAGCTAATTCTCAGCTTTAATTTTTGCCTTCTCTCTTCTCACGTACCTCTGGACTCATTCTAGTGCTTGCCTCGTGATCATGGCATTCATTAGGGAGTTAGCTCCACCCAGTTTGTATGTACTCAACAAAACAAAATCAAAGGGGCTTCAATCTGTGGAGGACATTTCTTCTACTTTCTTTTCATCTCTAAATTCAACTTTCACTCCACTACAAAGGGAAATATATTCAATTCTGAAGGTATTCCTTGCTTTGCACTTTTCTCTTTATCCCCTTCTTCTTGGGTGAGAGGTAGGTTGGAGGAGACATTGAGTTACTTCTCTTCTTCATGTCTCCTCTCACAGATTGAGCACTTGCAGATTAGATCAAAGGCTATGAAGCAATGGAAGTAGATTAAGAACCACAACATGAATCATGGAGCCACTTGTGAGCCTGCTTCATGAGGTTAAGGAGAAGGTAAGAAGGTGAGCTCGCTACACCCTCTTTGATTTGTACATTCTTGCTTTCAGGGGATTTGAGAAAAGAAAGGAGAGATCGATGAGATCGAGAGATGTATTGACTATGTAAGAGGTGGCCATTGCCAAAATGAGAGAAGTGCTAGATGTATTGTGGATTACAATACAAAAAGGGACTGCAATTTGATGAGGCCAATCAGTCAGTAGGCTATAACTAAGACAAGCCACCCTCCCACACCCTCTTTTCCCAACTAGCAAGTTCTTTAAAACCTAACATGCCTAGATTAAGGATGTATAGCATCTAATGAACCAACCCCCTTTGGGAGAGGGGGTGTATGGAAGCAGACTTCAATCCATATTTGTATGTCTAATGTGATCGACCATAGGTTAATGATGTAGATCTTTGATCTTGGCATATTCCATGTGATATACAAGTTATTTAAATCCAAAGGGGATGTCTTGCATGTATGTGTGTCTTCTTGGTCAACTATCCAATGGATGTTTGACCAAGTGGGAGACTACAATGGACAGGCAGGGCTGAACTAAAGATGTCTAAAACTATTTTGACTGGGAGAGGATTAATGGTGACTGGCACATCCAATTTGTGATTTTATACCTTGGGAAGGGTCCTAAAAAGTTTGGTTAACATCTAAGTTTTTATGCACGAGATACAGAGTCGCAAAGGTCAATGTCTAGCTAGGACTACATACTATAATGAACAGTTGCAAGTTGCACAGAAAATTTTAGGGGCTTAAATCTTCAGAATTTGGTCCAAGTGTCTTCAAATAAGTTGTAGATCACAAGCAGGGCTACATTTTTTCTTTTTAAAGCTTTGTGATTTGAGTTATGGTTCAAAATATATGAGCAGTTTTCTATAGGGTGGTCCGGTAGGACAGTTTTCTGGACAGGATCAAATTGAATCTAATGGATGTAAAGTATTGCATGTGGCATAGAGACATTTGAGACTAACATGAGGTCCTGTAGCCCCCTCTCCTGCCAACCTATCACAAAAGTGGCTCCTATAGAAGAATCTGCAACAAAGACAACTAGCTCAATGTAGACAATATGAGTTCCAAGACTAGGAAGACCATGAATTGAGAGAAAAGAGAAGCCCAAGTCAAGAACATGTAGGGCCTCAAAAACAGAGCTCAATGAATGCTCATTCAATAGAGGAAAAGTACCAACATCACTAAAGGCATTACAGGAGAATATCAAAGATATAGAGATTCTGACTTTTGCTTAACAATACAAGTGCATTAATGGTAGTTACAGATGTAATATTAGCAAATGGAGCACATGACATGCAGGAAAAAACTTGATGATGCAGAGGAAACTATGGAAGAGCTTACAGATGACATAGATATTCAAGATGAAAAAAGAGCTCAAATATGACACAGAGTTTGTGGATGTGGATGCTACAAAGTTTGATGATGCAGATATGAAGACTAAAGATGCAGATGCTAAAAGTTTGAAGGAATGAATGATACTGAGAAAGAGAATGTGGATAATGTTAAGGGTAAACAAATAATAGAAAATACAAAGTTTGATGCTACAAAGTTTGAAGGAATGAATGATGCTATAAAGTTTGAAGGAATGAATGATACTGAGAAAGAGAATGTGGATAATGTTAAGGGTAAACAGATAATAGAAAATACAAGAGAGACATTGATGCAGGCTACAAAGGATACCATCGTTCGAGATGCAAAGAAAGATGACCTAAACAGATTAAGCAGGTTAATGACATGGATCTTTGTTATTGGCATATTTCTTATGATATAAAAGTTATTTAAAGCCAAAGGGGATGTCTTGCATGTATTTATGCCTTATTGGTCGACTATCTAGTGGATGTTTGACCCAAAAAGGCGATATGGCTGTTAGAAACTACAGTGGACAGACACAGCTAAACTAAAGATGTGTAAAACTATTTCAATTAGGAGATGATTATTAGTGACCAATGCATCCAAAATGGGCTTTGATACCTTGGGAAGGTTGGGTTAATACCCATTTTCGTATGCAAGAGATACAAACTCGAGAAGGTAAATATCTGGTTGGGACAGCATGTTATAATGAGCAGTTGCAGGTTGCGCATAAAATTTTAGGGGCTGAAAAATTCAGAATTTGATCCCAGTGTCTTCAGCAAAGTTGTACATCACAAGCGGGGCTACATTTTTTCTTTTTAAATCTTAGTAATCCGAATTATGGTTCAAAAGATATGAGCAGGGTTTAGCACATTGAGGACGTGACCTAATCGCTCTTATTGCCAAAGCTGAAACTCTTATACCCTAAAGACTTGCCCTCATTCACGGAATGTAGGGACAATAGGACACACTTGCGAGAAACGATCTAGGGTTTTTACCCTAAGGATCGCTCGCTAAAAGAATGAAACTCGATTTGGATTTGGACCTTTAGGACCGACAATATCGACCTAGTGCAATCACGAACGGATTGTTATGAAGATACCCTAACCCTGTTTCCTATCTAATCATGATTTCGTGATTAGACATGCCATTCGATGGGTAAAATAGTCCCATGATTTTGATGCAACACTCGCGCAATAGGTTGCAGAGTCGCATGATCTTGTGATTTGATCAAAAGGGAATGGCCAATTCCTCAGAATGAGATTGGCAGATTCTTACGCAAGTTTACCTTGCAAGAGGAGAAATAATTGTCGTGATATAGTACCTTTCTTGGGTAAAGTAACCAAGATACGAGGATTAGATATTTGCTTGGAAGCAAAAGACCAATTAGTAAATTGGAATAACATATTTACTGTTAATAGAACTTAAGGTATTGGTTAAGTTGGGTTAGTAGGGTATGGCCCTAACCCAAGGATATAGGGTTAACAAGCAAACCCTTGGGGATCTTGCCAAGTCGCAATTGATCCTGGATCGAGTGCTGGATGCATTCGGAGAGAAAGATTCACTCCTTAGCAATTGGCCAAATAAACGACCATTGGAATTGATTGTGCTTGTAACAGTTTAGAAAACACTGTTTGCATTGTTTGCTCAAGGAACTAAAGGATGAAAAGATATCTAATGCTTCAGGTTGAAGGCCTGAAGGGAGAGGCAGCTTCAGTTACCCCCGACTGCCTGCCTGACCCTAACCAAGGGGGTTGTTGACTGCGTCGGGAACATGGACCGAACCCACCGCGAGAGGTCTCTCCGTTGAGTTCTACTTGGAGCAGGAGGACGCTTGGGTGCCAGGGGGGCTCTGGCCGTAAATCCCTCGCTTTCCGGGTCCTGCACAAGAGGCTAACGTGACTCGGGATTGGATCTCGAGGCCCGCATACTAGTTTACGGGTGGAAGCTTGGAATAGTGATCCCTATGGATTACTGGATAGCCTTCGGGCGGATTATGGACAAGCCTACGGGTGGAACTCCTTGTATTCAAAGATAAAATGATGAAATGTTAAAAAAGAACTTGCTTGATATTGTTTTTCTATGTCACGTGATAAGATTACGTGAAGGAACCAGTGCTTAACAGGATTAATTAAAGAAGCTGATTGTTATATGTCAAATTAATGTGTTAGATAATTACATAACTAAAACAAACCGAGGAAAGTGCGGAGGATTACGGTTGGGTGGTCCCGGTTAGCCGGGAACTTTTCTCAAATATCTCGAAGAACAGTGGGATGATCATCATCATCAAAATGAATAACGAGAGCGATGACCTAGAGTTACGTCTTACCCAATTTACGCTGTTTTAGGGGAACGGAATGGGACTATGCCTTATGGCAGAGAGGTTGAGCCTTGCATCCCTCTCGTTTCCCATTCTCCTTGAACCAAGTGCTACGTGAATCCGCTTCGGACCTGGTGTTTCTGTGTAAAGTAGTTTGGCTAAGGGCACACTGCTGTCGTGAGCCAAAAAGGTGGATTCAATACTTGCCTTTGGTTGAATTTGCCTACAATGCTTTTTACCAACAAAGCATTCAAATCACCCCTTTTCAAGCATTGTATGGTCATGTCTGTCGAAGTCCCCTAAACTTCTCAGATCCAACCTTGAGGATTGAAGCTTCAAGGTAGATATTGGAGGAGATGGATGACCAAGTAAAGTTAATAAGACAGGACATCAAAGCTGCAAAGGATAGACAGAAGGCATACGCGGATTTGAAGTGTCAAGATAGAATATTTGAGGAAGGAGACATGGTCTTCATTCACGTATGCCCAAAGAAGAGTTCTCTATCCTTAGGAGATTGCAAGAAGCTAAGTCCAAGGTATTGTGGACCATACAAGATCCTTAAGTGCTTAGGACCTAATGCGTATAGACTGCAACTCCTTGAGAACCTAAGGGTTCATAATGTATTCCATATCACTCTATTGAAGAAGTATATACCTAATCCTAACCATGTACTTGATGACCAACAAGTTGTAATGCCTAGTCAAGGATTCCTTGAACTACGGCATGACAGGATCTTAGATGTTAGGGAGAGACAACTGAGATCCAGAACCTTGAGAGAATGCCTCGTCCAGAGGAGAGATTATCTCGAAGAGGATGCCACTTGGGTAGATGAAAGCACTCTCAACCATCAATATCCCCAGTTTATCTTGAGATGAGGACATCTCGATTCCTCCAAGGGGGAGAGAATGTAATATTTCCGATTCCTAACCCACGTTCTTCATAAGAACCTCCTCTTGGTAGGAGGCCAAAAGGATAATTGTTGGAATTATGGTAATTTTTGTTTCAAAATTATCCCCTCTCCCCAACCGATGGTCATGCTGGAGGAGAGGGAGAGTGGCGTGGATGATTAGGCTCCTCGCTGGAGCTCGTGCAAGGGGGATATGCCATGCACTATGGCCGCGTGGCGCCGGGAAGGTCCCCTCCCCTCACCTATAAAAGCCTTGTGGGGGGGAGTGAAGGGGGAGAGCCACAGTGCTGCAGTGCCGCCACACAAGAATTAGGAAGTAGCATCGCCTCTCTGTGTGCACTGTGAGGCTGAAGAAGACCGAGGAGGGCATAAGATTGCCAGTCGAGTGGGAGGGAGAAGGCTTGAAGAGAAGGAAGAGTGGTGGACGCCATCGATCAGGCCGTTTCAGTACTGGGATACGCCGCCAGCTCTGCATGCCAATGCGCCTACAAGCCGTCGTAATCAATCACCTCCTCTTTCTCCACGTGGGATCTCCACGACAAGACCAGAAGCTTTAGAAGCTTCTTGGGAAGCTTCCAAAGCCTTTAGGAAGCCCCCCTTCTTGTGGGCTTCCTTAAAGCCCTTCAAGTTGGGTTTTAAAACCCCCCTCTCCGAGATTTAAACCCCTTCCTGTGGGTTCCCCCCCCACAAAAATCTCTCCTTAAAGTCATCTAAAAGAGGGTTTTTATAACCCAACCCCGGGATTTTTACATCCATTCCCTTGAATTTTCCACCTAACCCTCTTTCTGTGAGATTTCCACCCAAGTCCCCTTTCTCTTCGAAATTTCCACCTTAGCCCCTTCTTCTTGCAATTCCTACCCAAGTCCCCTTAAAGTTTGACTTATCCCAGTAATTAAATCCTTGTTTCCCCCTTTTAGCATTTCACAAAGCCCATCTAAAACTACCTTCCTTGGGCTTTTCATAGGCCTTATCAAGCGGGTTTTATTACCCCCAAGGTTTTAAGCACTTTTTTTTTCCTTGCCTTCCCTTTTAAATTCCATCATAGGCCGGGTTCTTTTCTTCTATTTAAAAAAAAAACCCTTCCCACATAAGCCTTTTAAAACCATTTCATGGAGGAAGCCTATACAGCCTTCTAAAGCCGATTCCGAGAAACTGTGCAAGTGGTCACAAAGGGAGTTTCGCGTTCGAAGGAGACGGGCCAAGATCATAAGTCCGCGACCAATGCGAGAAGGTCAAAGTCACGATGGCTCCTAAGAGGGCACAAGGCGCAACCGCAGGAGGATCATCTCCTAACATTTATGTGGATATTTCACCACAAGTCCAGGTTTTTCTTCCTAATTTTGATTAACGTCATAATATTTCAATTGTGTATGGATCATTTATGGAATTAGGATGCACTTTTTTTTTATTGAAATACCTTGACTAAATTAAAAGAAATAACTTCGATCGAGGAATTGGTCATTTGTATTAAACGAATGAAAAAGAAGAGCATAAGATCTTTATGCATTCCTGGCAAGTGGTTATTATGCATTGCAAAGTAACGAACTCAGATTAACTAATGCCCATCTTTATAAAATTGAAATTACTTATGTACACTTTCGATTATGCATGGGAAAGAATAAATCATATGTCGCATTATTAGGCATCTTTCCTTCGAAATGATTCATTAAAAGATGGTCGCTAATAATCCGTAGGAATTTACAAGGCATGGAAATGTTCTTAAAACTGCGTAAAGTAGATTAAAATCTAGTCAATTGGCTTAAATCTCAATCAACTACGTAAATAGTTACGAAAGGTTGTACAATGCTTATTCAGCATACGAAAATCTCATTTAGAAAAGAAGTTAGAAAAAGGTTGCATGGTTCACATAAAACCCTATCGCTTAGTAGCATGAATCTTAAATGCATCAATAGAAGTTACGTCGTAACTTAGCATATGCTTCGGTTTTAACAAGAAAAGTAGGGTTTGTAAATATACTCAAACGTAGGAAATGAATCAGGTGGTTACGAGAAGGGTATCATAAATACCTTCAAGAATAGATAAGTAAATTGGGTACCTTAAAAACACCTAAACCGCAAGTAACTCGTTCAAGAAGCGTTAAATCAATGGAACATATCCCAAAGAGCTAACTAGGGTTTAGCACATTGAGGACGTGACCTAATCGCTCTTATTGCCAAAGCTGAAACCCTTATACCCTAAAGACTTGCCCTCATTCACGGAATGTAGGGACAATAGGACACACCTGCGACAAACGATCTAGGGTTTTTACCCTAAGGATCGCTCGCTAAAAGAATGAAACTCGATTTGGATTTGGACCTTTAGGACCGACAATATCGACCTAGTGCAATCACGAACGGATTGTTATGAAGATACCCTAACCCTGTTTCCTATCTAATCATGATTTCGTGATTAGACACGCCATTCTATGGGTAAAATAGTCCCATGATTTTGATGCGACACTCGCGCAATAGGTTGCAGAGTCGCATGATCTTGTGATTTGATCAAAAGGGAATGGCCAATTCCTCAGAATGAGATTGGCAGATTCTTACGCAAGTTTATCTTGTAAGAGGAGAAATAATCGTCGTGATATAGTACCTTTCTTGGGTAAAGTAACCAAGATACGAGGATTAGATATTTGCTTGGAAGCAAAAGACTAATTAGTAAATTGGAATAACATATTTACTGTTAATAGAACTTAAGGTATTGGTTAAGTTGGGTTAGTAGGGTATGGCCCTAACCCAAGGATATAGGGTTAACAAACAAACCCTTGGGGATCTTGCCAAGTCGCAATTGATCCTGGATCGAGAGCTGGATGCATTCGGAGAGAAAGATTCACTCCTTAGCAATTGGCCAAATAAACGACCACTAGAATTGATTGTGCTTGTAAGAGTTTAGAAAGCACTGTTTGCATTGTTTACTCAAGGAACTAAAGGATGAAAAGATATCTAATGCTTCAGGTTGAAGGCCTGAAGGGAGAGGCAGCTTCAGTTACCCCCAACTGCCTGCCTAACCCTAACCAAGGGGGTTGTTGACCGCGGCAGGAACGTGGACCGAACCCGCCGCGAGAGGTCTCTCCGTTGAGTTCTACTTGGAGCAGGAGGACGCTTGGGTGCCAGGGGGGGCTCTGGCCATAAATCCCTCACTTTCCGGGTCCTGCACAAGAGGCTAACGTGACTCGGGATTGGATCTCGAGGCCCGCATACTAGTTTACGGGTGGAAGCTTGGAATAGTGATCCCTATGGATTACTGGATAGCCTTCGGGCGGATTATGGACAAGCCTACGAGTGGAACTCCTTGTATTCAAAGATAAAATGATGAAATGTTAAAAAAGAACTTGCTTGATATTGTTTTTCTATGTCACGTGATAAGATTACGTGAAGGAACCAGTGCTTAACAGGATTAATTAAAGAAGCTGATTGTTATATGTCAAATTAATGTGTTAGATAATTACATAACTAAAACAAACCGAGGAAAGTGCGGAGGATGGGCCATGGGTCCGTCCTACGGTTGGGTGGTCCCGGTTAGCCGGGAACTTTTCTCAAATATCTCGAAGAACAGCGGGATGATCATCATCATCAAAATGAATAACGAGAGTGACGACCTAGAGTTACGTCTTACCCGATTTATGCTGTTTTAGGGGAACGGAATGGGACTATGCCTTATGGCAGAGAGGTTGAGCCTTGCATCCCTCTCGTTTCCCATTCTCCTTGAACCAAGTGCAGCGTGAATCCGCTTCGGACCTGGCGTTTCTGCATAAAGTAGTTCGCGCGGGTCTAACGCTAGTTGCTGTTAGCTAATGACCAATCAGGAAAACCCTAATTCTGGTCGATCCTAAGTGGGAACGGCCAGGATGCTTCCGCTACGTGGCAGACGCAGGAAGACCTAGATCGCAAAACCCGTAACATTCCATGGGAGTGCCGGGCGGAGTTTTCTAGATATCCTTTCCAATGGACTGCTAAGACGTGTCCTGGATGATACTAGTGGACACATTACATTTACAAAGGAGTTAATTTTCAAGCCAGAAAGTTGACAAACTGACCTTCTGTAAATTCCAGAATTTAGTTTTATTAGCTTGCAGTAAGTTCCAATAATTCAAAATAACATGATCTTTAATAAACAGGAACCCCTCTGCTTTTGGATAACGCTCAAAGATCTGAGAAAGTCATCTGCAAAAGAAAAAGTGATGGTTAACAAACAAAACTCCAATGTGCATAAAAAAGTAGATTCATCCATCCAACTAGCTACTTGATATTGGTTTTGTGACAAAAACATCTAGAGGGAATGTTTGGGATATATAGATCATGTATTTCGATTGATATTAATCCCTTGGTGACCAAAGGGTTGAATGCTAATAATTGGTTCTACAAAATGTGGCAATCACAACAGAGGTAAAAGTTTAAAGAAGGGCCTATTCGTAGTGCTTGAAGCACTTTTTTCTCCAGGTCTCATCATTTCCACAAGACTTGAAGATGTATTGGCACACTGTCATAATGACAAAAGTATGGCTAATGGGTTTTTTTCCTCATCTATAACATCATCCAAGCATGCTTGCATGGCTTATGGGTCAACAAATCTATGTGGTAATAAAGTTGTTCTCCTCTAATTTTCCTATATCAACATCATCAAAGCAAGTTTATATAATGAAGCTAGTGTCAAAAAACTAGCTCGCGTTAGACATCCATTCCTATTTTGAGTTTCAATTGTTGTCAGTATAGCATGTCTTTGAAGGCATCCTAGTATGTTTCAAAAGCATTAACACTACAACATAATAGAACCTACTACTTTCAAATCTTTAGTTGTGAAAAACTCTGCCAATACAAGATGGACTAAAGAAGCCCAAAGAGAAGGCACCCCCTAGGACAATAGCTTCATTTCTCAATAGTTATTTCATTCATAAACCTGTGAACTAAAAATCCTCCCAAGACATCAAGGCAAGATTTTGCTTATGGATTAGACATTCACAAACAAATGATATGAACTAATCCTAATAACTTTCAGCATGCATATCCACATTGAGGTAAAAGAGTATTTCTTTCACTCGCTTTTATGCTTGCCATTCTTCAACTGCTTCAACTCCAAAAGCTAGATCACTTTGTTCGAAAAGTATAACCACATTGTTGAAAATTCTTCCATAAAGCACTCTCCATCCAAGTGTTGTTTTATTAACTGGCCAATCATAGAACATGATTAAGACAACATTCCCGTAAAACTTTCTCCATCTGAGAAAATTTCCAACTTCAAAGCCTACTGTTGAAGCTTCAACCACACCAAGGTGTGTGGAAGGGAGTGCCAGAGGCAGAATTCCCAACGTACTGACTGATCTGTCATAGCTTTCCCCCTGTCAATTTCAAGAGTGAACATTCTTGGTTGGGTACATCCCAGTAAAACAAGATCCTAAAGCCAAGCCATAGTATAATCCACATCTTAAGCTATCCAAAAACTTGCTTGAGCCATAGAATAGCTTAGATCATCAACTTGTTTAAAGAAGTTTGCCTTCTTTGATCTCCACGAGACCAAAAAGTCAGCCCAACGTGTCAACACTATCATGTAATTCCTTCTCATCTGCAAAGAAATGTGGCTTCAAGGTATCTTGCTAGTCAATCAATGGTGGATATAGTGTTACATAACCCCCAATCTCCCATAAAAGTCTTTGCACCCAATATCCCCTCATTATGTCTGAAACTCGAGGATTTACTAATAGAGGAAGCATGAGCGCCTAGAAATCCTGAGAATGGAACAATGTATTGAGATGATTGATGGGAGCCATCATACCCTGTGGAAGTGCAACAGGAGGGGCATGTGTATCAAACTTGATATCAAACAACTTAGATTCCAATTTTTGAGTATTATAAAAAACAACATCAACGTCAAGGAACCCATTGGCTAATCCTTACTGAGAATAGATTGTTTTCCACTTGGCACATGTCTATAACAAATCTCTGCATTTATGTTGCTTACAGATTTCATTGGGAAGCCCCTAGGCCACACAAATCTCTGGCCAAAGTGAATGTAAGGGTTGACAATTGTTATGTTATGAAATGACAAATACTGCAATAAAATATTGCTCCTATTATTTGATAGCTCCAAGTCAAAGTGGTTGCTCAGATCCCCCCTATTACGGATGCATTCTCATCTGCATCATAGATCACCTTTGCACCATGCTAGATTGCAAATAAATATCCAAAAATCTTCCTCACATATGAAACATATGGAAGGTGGGCAAGGATCCTATAACCAAGAGTTGCTTGCTGCTCAACTGATAAGAAAATGGCTCCTCTCACTTCCCAATCACTTGGTGTGTCTACATCTCCAATGGCAACAACTTGCCATCCCTGCATTTTCACCATAGCTTGAACTTGCTCTATGAAAGAGTCAGAGGCTATTACCACGATCCATTTTTATGCCTTGACAACATGGAATTTCCTAGTATCTACCACTTTGTGCACCTTCTTGAACTTTAGTTCAAGGTATGGATTCTTCTCGGCACTCTTTGGGCCTGAGTGTACACTGAGGAGGGCTAAGGAGTCACTGCGATTGCAAATGATGATGAGGATGAGGACATTGAGAAGCACGAGACCCAAGATGAAAAACTTGGGTAGGTTGCTTCTGGCCGAGGCGGCCAGGGTCCTTTCAAAGCAGCTGAGATCTGCAGTAAGCAGTTTTGAAGTAAATCTTCACCACGGTTGCATTCTTGTCATCCTCATCTTTGCTGTGGGGCAGATCTGCACCCTGCTTGTGGCCAGTGATGACTGAATGCCGGGGCTTGTTTTGCTCCTACTGGACAAGCATTGTGAGGGAGGATTAGATGCAGGGGTCACAGTGCTGGCGCATGATGTCCCACACACACACGCCAACAGAGATGCACACGATCTCAAGGTTTATGACATTTTTGCTTAAATTTTCTCTCATGCGAGGGAATGGAAATGCAATGAGCTTTGCATTTGAAAATTGTGATTCCTTTTGAGTGCCTTTTCTTTTCGAAACAATACGATTTATATTAATAGAGATTTGCATCATTGAGAAATATCTGATATGGTTTTACTCGAAAACCATCACCCTAGCTCTTGGAGAGTAGCTTGAATGATATCTCAAATACTAGGAGCAAGGTATTGTTTGCATAAGGTCTCATATAGTTTGAAACAAGCACCTATGGCAAGATGCACACTCATTTGATTGCTCTTGGTTTTAGTCACTCACATAAGAGCATGCTCTTTGTCCACATAAATGCAAATTTCTGTTGATTCTCATTATTTAGGTGGAAAATATGCTATTGATTGGGCTCCACGAGATGTGTATTATGGCCTTGAAGGTCAAATCACAACATTCGTTTAATGTTACAAATCTTAGCCATTTGCATTACTATCCTAGCATACAATTCCCTGCAATAGTTGGGGGTGGGGGGGGGGGGGGGGGGTGCGTGGGGCACTGCCTAAGGTTTTCAATAAGGCTAAGGTTTCAAAATACACATGATCTAAACAAAAGTTGCACCTATGGGGCTCTAGCTTTCTACATAGGAATCATGTTTCTACAAAACCATGTGTGCTTCAAAATCGTAGCTCTTACAATATTCCAAAGCTTGAGGGTTTTGCCATCCAAGGCACCTTTGTCCTTGAAAAAGTGATAGACACATGCTAGTAGAAGCATTAAGACCTGCTTTGGGAGACCCAATTTTTTGGTTTAGTCTACAATGTCTTTTCCATTGGGCATTACCAAAACAAGTGTAGGATAGTTTTGTGTCTCCCTAAAACAAACAAGGCATAGTACTGAAACTTTCTAAAATCGGCAAGTGTATCTTTCATCAGTAACTTTCTAGCCAATATCTTCTAAAATCGGCAAGTGTATGTTTCATCAGTAGCTTTCTAGCCAATATCTTCTAGATGAACACATTCAGTTTATTAGAGGGGTAGCTTGCTAGACATCTAAGAGCCTACTTTTTCTTCTCTAAGAGCTTTGTGGGTATAAGTTCTTCTAGTTGTATTTTGACTTCAAGATGATTGCTTTGTCATTCCTCTCAAAATCCACCCTCTTCTTTATCTTAACAACCAGCTTTCCCTCATGATTAAGCAAGTTGTGGAGAACATCAACAAAGACCTACAAAACATGTGGAGGCCATCAAAACGAGAGCATCCATTCTCCTCTTCCATCATGATTGTCATCTCTTTTCTATACTTGATCTTAAGAGTATTGAAAAAAAGAGAGGATGGGGGTATCTCCCTCTATCAACCATCTTCCCTTTAATTGGATTTTCAAAACTTCAATCTTATTCGTCTCTTGAGCTATAAGAAAATCTTCAATATGTTCTACTAGGAGCCACATGAGAATAGCATCTTTATGATTAAGAGCAATAGCATACAAAATAAACTTTTTACATCTAAAAACACCAACCATATGTTTTCTTCTAAATGCAATTTGATCTCTGCTATCTTCCTTTGAAAGTGCAATCTGATAAAAACATGTAGCCTTCTAATATAAGAGCGGGTTCAACTTGCCTTCAACCAGCCTAAGCCAAAGCTTGTTTGGTTTACTCAATGAATTTATGTTTCTTTAGGAAGGATACCTTGAGTTGAAATGGAGGGTGATTTTGAAGACTACATCGATTGTATTGTAGTCAAAAGCCATTATAGCTAGGATAATCCTCACCTTGATATGAAGGGCCAACCACCAGCCCATTGGCTTACATATGCTCTATTTAATCTTGCTACCCTCCATGATGAATCTTTATGGAAACTGTGCCATGCAAAGCATTGCAAGAATGATTGATCGACAATTGCATGCAGTACATCAATAAACCATGTTGCCTACAAAGTGCATCCTAACTTTTCCTTTCTCCCGAATAAGAATGTATAAGATGCAACAATCTATTAGTTCTCCAACATGTCACATTCTAGGAGAGTACAGTTGTGCTTCACGCATGGACTTGACTCTTATTCCTTTAAGAGCTTCAAACCCCATACATTTGTGACTACCTCTCACACATAACCTCTCATACATAACCTCAATGCATGCTCTACTAAAACCAATTACATCTACCATTGCTGTCCAAGAAATGATCAATGTAAATCAATATCAAGATGTAGTGAGAAAGGACTTACCTCTTTGTTGTAGCCTAGCTTCGAGGCTTATTGTATGTGTTTTTTAGAGGTTGAATACGTCACAATCAGATGTAAAGGTTGAATATGTTGTAATTAGATATATTGGGGCAAACTACCTTGCTATTGCAATTGTCTCAACTCCAACAACTGTGAGGATATTTGAAGTATTGCATCCATAATGACTCCGCCTTTGCCTTCCTAAGATTTGATTGAATGCAAAGGGGAGCTATGGATTGCAAGACCAACTCTCTACTAAGACTTGAAGAAATATTGCTAGGAAGAATGATGATTTGATGGATGATGATGATGATGATGATACCTCAGTTCTTTTCTACCACGCTAGCTCGAGGGAAGGTAGACCTACTAGGACTGTGTTGACCCTCTCTCTATGCCATGCTTGCCATATATTCACACACACACACACACACACACTCTCTCTCTCTCTCTCTCTCTCTCTCTCTCTCTCTCTCTCTCTCTCTCTCTCTCTCTCTCTCTCTCTCTCTCTCTCTCTCTATAACTCCACTTTCACGAAATAACACATTTTCACAAAATTATACACGTACACACTCTCCCTCTCTTCCCTTTTCAAAACAATTAATCTCCAAAAAATTAAAGTGGGCTTCTAATCTAATTCATTCAAAGAGTTCAAAACACATGATAGAGTGAAGATTATTCTCTTTTTTCATTAGGGGCGAGAGGAGTGCTTTAAGATAAAATTCAATCAATGAACCCTATGTCTTGTGTACCATTCATGACATGCACGACCAAGCTAGCTAAATTTTTTCATTGCATCCATATTTGGTGGCCTAACATAAGGGTGTCTGATGAATGCTTTTCTTTTCTTTTCAAATATTGTATTCTTCTAAAAATGATGGTTGAGCGTGAAGTTCATATCTCAAGCATACTTTTGATATTCCACATCTACATAAGATCAAAAGATAAAGTACGGACCCAAAGACTTGAGGGGGGACTTGAGATACAATTGTAGCCCTCCCAAGTCTAGCTATGAGGAGGATATTGGGTCTCAATCTTCAATTTGATCCTTGTAGAGATCATGGAGGAGGGTGTATCCTCATAGGTTGAAGCAAGTGGTCTTAGCATGTAGAGGATGATAAGGGGATTAGAAGAGAAAGCACCCACCCATTGGTAAAAATAAGGTCTATTTCAACAAAACCGTATGGTATAATTTTGTAGACATAGCTTTTTCTTTTGTCTTTTTGTGGAGGGAAGGTACAATGCTATTTGAGGGTTTCCATTGAGGATTTTACAAAGAGAAAGCATTAGTTTTTTCTTATAGACCATATGCCTTTGGTTTGAATGAGAAAGGTACAAACTAATAGCTAATAGTGGATGTTGAAAGAGGCATAGGCTCCTTATGAAGTAGGGAGATCCCAAGCAAATAGGCTAGTGATTTGAAAATAAACCAACACTTTGTATACCAAGAGAGAAAGTGGTGGTAAAGGAAACGTGACTTTTATTTGGGGCTCTCAAATAGACACATCTCAAGCACATCCCCCCAACCCTCCCCCAATTTCCCCCCCATTGTGCCTCTGAGAAATTTCAAATAAAAATACCCATAATGTGAATTTACATTAAGCACATTTATAAATCCCTTCTGTTTTTAGAAAATTGTAAGTCAATATAATAAATATACAATTTCTTTTTAACTCACGTGGTATCTTACATATTCTATAAGTTGGACTCCCCGAGACCATGAGTACCTCAAACCTTTTGGTTCTAAGAATTGTGTATATATATGTATGAATACAAGAGTATATATATGTATATACCTCAAACCTTTTGGTTCTAAGAATTGTGTATATATTGTTGAGATATCGAGCTCCACTGGTGATATGCCAGGGTGACCGTTGTGCATTTATGTCACCGACTTGTCAGTTGCAGATGCGGTTAGTACACCGCCCATTAATAATAGCTAGATGACAGCTATCCTTATCTACTCTAGTTCGTGGCTCAGTTAGTATGCCACCTTAGTTAGTTGAGTTTGGTTTGAGACCCATATATAGGGTTCTTCTATTTCTATGTACTTGAGTTCTTTTTGGCTTATACAACTAAGAAGAGGAAAACTGTTTTCAGCCTCCACCCTTGTGTGTATTCCCCCATTGTGCAAGCAAGAAAGCTACAAGTGAGACTCCTTCCTTCTCTCCCACAATCTTGACATGGTATCAGAGCCTTGTTCGTGGTAAGGAGCTCAAGAAAGAAAGCCAAGTTCGCGGTGTTCTGGTAGGAGGACCAGTGTTGCTTTCATTTTTCTGTTTTTGGGAGCAAGTCTCTACAGGTAGCACAGTCGGAAAGTGCAAGAGTGCATTGTCTCAGATTGAGATGCCCTTCGCGGTGTAGCAAGAGGGCAGTATATGCTGCGGGTAAGGGCTTTAGCCCTTGGATGCTCTGTTTTTTTTATTTGAGGCCATTTTGGGGCCTGTTTTGGAGGCGGAAGTTTTCTGCATGCACTCAGGAAAAGGCCCTGTTTTATGCTGTGCGACCATTGTTCTACAAGTCGGTGAAAAGTTACCACAGAAATTGCATCGTATGCTTGTGTGCAGAGACATTGGGAGTTACAGAATCATCCTTGGTTCCTGTTTATGCAAAATCGTCACTAGGAAGTGACTGTGTGGTCAAATACCACTTTCGCCAGTTTTGCAGATTTGCCCTTGTGAGGGTGAAGCTGTGCTTTTTGCAGTGACAGAATTTTTTGCAGTGTTTTGTAATGGCATATGATTCTCTTTCAAAGATTGTAACTGAAAAGCTTGACAAGAACAACTTCCAAGCATGGAAATTTAGAATGATGAATTTCCTTATGGGAAAAGGATATTGGAAATTTGTTGCAAGAAATGAAGAAGAACCAGTTCTTCCTAATGTTCCCAATCAACAGCAAATGCAGGCATTTAAAGCATGGCATGAGAGAGCCAGGAAAGTTATGTACTGATTGTCTATCACTATTTCAGACTCTATGATTTTGCATATTCAGGATGCAAGTACGCCAAAGGAGGGATGGGATACTTTGTCAAAAATGTATAGCACAAATACGCAAGCCAGGAAAATGCAGCTCAAGCAAGAGTTGCATAATGTGCAAAGAGAAAGTATGAGCATCAATGACTACCACATGAAGGTGAAGAAGATTGCAGATGCACTTGCTTCCATTGGGTCGCCAGTGGAAGATGATGATTTAGTTTCTGTGACCTTGAATGGTCTAGGAAAGGATTATGCACAGTTTCGGACATCCATTTCAGTTCGTGAAAGATTTCCTGATTTTGAGGAGTTGATTGCTCTTCTAATTTCTGAGGAGCAAAGAAATGGTGGTGCATCTTCTTCAGGAGGAACTTCAAAAGAAATTGTCTTCTACTCAAATGCTGGAAGAGGTAGAGGCAGAGGTAGAGGAGGCCGATCTGGAGGCCGTGGTAGAAATCAAAAGATGCAGCAAACTCAAAAACCAGTCCTATGGAAGAGGACGTGGTAACTCTAGAGGCAGGGGGAGCCAAAGAGGTCGTGGTGGATGGCAAAGAGGCCAAAATGCAAACAGCAATGTTTGAATACTACTACTGTGGTAAAATGGGTTATATGGCTAAAGACTGCTATAAAAAGCAGAATGACATCATGAATGGGAAATTCCAACAAGGAAATTATGCATCTTCTAGTAGACAGGGTGATGACAGAAATGAGCATTTGTTTATGGTGCAGCACATGAACAATTCTGTGACAAGTGCAGAAGAAAGCAACGAAGTGTGGTATGTTGACTCAGGTGCATCAAACCACATGACAGGTCATGCAGAATGGATGCAAGATGCAAGAAAAATGGAAAAACCAGGATTTGTGGAGACTGGTGATGATACTGCACATCCTATTGTGCAGATTGAAAAAATTCCTTTGTCTATGCAGGATGGGAAAAAGAAATACATGTCAGATGTATTTCATATCCCGAATATCACCAAGAATCTGGTTTCTGTTGGTCAAATGGTTGAGCAGGGCTTGCAAGTCAGATTTAATCCTCATGGATGCTTTGTTGAGGATATGAAAAATAAAGGTCGCTTGATAGCAAAAGGAAAGAAGAATGGCAGAATGTTTACATTGGATACACACATGCCTGAATTGAGTGCAGCAATGTTTGCACATGGGACCGGTGTAGTTATAGATATTGATATCTGGCATAAACGCATTGGTCATGTTAATGTACAGCTACTTAAATCAATGCAGGCCTAAAATATTGTTGCAGGATTGCCTAAATTCAAGGTTGCAGAAATGCATAAGGTATATGAAGCCTGTCAATTTGGAAAATAGGCAAGGAAACCATTTCCTAGACATGTTCAAGAGAGTAAGAAGCCATTGGAATTTATCCACTCTGATGTGTGGACTACTAAAGCTGCATCTCTTGGAGGCTCTCATTATTTTGTCACTTTTATTGATGACTATAGTAGAAAAGTTTGGGTGTATTTTATAAAAAAGAAAAGTGAAATTTTTGGGCATTTCAAAACTCTTAAAGCTATGGTTGAAAAAGAAACAGGCCTGCAAATAAAATGCCTAAGGTCAGATGGAGGGGAAGAGTACCTCTCAAATGAGTTTGCAAGGTTCCTGCAGGAGCATGGCATAAATCATCAATATTCATGCAGTCATACCCCACAACAAAATGGAATTGCAGAAAGGAATAATAGGCATATTGGAGAAGTATCTCATGCCATGCTCAATGAAAAAGACCTACCAGATTTTTATTGGGCTGAGGCAGTTGCTACAGCAGTCTACATAATGAACAAGACTCCCACTACAGCAACACATGGGATGACTCCAGAGGAGAGGTATACTGGTAGGAAAGGGTTGAGATCCAATTTTTGGTTGCATTGCCTATGTTCATGTGCCAGATGAGTTGAGATCCAAGTTGGATCCAAAAGCTAAGAAGTGCATCTTTATTGGTTACTCTTTGCAGCAGAAAGGGTATAGATGCTATAACCCTTCTACTCGTAAGTTTACAGTGAGCAGAGATGTTGTTTTTTATGAGATGAGTAGCTAGTATAAACCAGTAAATGTGATTGATAATGTAGATGCACAAAATGGTAATGCTGCACATAATTCACAGCAGCAGTCACAAGATATTAGTGGACCTAGAGCGTCCTCTAGCAGTGATTCACATTCTTCGCCATGGACAGGCAGATTGAGATTAGGAGAATCTTCTCAAAGCAATGCAGATAGTGGTATGCAGGTATCACGAAAAGGAAAAGAGAAGGTAGATCAGCCCATGTTTGATGTGAATGCAGGTCACTCTTATGTGGATGGTGAATCCAGTGGCTCAGAACAGAGCATTGATGATGAGTTGGGTATTCCTTCTATTGTTACACCTGGACTAAGGAAGACCAGGGATGTTTTGAGAGCACCTGGAAGTGAGCCTACTTTGCGTAGGTCTACCAGAGCTAGGTATCCTGTGGATAGGCTGAAATATGATGGATTTACAGCCATTCACTATGCATATATAGTCAAAGTGATACAGGAACTAGAACCCACTTCTTTTGAGCAAGCCATGGGAAAAGAAAAATGGGAGAAAGCCATGGATGAAGAAATGGATGCCTTGGAAGCAAATGCTACATGGGAGTTGGTACCTTTGCCTAAAGATAAGAATGCAATTGGCTGTAACTGGGTTTATAAGATGAAGCACAACGCAGATGGTTCTGTGAAACAGATACAAGGCAAGATTAGTAGTCAAGGGCTATGCACAAATATATGTCATCGACTATGAAGAAACATTCAGTCCGGTTGCAAGGATGGCAATCGTAAGAGCAGTCATTGCTATGGCTGCATCAAAGGGATGGACTTTACATCAGATAGATGTAAAGAATGCCTTCTTGCATGGTGATTTGCAAGAAGAGGTCTATATGGAGCAGTCACTAGGTTATGTGCATGCTGTTCATCCTGAGTTTGTTTGCAGGTTGAAGAAAGCCTTGTATGGCTTGAAGCAAGCACCTAGAGCATGGTCTGACAAGATAGAACAGTATCTTGTCATTATTGGCTTTCAGATTTCCAAGGCAGATTTCTCACTTTATGTGAGAAAAACAGAGAAAGATATTATGCTGCTGTCATTTATGTTGATGATTTGATTATCACAGGTGATAGTGATGAAGATATCCATCATGTGAAAATGCTGTTGAAGTAAAATTTTGAGATGAAGGATTTGGGAGAGCTGCGTTATTTCTTGGGCATTGAGGTGATTAGATCACCAAGTGGGATATGGCTCTTGCAGAGGCAGTATGGATTGGACATGTTGTCCAAATATGGGGTGACAGGCTGTAAGCCTATTTCAGTTCCTTTGGAGCAGAATGTGAAGTTGAGCGCAGATGCAGGTGAGCTTCTCGAAGACCCTACTATGTACAGACGCATAGTATGAAGTTTGATTTATATGACTATTACTAGGCCAGATTTGAGCTATGTTGTTGGATTGGTAAGTCAGTTTATGCAGGCTCCAAGGAAACTACATTTGGATACGGCTAGATGTATATTCAGCTACGTGAAGTCCACATTGTAGTATGGACTATTTTATGAGACTGGGGTTCAGACACAGTTGCATGGATACACTGATGCTGATTGGGCTGGTAGTATTTCTGATAGACGATCTACCAGTGGATATGTGTTCTCTTTTGGGAGTGCTGCAGTCACTTGGAGCAGCAAGAAACAGCCTACAGTTGCCTTGTTGAGCACAGAGGCTGAGTATAGGGGTGCAGCAATGGCTGCGTGTGAGGTAGCTTGGTTGCATAAGCTACTTTATGATATGCATCAGCCTACAAATGGGCCAGTTGTCATTTATTGTGACAACATGAGTAGTATACACTTGGAAAATAACCCAGTCTATCATGCTAGAAAAAAGCACATTGAGGTGCATTATCACTATATGCGGGAGAGGGTTTTACTACGTCTTATTGATCTAGTTTATGTCAGCACAGAGGATCAGGTAGCTGACATATTCACGAAGGCATTGGGCGCAGAGAAGTTGCGCAAGTTCAGAGACCTGCTTGGTGTGCAGGAATTGGGATTGAGCTCGAGGGGGAGTGTTGAGATATCGAGCTCCACTCGTGATATGCCAGGGTGACCGTTGTGCATTTATGTCACCGACTTATCAGCAAATGCGGTTGATACACCGCCCATTAATAATAGCTAGATGACAGCTATCCTTATCTACTCTAGTTCGTGGCTCAGTTAGTATGCCACCTTAGTTAGTTGAGTTTGGTTTGAGACCCATATATAGGGTTCTTCTATTTCTATGTACTTGAGTTCTTTTTGGCTTACACAACTAAGAAGAGGAAAACTGTTTTCAGCCTCCACCCTTGTGTGTATTCCCCCATTGTGCAAGTAAGAAAGCTACAACTGAGACTCCTTCCTTCTCTCCCACAATCTTGACATATATATGTATGAATACAAGAGTAGATGTAATGCTGAGTAATGTGTGTGTGCGGAGGGGTGTGTGAGTCATGTGTATGAGTATGTAAAGAAGGAGCAAGGATAAGTAGTATGCGACATGTGTCTATGTATGTACTATATGTATTAGTATATATGTACATGTGGCGAATGTTTCTATATATATCCCATAGCTTATAAATATTGTGGAAATTTTAATATAAATTTTTCAATATTTTTTTTGTATGAATGGAGAAAGAGCCTTCAAAATCTCGATATATCTTAGAAATGTTGGCGAATAAAAAACTTTGGAGTTATAACTCAACCTACTCGAGTTTTGGAAAAAAAATCGAAAAAATAAAAGTATAGCCATTTGGCGACATATAGCCACTAAAATCATCTATGGTGGACTACTGGAATTCAAGTGGGTTGCTCCAAATATTATTCATGAGATTTGACTTGCTGGGAACTTCAGATCTCCGTGGTAGGAACTTGGTTCAAGTGGCAAGAGTGAGAAAATGTAGGAAAGATGAACTTGAAGCTTGAGTGGCTATGGAGTCCACAGTTAGGATTTTTGTACCCAATTGGTTTTTCTCAAATTTTAGCTCATACAAGAGATCATTTAGGGAACCCTTTGACTTAGAGAAAGCTTAGAGATAGAGCTTCAGTTGCCCTATGGTGATGGTGAGTATTGCACTGCGTGTAGAGAGAGAAAGCCGTATGAACGTCAGTAAGTGCAAACAGACTGTGAGCTAGAATTCACGCAATGTTGCGCTCTCTAATCAACAATGTGGAGATGTGATGGGCCAAGAAGGAGTGTTTTGAGTTCAACAAGAGGTCCCTAGAAGAAATCATGAGTTGATATGGTATACTTTGAGAGATCCAGAGGCTCTAAGGTAGGTAGGTACTGTTTTGGCCATGGCTACCACAAGGTCAAGTGGAGATGGAAGTAAGAAATGGAGCCATAAGCTAGATTTGAGCTGACGTGAGGTTAAGAGGGACTGAGAGAGCAAAGAGGGGAGTTATGCCTTGCTCAGCTGAGCTCTGATACCATGTTAAAATGTTGGATCTAGAGAATGGCAGGAGCTGTGGAGGTTGGAAGATGAAGACTAAATTCATATTGACAAAGACAATGAGTAAACAACTGTTACATAAGTGAATTAGGTTCCAAGATGGAAACTTGGACTCATAAAGGCAAACTTATGTATTGGATTGACAAAGACAATAACACTAATTGAAAGAGGAAAGCATCATGATATTGCATTCATTATTGTAAAAGTGTGTTGCTTTATAGTAGTTGGGTTGTTCCACTCTCCTCAATGTGCCTCACTATGCCTCACTGTGCATATAGGATTTAAGACATCTCTTCTTAGAGCATACATAATTTGTCTATTTCTCAACAATTTCTTTATGGATGTACTTGTTGGATTGAGTTTTAATGAAATTTCTCGTTTTCATTCTTCCTTTTTGGGATGTCATTTAGGATTTTCTATGTTATGTGTGAGTGTGAGGGTATGTTTGGTTTGTGTTTGTCTAAAGATATGTGTAACATGCCCACCTATCGGCAGCAGTCCAAGCACGTTTTAGTGATCCATCGAGGAACGAATCTAAGCATCGCTGCTTGGCACTCCCATGGAATGTTCTAGGGTTTGTCGCCTAGGGTTTCTCAAATCCGCCTTGCAATGGAACTTTCACGACCAAACCCACTAAGATCAACCTGAAATTTGGGGTCCTAGTGGCCACGGTCTCCTAATGGCATTCTAGCCTCAGGTCCTTGATATCCTACTTTACGCAGAGATACCCAAACCGAAGCTGACCCACACTACACTTGGTTCAAAGAGAATGGGAAACAAGAGGGATGCACTGCTCGACCTCTCTGCCCGTAGTAGGGCATAGTCCCATTCTGGTCCCCTAAAATGGTATGAATCAGGGTTCTATCCTAACAATTTCTAAGGGTCGGTTGTCAATAAAACCTTGTGAGAAGCCTCCCAGTTCTCTGGGACCACCCTACCGTAGGACAAACCCGTCGGGGATTCCACCCACCCACTTCCCTCAATAGCTTTAGTTTTCTAATTAGGTCCTACCACATTTATGTGCAATTAATGTCATTCTTTTTTACGATTTGCTATGCATAACCCCTGACCAATTCTTCCCAGTAATTGCTCTTATCAACGAATAAGCCATATGCAACTAGGTGCAATTAACTTTCCTTAATACATGCACGTTGCAAGCTCCATCTTACAAATATGTGAGATGAAATTTATCATTTTCGATGACCTATACTCGTGCATCATAGTATGGGACCTAACGTATCTCATAGGAGAATCAAAGCAAGCATCTATCAATTTGGAAATACATTACTTACGATTGGTACCACAGTTGGATTGACAGTGATGTCTCTTCCCGAAGCTTCGTTGTTGTTGGTTATGGGATTGCCATCACACATGACATTCTTTGCTTAGGGGCCATCGTTCACAAGTAGATTTGAGAAATAAAGAAGGTGAAACAGATTTGAGATAGGAGAGCATAAGAGGAGATGGCTTAGTTGAAGACTGAGATAGGGGAAAATTGAGCTAACTCTCTCCCTCAACAGCCTCTCGGGATAACTCCTCTCTCTCTCTCTCTCTCTCTCTCTCTCTCTCTCTCTCTCTCTCTCTCTCTCTCTCTCTCTCTATTTCTCTCTCTCTCAAGCTCCTTCTCATAATCTCTTGGAGTGGTATCCCTCTACCTCTCTCTCTTGCAGCCTCTCAGGGTCTCCTTATGCTCCCTTGTGCCTCCCCATGCCTCATATTTATAGTGAATTAGAGAAGAAGGGTTGTGGCTGAGAAGAGGAGCTCTTTGTGAAGGGGATCTTTGAAAAATCTGTGATGTGATGCTCAAATCATAAATCTAATGGTTCCATTGGCTTTGAAAGGGGTAAAACCCCAAGACACTTGTTTGGAAAGCTCTCAATTCACTCCTTCTCCTTCTCTCTGTTCGAAGTGCTATTTTTTGTTTTTTTAATAAATATTTTTAATTATATAAAAAACGTCAGCTATTAACATTAGTTAGGTTTTACTTTAATTAGTCTTTAGTTAGCAATCTTACTAACTTATTAATTTACTAACTAACTTTCGAACTAACCAACTAACTTTTATTGTGTGGGAATATTATATCCTCCTCCCCTTAGAGAAATGGAGATGTCCTCATCTCGAGAGAACTAGGGGTCTCATTCTAAAATCTATGGGGTAAGACCCATCAAGCATTTGTTGCAACACTCTGACCATTCATAAGCATGCGGTCTTTAAAATAACAACTTATTGTATTTGATATATCCAAGTCTGGATTACAAGAGAAATTTTGTTGTCGTCACATCTCATGAGTATCTTCTAGGTTTTTCCTAAGTATCTTGGTATATTCTAGATCACTGGAGCTTTCACACTTTCATTCCTTGTAAGTTCAAGTTATCTTTAAGTTCTGTTGGGACAATTGTTATAGTTATGTCCAATGTTGTGGCACTCGGAGCATCGGTGTTTAGGGTGCTTTAGACATTCCCTTTTGAAATGACCTAACTCCTTACAATAAAAATAGTATGGAGCTTTATCACTTGGGGTCACAAGATTCTTGATTGTCCTTAGCAGGAGTTTCTTCTTTAGACCAAATTGTCCAAGGATCCTTTTAGCAGATTGAAGTGGTCCTTTATCTTGAAAACTATGTTCCCAGATAGTCCTCTTCTTAGTTTGGGACTGAGCTCCATGGACAATCAGCTTTACTTGTAATACTAAAGAATACTTCCAAGCTTTGACATTTTGGTAAGACCCAATCTATATTAGTTGAGAAGGAACGACTTAAGAGAAATTCATTGCAAATTGTAATCGTCATTCCTTGCCAAAGCATCTCTAATCATTTACAAGTTCTAGGCTCAAAATAGATGCAAATCATATTACTTAGGTTAACTGTAGTTACAAGAGTAAGGTTTATTTCAATACAAGTTGTATTTCATGTCGACAAAATTTCTAGGATTTCTAATCAACTTGAAGAGGTATTGTAGGTTCTAGGTCTTTGTCCTCATCTGATTCCTCTATATATCCGAAGACTACACTTGTGTAGCTTTGTTTTCTTGGAGGCTCAATATCTTTTGGGCTTACGTCAGAGCAGTCTGTTTGGACATGTCGTAGCTCATTGCAATGGAAGTATTGATGGTAGGGTCATCTCCTACGGATGTGCCCTATCTCTCCACACGTGTGGCATCTCTTGTCCTGATCTCGAGAATCATCTTTGCTACAATTGCTCGATTTAAGTTCTTGGATGATTAGCTTTGCTCGATGTAATACATATTGCCAGTCTATTGGACACATTGCTTCAAGACAGTGGTTCCAAGCCATGGCAAAACTTGGATACTTGCTGCACAATGTCCATAGATGGTGCGTATTTTAGTAGGGTTACAAGCTTTGAGTAGTAGGCTTCCAAGGTTAATTCCAACTACTTTAGCTTGAAGAATTCATTCATCCTCGAAGTCTAGTAGGTTGGCAGAAGGTATTGTCCATGTACAGCATCTTTCAGCTGAGCCTAAGTGACAGTGGCTTCAAAAATACCTTGATCTTTGCACCATTTCTTCCACCATATCTGAGCTTGGCCAACTAACTTAAGTTTGCCTATCATTGCTTGATTGGAGAAAGCGGTTCCTAAAGTAGAGAAATAATCATCCATCGACTCAATCCATATCTCCGCCTCTGCTGTCTGCAGAGATACCCAAGCCGAAGCTAACCCACACTGCAATTGGTTCAAAGAGAGGGATGCGTTGCTCAACCTCTCTAGGATGCACTGCTCGACCTCTCTACCTATAGGGCATAGTCCCATTATGGTCCCCTAAAATGGTATGAATCCGAGTTCTATCCCATAATAATTTCTAAGGGTCAGTCGTTAGTAAAACCTTGTGAGAAGCCTCCCACTTCTCTAGGACCACCCTACCATAGGATAAACCCGTCGGGGATTCTGCCCACCCACTTCCCTCAATGGCTTTAGTTTTCTAATTAGGTCCTACCACATTTATGTGCAAATTTAAAGTTAGCTTCATTAATTAAGCCTTTTAGGAAACAGGGTTCGTTTGCGTAACTTACAACAGAGAACGAAAACAGAGCAAGCAAAACAAATTCAAACAAATTCCTTAACTTACCTTCACGTTAATCTTTGTCTCCCGCCCATACAAGAGAAATTATGTACCACTTCTGTCCAACAGAAGTTTTTGGTCCAAATCACATGGCACCACAAATTCTACCCTTTATCTAGAATAGGGTCTCCCAACATGCCCAGACGTTGAGGGCCACGGAGGTCTTCAAATCCATTCTAGACCTAGCAAGGGGTGTCCAGAGCTCCACTTGACCCGCAAGCTGTCTAGGAGTGAAACATCATTCCCATTGGTTAGCCTTTTCACCACTGGACCTTTGACCCATGAATCGAGCAATGCCCTCTTTGGGTTAATCTGCAGTGAAATCGTGGAGGTGATCCACCCGTGAAAAATATCCTTCCTAAATTAAATCTTTTAAGAATCAAGCACAAACAAGGCATTCACCCCTAATATCATTTTTCCAAGAAAACATTCATTTATCCTCATGGCAATTCGTCATCACAGACCCCTGCCATGAAAATACATCAAACACAAGTACTTGGAATAATTATCCAAACCACAATCCAACAATCAGTTGATTGTAAAAGCATTTAGGGTGTTGTTTGATTAACCAACAAAATAATGGTATTCTTTTCCGAGCATTGCAAGAATAGATGCAATAACATTTTCATCGCACATTTGCTCCTCCACTTGGGACCAAGAGTAAAATTTACTTAACACTTGTATGCACAATTTTTAACGTCATTCTTTTTTACGATTTTCCATGCATAACCCCTAACCAATTCTTCCTAGTAATTTCTCTTATCAACAAATAAGCCATATGCATCTAGGTGCAATTAACTTTTCTTAATACATGCGCTTTGCAAGCTCCATCTTACGAATATGTGAGATGAAATTTATCATTTTCGATGACCTATACTCGTGCATCATAGTATGGGGCCTAATGTATCTCATACAAGAATCAAAGCAAGCATCTATCAATTTGGAAATACATTACTTATTATATGTACCACAGTTGGATTGACAGTGATGCCTTTGCCCGAAGCTTCGTCTGGTTGTGGGATTGCTATCCACACACGACATTCTTTGCTTGGGCACCATCATTCGCAAGTAGATTCAAGAAATAAAGAAGACATAACAGATTCGAGATAAGAGAGCATAAGAGAAGATCACTTACTCAAAGACCGAGATAGGAAAAAATTGAGGTCACTGGATCATATGTATATTTGGGAGTCACCTTTACAGCACCTTTACAGAGATCTACGTCGACAGCTACGCGATTTGGAGGCCAGAGGAGAGATCACAAATAGACAAGCGCAGAGACGCATGCACCCCTTGACCCGCCAGAAAAAGCGGGAATGGGAGGAGGAGAGATATTGGGATATATACCACCTTCTTATGAGCAGAGATTGTGCAAAGGCATGGAGGCAGATCAGAGAACCACACTCACCCACACTGATACATGACCCTGCAGTATGGCATGGATACGCACAAAGTTTATATCATGTACCCGCACAGCTGCTGATACCCACACCATGTACACCGAGACCGGGTATTTCATCCTTTTTCACCACTAGTATGGTGAAACATGCTATCTCACGGTTACAGCATGGCCACGCTCGAGACCAGTTTGATCTTCAGGCAGAGCATATTATATATGGAAGAGACACATTGGCTCCACTCATTGCTCACCTCTTCAACCATGCATTGTTTGAGGGGTTCCCTGACTCGTGGACAGAGCACACCATTGTACCTATCCACAAGTCAGGGGATCCTATGGATCCTAACACATATAGGACCACATGATTGGGCCAGTTTTGGCCAAACTTTATGGCACGGTGATGGAGGAGGAGCTCAGCACGCTGGCAGAGAGAGAGTGCATGCGCACACCCGGATAGGCCAGGGTTCAGACGGGCATTTTCTACCATAGACCTTATCTTCACTCTCTGTTGTCTGATTGACCAGACACGAGTGAAGAAACAGAGATTGTACTGTTGCTTTGTGGATTTCCGCAAAGCCTTTGACATGGTTTTGAGAGAGAGGCTTTTCAAACGCCTACTTGATCTGGGGGTGGATGATGACATGATGTGGGGTATTTATGCACTATATGAGCGGGTTACTAGCAGAGTCAGATGTCCGGGAGGTATATCAGATCCCCTTGTGAGCACCATTGGTGTGAAACAAGGATGCCCACTCTCACCGACTCTATTTGGGCTATACGTTGATGAGATAGCAGAGTTTATTCAACAGCGAGCCGGTGGAGGTATAGATCTCAGTGGAGCCACAGTTCATATCTTACTATATGCAGATGACATTGTGTTGGTCTCAGATTCAGCTCAGGGATTATAGCAACATTTATTAGCATTGGATGATTTTTGCATATAGAGAGGCATGACAGTGAACCTCGGTAAAACCAAGGTTCTTATATTCCATACATCAGCTCAGATCACTTACTCAAAGACCTCAATACTGAGCTTATATTCCATACATCAGCTCAGACAGAGTATTGAGGCCACTGGATCATATGTATATTTGGGAGTCACCTTTACAGTAGCTTCAGGGATTTTCTCGATGACACAAGTAGCTCGTGACCGCCTCACTAGAGGATACTCAGCATTGGCTCTTATGGAGCGACAGTGTCATCAGGCACATTTCCAGGAGCCTCGCACCAAGGGGTGGCTCTTTGATACTCTAGTCACTCCAGCACTGATGCATGGAGCAGCTATATGGGGGCCAGGCCTTGCCAATTATGTATGGACATTGATGGAGAGACCTCGGGTGATCATGGTATCTAGATTGATTCACAGCAAGGCCTCAGTCCCACATGACATTGTGCGAGCAGAGCTTGCCACACCGCCCATGCTAGTCGAGGCATTATTTCAGACAGTCTGCTTCCTACACAGATTTTAGGATATGGACAGAGATCGCATTGCATACAGAGCATATATGGCATCTCAGGAGATGGCTCGAGCGGGGGATACCACATCATGGTATGCACAGAATAGAGCTTGGTTTGCCAGACATGGGCTGGACATTGATAGACTCCCACCTCTTCTATATGATACTCAGGCTCCCACTTACACCCTCTCTCTCTCTGAGAGGAACAGAGTCATCAGACAGGAGATATGGCATATTTATATACAGAGGACATGGGTCAGCCCTGCACACCCACTGCCATCGAAGATGGCACATTATTATACACTGTTCTTGAGCATATCAGAGCAGGGATTCATAGAGATTCCGAGATATATGCAGATCTATATGCCACATCGATTGAGAGTTCTTATTGGACAGCTCAGGGTATCATCACATCAGCTTATGATTGAGAGTGGCAGAGCCAGTGGCATCCCACGGGAGAAGAGGATATGCCCCCTTTGCAGATCAGAGGTGGAGAGTGAGGAGCATTTTGTTCTCAGATGCCCAGCATACTCAGAGTTGAGATCTAAATACACATTGAGCAGCTCACTTCAGGGATGTATGACTGATATGGATAAGAGATCATTTGGCCGTTTTTTGGGAGAGGCATGGCACATCAGAGAGCAGAGCACACAGTGGGTCCCAGTCAGAGAGGGGCCCACCCAGACGACTATTACACAGTTCTTTCAGAACAGACAATGAGAGCTACTGTACCAGCCTCCAGCCAGACCTCTGGGCTCACACTACAGCAGCCTGAGGACCAGCGTACCCGACGCCGCACGAGGATCCGTGGGTTTCGGACCCCACAGCCACACCAACAGGAGATCCGGAGGATTCTTGATCTACATCGTTAGCAGACTGAGATCCAACGACACTCAAGACATTGGATCTCAGATCTCCAGTTTGCTCTTTCTCCACCGCTGATGTACCACATCCTACATCCAGGAGGGATCACCTACTATTAGTGACTTCGACGACTGCTACTACATCCCAGGATAGTATATCTCCCTGCATCTATTACATATACACATCGCACCACTTTATCACAGCCGATAGTTGTTCCCCTATCACAGCCGACATTTGTTCCCCTCTTGTAGCCATTATCTGGAGTACCAGAACTACATACGCACATACACATACACGACACTTATCACACTCACAGCACCGTATTTTCAGTTTCCAGTTTTTAGCTTTTCATTCAGCACTTTTATTTTGGATAGCTGGACCTCATCAGTTGTATCACAGTTTGTCTCATAGGCCAGTTTTGGTCTTTAGAAGACGTTAATATAACTTTCTCTCTCTCTCTCTCTCTCTCTCTCTCTCTCTCTCTCTCTCTCTCTCTCTCTCTCTCTCTCTCTCTCTCTCTCTCTCTCTCTCTCTCTCTCTCTCTCTCAAGCTCCTTCTCATAATCTCTTGGAGGGGTATCCCTCCAATCTCTCTCTTGCAGCCTCTCGGAGTCTCCTTATGCTCCCTTGTGCCTCCCCATGCCTTATATTTATAGTGAATTGGAGAAGAAGGGTTGTGGCTGAGAAGAGGAGCTCTTTGTGGAGGGAATCTTGGAAAAATTAGTGATCTGATGTTCAAATCATAAATCTGATGGTTCCATTGGCTTCGAAAGGGGGGTAAGACACCAAGATACTTGGTTGGAAAGCTCTTAGTTCACTCCTTCTTCGATCTGTTTGATGGGACCTGAAATGGGCCGGCACTGGCTATGGCACTAGCCAGACCTCATGCTCATAATAGACAAACACATCCTCACGGCCTCGCAGACCAGGAGCATCTATCCACAGCTAAAGGACAAATTGCCCTAAAGCCTAATCTATGCGTTTATAGTTTTGTAGTTTTATAGTCCAACGTTTCCCTTTCTATAAACTCCTCAGAGGGAGAACCCATACACATTGGCAATAAATACCATAATAATCACATACATGGGAGGCAACCTCTCGATAGAAACACCACGGCCCCACTGCAGCTCTTCTACATCGCACAGGGATTGGCCCCTTGATGCGCTGCTCAACATATAAAACAAACGAACAAACTCCACTCTTTATTTCAAACGTCTCCAGGAGATACCATGTTTTCTCACTAAATAATCCCCCAAGAACCGAACGTCTATCCTACAGTTTAGGATGCCGTCATTGTCATTGAAAACAGGTGCTATGCATCCAGGTTTTTCTATTTCGATACCATGCTTTACATGCACATGCAAAGGTGAATGATCCTAAAGTGCTCAAACATCATTTTCAAATCAGAAATGTGCTTGTGCACAATCAAGCTTTTTTAATGCTTATTCTCTAACTCGTTGCAGCGATGAAAGGATAGCACCGAGATAACACTCGTGCTACTACCCTCTTAACATGGACTCTATGTCATGGTATGCATCAGAAAATCAACAACAATGAACCTCCCAACCCCCTAGTTTAGGTATTGCTTTCGTTGCACAGGTGTAGAGGTTCATTTTGTCATGTTTTGATGTAGAAAAAGTGATAAATCACAAACTTTGACAATGAGATAGGGCAAACTGAGGCCAAACCTCATGCTTTACCACTACCATACATCCACAAATAATCATTAAATTTTTCCTTATTTTTCTAAGATGTATTTCTATTTTTTTCCTTATTTTTTCCATTTTCTTAATTTATTTGGTAATAAAATAGGCTATTTTTCTGGTTTTTCTTGTTCTAATCACTTCAGCATACTAACATTCAATTTATCTTCCATATTCCCCCCATGGGAACACTTTTTACCCACCCGAAACGGAAAAACTACCATTTTGCCACTTAAAACCCGCATTTCGAGTTTAGGGAAATTAAATAAAGCATGTAAATCATTGCAAACTCAAGATTTTCTAATACACAATGATTACTCATAATGCAACTAGCACACAAACAAATTTTCATCCAATAAGAACATAATTATCATCATAAACTATCAAAAATCCTTCATTTTCTTCATTAAAATGGTCATACCGTGTTTTTACGTAACCCGAGATGCCTTGAATGACTGCATAACCAGCAAATGGAGCCTCCATTGCTCTCAATCCAATGCTGCACTTCAATATTCAGCATCTCCATCAATCTTCATCACCATTTCCTTCATTCTCCTTTCCCGGTTCCTCCTTCAAGATGGCACACATGAACAGCCCATAGGGAAGAGAGAGAGGGAGGAGAGAGAAAGACTAGAATCTGTTCTCTTCATCCACACAGCCATTGCTTGCACGAAGGTCGGCGATATAACCAGCCAAGAGAGAGAAGATTCCCCCCATTGTCAGTTCTATAGGTTCTTCACAGCCTGCATGCTCCATCATGATGGGAGAGGGCGAAAAAAATGGCACATCCTGATGCTCATGCTTCTTCATCTCCTTCACGTTTTTTTCATCCATATTGCATAAAATTTTAGGGGGGGGGGAGGGGGGCGTGTTCAAGGCTCCAAAGGGCACCCCCCCTTTGGCCCTCTTAATGTCCACCTCTTCATATCTTGCCAAATTTGTGGCCACTTCCTCGTCCAGGCTCCGATTCGAGCTCTGAAAAATCCTGGGCATCTGGCTTGACATCCCGCATTGATCGGAAGCTCCTGACATCCCGCACTGCAGTCGAAAAAATTATCAAAAATCCATAAGTGTCGCTCGAGCGCCTTTTAAAAGCCATCTTTCACTTGGTGCTTAAAATCGTCCTAGCTGTAGTTGTCGCTGCCTTCGATGTTAAATATTTTTCCCCTAAATTCTAGATTTTTTTGGCAAATTTTAGGCACATCCCGGGCTCAAAACTCCGCTCTCATTGGCAACCACGGGATAGGGCGACTCAGCCCGTCGAATCCCACAACAGATCTGCACAAAACAACCAAAGGAAGCATCAAGTTGATACAAAATAGATACATATTAAAACACAGCACAATGCTCACCCTACCCCCTGAAAAAACCAAGGCATGAAATCCACAAGGAGTAGGCCTAGCATAATCTGACAGAAGGTCTGAAGCTAGTCACTAACCGACTGCTCAAACATGGCCAAACTAAGAAGAACTATCAAAGAGGTTGCCCTAAGTGGTGGTCTGAACTACCTACCTAACTAAGGACAACATAACCAGGAGCTCCTACTAGGCGAGGACTCCTATAGCCTGATCAAGAAGTATTGTCTTTTAGCACATTTCTTCTTTTAGGTGTTTATTTTTCCATACTCAGGCATGTAAAAAGGAGGGAGCTGAGCGTAGTGACCCAAGGAGAACAGGGCATCGGCCTCAGATCCTGTCTCGGTACCCAAGAACCTACCAAGCCCTCGCAAGGCGACACTTAATCCTTTTCTGATGCTCACTTTTATTTTTGCTCCAACCTTCCGTACTTTCTTCTTTTCTAGCAAGATGCCACCCCTAGGAAGACAAGGCATCGGCCCGACTCATCCCCAGGAACCTACCAGGCCTCCGCAAGGCGATGATCAACTGCTTATAACTCTTCCTTTCTTTCTGTTCTATTTTTATAGGGGGTTAGAACCCCTTTTTACACACCTTTGTATATATTTATTGTCTTTTAGATATTCATGGTTATTTTTGTCAAGAATCGAGTGGTGGGGGGACTTGCTCAAGATGCTGCGCCGAATATACATAGAATGCACAAGGAGAAGCTCACTCAAGAGACAAGAAGAGAGATGGAGGCCAAAAACGTTTTCTTACTGGTTTCTTGTTCTTCTTCCACACTCTTTTCAATGTACACAAAGTATAGATAAGATACAACATAAAGGAAAGTGGCCTACTAAGTCAAACAATGCATAACCAACTACACTAGTCGACTAGCGCTATAACTATGCCAGCTGTAAATAGGTGTAACAACCTGAATATAATAAGTAGTGAGTCAGTGGCCATGTGAGAGTCATAATGACCACCGACGTGCTAAGTGTAGACATGTGGACCCATCTAACCAGGCGGTCCATCATCAATGTCCGCACGTATTGAGCTTGTCATCTCAACAATTTTTTTTACTCTCTATCATCATTATTTTCCTTCGCAGGCCTCTCTAACTGCCTCACAACTAACAAGAACTCCTGGAACAGCTACCTAGCAGGCTAGCAGAACAAGGTTACTAGAACTACCTTCTAAAATAGGTCTTTAATGCCTGATAATCTCTTTACAAGAGGCAACGACTACTTATCCCTCCCTCAGACATACCTAACCTAAACCTAGGACTTCATGCCTTGGACGTCGGTCCCCACAAGAAATGAAAAATCCCCTACAAGCACACAGACATATATAGCATAAAAAAACGGTACTCGAAAAGGAGAAATATCACCTGGATAGGGCCACGAGAAGCTTCCGCGCAACAAAGGCTCCTTCCAAGCTCTTCTTCGAACCTATCTAGCACAGACTAAAACAAGAAACCATTAACCGCACCTGTACTAAACAAACAACTGGCCCTCTTGGCCTAATGAAATAAAACATTTCTCTACAAAAACTGATCGGTCCTCTTGGCCTAATGAAATAAAACATTTAAAACCTCGCAAAATTGGCCCTCTTGGCCTAATGAAATAAAACAGTATAGCACCTATACATCCCTCCCCGAAATAGTACAGATATACAATAATATGCTCCTTTCCAAGGAGGAAAAATAGGGCTCGCAGTACTAAACTAAATGCATAAGATTATGACCCATCCCTCCTGCATATATAGCAAGAGGCGTACACATAACATGTTGTCTAATCAACCTATGGGTCCAAGATAACAACGGTAGATTGGTCTCGGCTACTCTTTGCATCACCCATATCAACCATCGCCTGCCATATATTGCATACTCTGATAACAGTCCCCACAAGCGATTGGGTCCTATCTCATTATTGATAGCAATATCCAAACTAGGACCACAGTTGAAGAAAAGGTCTTCCTCATAAGCAAGATTTGCCAGTGAATCCGCAAACTGATTCCAGTAACGTGGAATCAGCTGAAAAGACACTCTCTCAAACTCCTCAAGTAGGGTCATCGCAGTTCGATGATACATACAAAGGATGGGATTCCGCACTGTGTATGTCCCATCGAATTGATTCAGGATCAACTGGGAATCCCCTTTCACTAACAATCGATGAATACCACCTTGTTTGGAAATATGCAATCCCATACTCAAGGCTTTATATTCCACCATATTTTTAGTGAATCCTACCCCGAGATAAGCAGCTAGCTTCATCGTAACTCTATGTCGGGGATCTCGGATTACTACTCCAACACTCCCTTTTTTATTAGGGCCCCTGGATGCTCCATCAAAACATAATGTGTACGTCCACAATGGGTTTACACAGCCTGCCATCACAAACTCCTCTATTCGTAATTATGATAGTCGAAATTTAACATGTTTAGAGGATGAACTGACGGCTCTATCCCACCTTCTTCATTAAACTCAAAAGGGATACTTGTCAGCATTCGTAAGCAGTGATGGCAAAAGACTTTGATCTCCCACACAAGGGTTCCGTCTTCTTTCTCAAGCACTTTGTATCCTTTGCTCCACCAGATAAGTTTTCCCTGATGGTATCTCTACTCCAGATATGGGTGCTCCAAATAAGGAATTAACCACCCCATCAACCAGCTTTAAGCTCTTTTGCAAGTCTCAAATTAGCCCCAACATGGACCTGCAATGCATTTTTCCGTATTAGCATACTTAGAAATAATAAGGTTTAATCTTATTAAGATTAACCTTATTTTTAAATTCTACTCCCTGCAAATCAGAGTAGAGCCGTAGACCTGTTTTTTCCTATCCTAACAATCTTGTAGGGGCCATCCCATCTAGATTCTAGCTTCCCTGGAAACAGCTCCCTACAGGCATCATAGTACAAAACTAATTGCCCTTTTTTAAAGGTATACTTCTTTGCTTTAAGGACGTGCAACTGCTTCATCCGGCGTTTAGCTACCTCTTGGTGTAATAAGCTCTGCAATTTCAGTTTATCCAGGTGGGCTATGGTCGTAAAACATTCAAAGAGTCAATTCTCATCTCCCAAAGAGTGGTTAATTGCAAACCGTATGGTTGGCAACTCGATTTCCAAGGGTAACACACACTCTTCCCCATAAACTAATTTAAATGGAGTATGGCCGGTAGCTCACTTGAACGTTGTATTATACGCCCATACTGCCACATACAACTTCCTGTCCCAGTCTCGTTTCTTCTCAAAGACTATTTTAGACAAGATACCCACAAGCTGCTTATTAGTACTTTCGACTTGCCCATTTGCTTGCGGATTATAGGGGGTCATTTTATTGTGCTTGATTTGCCAAGCTTTAGTCAAGCTTTTGATCATTTTATTCAAAAAGTGGGTTCCACGGTCCGACACTAGTTCCTTTGGTGGACCAAAATGGCAGATAATCTGCTCTAAAAAGAAACTTGCAGTCTCTTTTGCATTGTCCTACCTCGTCGCCCGCGCTTCTGACCATTTTGTAAAATAATCAGTTGCTACTATAATGTACCTCTTTTGGGTAGTAGACAACGGGGTGATAGGATCCACAAAGTCAATGCCTAACTTCTCAAATGGAAGGATAGCCACGATAGGCGTAAGTGGGTGTTTCCTATTCTCTCTGCTATCATATCTTTGACAGGTATCACATCTCTTAACATACTCAAAAGAATCTTGGAAGATGGATAGCCACCAATATCCAGCTCTTAACTGGTTGTTCATATTATTCCTGTAAAAGAAGGCAGTCGCCGTGTGCGTCAGAAAGTAAGGCGTATGCCTTTTGAATTGAGGGACGGGCTGTTTGAGGAGTTACATAAGTTACGAAAGGCTGGTTTAATTTTCCCTGTACAACACACAGAATGGTGTTCACCAGTTGTTATCAGGAAGAAGAAAAACAACCAGATCCAACTATGTGTAAATTTTAGAGAGCTGAATAAGCAGACAGTTAAGGATTACTACCCGTTGCCATTTATTGACCAGATTTTGGATCAATTGGCGGATAGGGAAATATATTCGTTTATGGATTGCTTTGCAGGATACAACCAGATGGTAATTGCAGAAGAGAACAAGTTGAAAACAATTTTTATTATTATCTTTGGTACTTTTGCGTACCATGTGATGGCCTTTGGTTTGTGCAATGCACCTGGATCATGGCAACGAACAGCAGATAAGACCTTTGGTGACATCTCCCCAGATGAGTTGAAAGTATTTATCGATGACCTGGGGGTAACCACTGTAAGGGAAAGAATGTTGATTATTTTAAGAAAGTGCTTTGAGCGCTGCAGACAATTTTGTATCGCTCTTAATCCACGGAAGTGTGTCTTTGGAGTGCCTTATGGGCTATTGCTAGGCCATGTGGTTAGTTCAGTAGGGACCGCAACTGACCCTAAAAAGATCAAGATCATAGTCACTATCAGTCCACCATGCACTCCAAAAGAGGTACATAGCTTTCTGTCATCGATAGGGTACTATCGGAGGTTTATAAATGCCTTGGCAGAAAGGACGTTGCCATTAACGAACTTATTATCCTTTAGCTGTCTATTTGTATGGAGCGACCCTTGTAAGGTAGCTTTCGAGGATGTGAAACAGGAGCTAGTACAAGCACCCGTTTTAAAAGCACCTAAAAGAGGCGAGGTATTTTACATATTTTCAGCAGCCACCATGCATAGTATCAGCTGCTGTTTAGCCCAAATCTGGGAGGAAAAGTGGTATCATCCGATAGCTTTTGCTAGTCGAAAATTGGGCATATTAGAAATTAACTACATCTACATGGAAAAGTTGTGCCTTGCGATGGTCTTTGCGACTAAAAAATTCAGGCACTACATCCTCTATGAGAAGGTAGTTTTCTATACGAAGGCGAAAGGGCTTAGATTTCTTATGAACAAGCTACAACCACTTGATCGTTTGGCAAAGTGGTTAATCACTTTGCAGGAGTTCGATTATGAGATTAAGAGTAAGCCACCGAGGTTGCAAGGTATTGTGGAATGCCTTGTGGATTTCAGGGAGCCGAAAGAGACTTTGGCTGAAGGAAGTGATATTGAAGAAATGTTTAAAATTGATACAGCTTCTATTCCATCTTGGTATGTTGCTATTATGTATTATCTATCAACGAGAGATCCTAGAGCTGGTTTATCAAAATCAGAAAAGAGGAAAATCAGACAACAGGCTTTGAAGTTTTCCTTGATCGCAGGAACACTATATCGGCAGGGTGTTGATGATATCTATCGCTGGTGTGTGATGCCTGACGAGGTTCCTTTCATCTTGGAAGAGTGCCATGACTCTGCATGTGGAGGGCACTTCGCGGGACGGTTGACGGCGCAGATCCTATCTTGCGACTCTATCGGCTCATTTAGAGTTATCTGATAAATATCCTCTATAGTGGACCCCTCTCTAGATTCATCGCTGTATGATGTCTCACTACCAGATGGATCATCTGTTGTTTCTAATTCAATAGAGGATAAAGGAGCTCTCTCACCTTGAGGAGACTCGGGGTAAGCATCAACTATTACTCGATTAGCACCTCTACCTAGAACCACTCGACCGGTGGGTATATCGACTTGGCAATCTGTTCGTAAGATCCAAGGCCTACCTCGCAAGACTCGATAGCTAGGACGTCCTGCAAATCTTATTACCCTAAATTCCAAGAAACATTCTGCACTTGCAACCATAACATGGACCTTAGTAACGCAACCTTCTGGTTGCCTTAGACTATCATTAGCCATTCTAAGAAGGGTGGAGCTATGTTTTTGGATGCCTAGACCCAACCTCTCCATCAACTTTGAACTCATGATATTGACGGAGGACTCAGTGTCTACGATGGCATGCTCTACTAATATTCCATCCATATATGTTGGAACCCTAGGGCAATTCTTTTCAGCATGATCAAATCAATCTTCCCCTACTCGTGCTATGCCCAAAGGTTCTACAATATACCCAATACATAGGATCTTCTTGAATTCCTTGCGTACTCCTGGAGATAATTTAATCGACTGTAAGAGGTTGACATCTGGTTTGACTTCACAAAGAGAACTTGCTAAATCAAAATCATGATAGGTAGCCAAAGCTCTCTTTTCTCGCCAAACCATTCTTTCTTTTGGTCTTGGGACTGGCTTTGGTGCTTCTCTTTTAGCTCTTGCCTTCTTTCTTAGCACTTCCTCATCCTTCTTAGGATCGATTTTTTTATCACCTGACCTTAGAGGTACACCTTCCACGCCAGGGTTCAGGACTTGCGTCCCCTTATCCCCTTGCTTAGGGTTTTTCTCAACCAGTTTTGCATTATCTTTGTCAACCTCTTTAGCCTTTTGGCCTCTTGTCATGGCTCATAGGTTAGAGGTTTCAGCGCCATTGACGTGTACAGCCTCAATAAGGCTGACTCCATTGCCTTGGGGTAACTCTTCTATAGTGGTCTTTCCCATTTGCAATATTTGTCTTGGTCCATCATTTTGCTGCAGGTTACTACCTTGCGCTCTATGATTAACTGGACCTGGCTGTTTACTCCCTTGTTGGAGGGAACTAATCTTACTCCAACAAGTAACGGCTAAATGGCCCGACTTCCCACAAATATCACATTTAACATTTGGACAGTTTCTAGGGAAATGTTGTCCGCCACACCACTTACAACTGAATCTTGAGGGACCACCCTCTTCAGGGCATCGACTCCCTATCAGATTCTGCTGCTTCTTCAGGAAATTGACGTCAACAGCTATTTGCCGATATTGTTCAGAAATCATATCGGTATAATGCTTCATCATATCCTTAACTTCGCCAAGGATATTGGATGCACTCGACTTATAGCCTTGATCATCTATCCGTCGTTCCATTGGCCTAACAATTTTATTGGGCATTGGTTGTTGACTCACAGGAACAACATTAGGGTTCGAAACTTGGGGCCCAACATTTGGTGGAGCCAACTAACTAGCCATAGGCATAGTCACACTGGGAGGAGCTGGCAACAAGGTACATTTTGAACCATGCTTCCTCTCCCATTAGGGTTATTCATATGCATCCCTTGACTTCCATTTATCAATGGTAAATTGCCTCCAGGTACTAAACCTGCATTAAGATTTATTCGAGAGGAGTAGGATGTTTGTAATCGTGACTCTACTCCTTCTACCCGCATAATGGCGATGTCTGTATCAGCCAAAGCCACACTGCTCAATTGTACCTGAATATTGAAATCCAATCCATGCAAGAAGTATTGCAATTGGGCAATCGGCGGAATAGGAATGTAATTTTGTAACTTACAAAACACTTCCTTAAGCTTCTTAGCATAGGCTTTCACATTCTCGTGGGGGTCTTGGCGTGTTACATTCAAAACACGCAACCAGTATTGACCATCTCTTTCAGGGGCATATTCTCCTCGGAAAGCTGCATAAAATTGATCGATTATAGTTATGATTCCAGTCTCTATGCTATGATACCATACTGCAACCCTTCCTTTTAACGTCATGTTAAAGAACATCATAAGGTGTCCCTCATCTTGGATACGGTAATTAAACATTAATCTTTGGAATTCACAAATGTGAAACTCCGCATCTTCTTAAGCTAACCCATTAAAAATGGGCAAAGGTGCTCCTAAATCTGGCAGATCCGGCATCCCTGCAGGAATTGCAATGGGTTGTGCCTTGGCGACAATCGGGTTGACAATGGGAGCTTGGACTGATGAGATCACACCCCCACTTGAAGTGGGTTGACTTGGTGGAAGAGAGGAAGAACTTGCACTTCCTTCTGCACCTAAAGGACGTGCAGCAGTTTGGTTACTAAGACTACTGCCTCTTATGCGTATCGGGCTACTCCTTTGAGGAGAATAGCAACTTACAATCTCCAACCGCTGTCTAGCCCTCTCAGCACGTTCTGTTTTTTGTATTTCGGCTTGACGGTCCTTGTCAGAGGACATAAACCAACTTTTTTGGTCCCTAAAAACCCTAGATTCGAGAACCACCACTTGTTGGCAGCTCTCGGCGACGCACCACTGATGGGACCTGAAATGGTTCGGCACTGGCTATAGCAATAGCCGGACCTCATGCTTATAACAGACAAACACACTCTCACGGCCTTGCGGACCAGGAGCATCTATCCACTGCTAAAGGACAAACTGCCCTAAAGCCTAATCTATGCGTTTATAGTTTTGTAGTTTTGTAGTCCAACGTTTCCCTTTCTATAAACTCCTCAGAGGGAGAACCCATACACATTGGCAATAAATACCACGATAATCACATACATGGGAGGCAACCTCTTGGTAGAAACACCGCGGCCCCACTGCAACTCTCCTACATCGCAAGGATTGGCCCCTTGATGTGCTGCTCAACATATAAAACAAACGAACAAACTCCACTCTTTATTTCAAACGTCTCCAGGAGATACCATGTTTTCTCACTAAATAATCCCCCAAGAACCGAACGTCTATCCTACAGCTTAGGATGCCTTTCCACACTCAACCATGGGTCATTGTCATTGAAAACATGTGCTATACATCCAGGTTTTTCTATTCCGATACCATGCTTTACATGCACATGCAAAGGTGAATGATCCTAAAGTGCTCAAACATCATTTTCAAATCAGAAATGTGCTTGTGCACAATCAGGCTTTTCTAATGCTTATTCTCTAACTCGTTGCAGCAATAAAAGGATAGCACAGAGATAACACTCGTGCTACTACCCTCTTAACACGGACTCTATGTCATGGTATGCATCAGAAAATCAGCAACAATTAGCACGCAAATCACACCATTCAAACCTCCCAACCCCCTATGTTTAGGTATTACTTTCGTTGCACAGGTGTAGAGGTCCATTTTGTCATGTTTTAATGTAGAAAAAGTGACAAATCACAAACTTTGACAAGAAGATAGGGCAAACTAAGGCCAAATCTCATGCTTTACCACTACCATACATCCAGAAACAATCATTATATTTTTTCTTATTTTTCCAAGATGTATTTCTATTTTTTCCTTATTTTTTCTATTTTTTTGATTTATTTGGCAATAAAATAGGCTATTTTCTGGTTTTTCTTGTTCCAATCACTTCACATACTAACATTCAATTTATCTTCCATATTCCCTCCATGGGAACACTTTTTACCCACCCAAAACGGAAAAACTGCCATTTTGCCACTTAAAACCCGCATTTCGGGTTTAGGGGAATTAAATAAAGCATGTAAATCATTGCAAACTCAAGATTTTCTAATACACAACAATTACTCATAATGCAACCAGCACACAAACAAATTTTCATCCAATAAGAACATAATTATTATCATAAACTATAAAAAATCCTTCATTTTCTTCATAAAAATGGTCATACCGTGTTTTTACGTAACCTGAGACGCCTTGAATGACTGAATAACCAGCAAACGGAGCCTCCATTGCTCTCAATCCAATGCTGCACTTCAATCTTCAGCATCTCCATCAATCTTCATCACCATTTCCTTCATTCTCCTTCCCCGGTTCCTCCTTCAAGATGGCACACATGAACAGCCCATAGGGAAGAGAGAGAGGGAAGAGAGAGAAAGACTAGAATCTGTTCTCTTCATCCACACAACCATTGCTCACGCGAAGGGCGGCTATATAACTAACCAAGAGAGAGAAGATTCCCCCCATTGTCAGTTCTATAGGTTCTTCACAGCCTGCATGCTCCATCATGATGGGAGAGGGCGAAAAAAACGGCGCATCCTCATGCTCACGCTTCTTCATCTCCTTCACGTTTTTTTCATCCATGTTGCATAAAATTTAGGGGGGGGGGCTCAAGGCTCCAAAGGGCACCCCCCCTTTGGCCCTCTTAATGTCCACCTCTTCATATCTTACCAAATTTGTGGCCACTTCCTCGTCCGGGCTCCAATTCGAGCTCTGAAAAATCCTGGGCGTCCAGCTTGACATCCCGCATTGACTGGCAGCTCCTGACATCCCACATTATAGTCGAAAAAATTATAAAAAATTCACAAGTGTCGCTCGAGTGCCTTTTAAAAGCCGTCTTTCACTTGGTGCTTAAAATCGTCCTAGCTGCAGCCGCCGCCTTCGATGTTAAATATTTTTTCCCTAAATTCCAAAGTTTTTGGCAAATTTTAGGCACATCCCGGGCTCAAAACTTCACTCTCACTTTTCGAAGTGTTGTTTTTTGACTTTTTTATTAATTAATAATTATTAGCTATTAATGTTATTTATATTTTTCCTTAGTTAGTAATCTTACTAACGTATTAATTTACTAACTAACTTTCAAACTAACCAACTAACTTTTATTGTATGGGAATATTACAATATGGTTCGAGAAAGCATGAAAGATTTCAAGATGTTGATTTATGGATATGGCTAAAGCTTTAGAGACTTGTGAAGGATAGAAAGAACCTCTTATATCCTTTACTAATTTGTTTGGTTCTCTTTTGAAAACTAAGGATTTGTTTATACTTTAAGGTGTTTTTCTTTCATCCATCTATTTGATAGACCTAGGTTATTTTGGAGATTGATGGAGTCGAGGTTGGTTTGTGAAGGCTATGATGGGACCTAAAATGGGCTGGCACTGGCTATAGCACTAGCCGGACCTCATGCATATGACAAACAATCCCACCACACGGCCTCGCGGGCCAGGAGCATCTAAAACTCACTTTGCACTAAATACTTATGACAATTTTGTGTTTGTATCCAATATGTAGTCCAATGTTCACCTTCCCATCTCCTCTGAGGGAGATCCCATAACATATAGGCATAATGCCTCGTAATACACACATAGGGAAGCACCTCTCGGCTAATTGCCGCGGCTCCACTGCGACTCTCCTACACCTCAGGGATTAGCCCCAAGATGCGTCGCTAACACATAAAACATTCGTACAAACTCTATTCTTTCATAATTCAGCGTTCTATGAGATTTTGATTTACCTCACAAAACTTTCCCCAACGGAAGCACATGTCTAACCTACAGCTTAGATTTCCTATCCTCTCAGCATTGTTCAAAGTTTATCAAACAAGTGCAATGCATTCCAGGAGATACCACATGGCATGCTTGATACTAGGTGTATGACAATTGTGCACAACCATTTTACGATTAAAAACAGCCATGTGAGGTGCGGAAAACAGCACTTTCATGAATTTTGACTAACCGTTACGTGCTTCGCTGCTTTAGGGACTAGCACTGGTACTTCCGTGCTACTAGTCACCTCTATTTAATTATAGAACGATCCGTAAATGCTATGCACAAAGAGAAAAATCGGAATTTTTATCTTTTTAGCAATTAGATCATCACACAAACTTCACTCCCCCCTCTCCGTTTAGGTGTTGCTGCGGTGCATAGGTGTAAATGGTTGTTTTGTATCATTTTTCTATGTAAAAAGCGATAAAAACGGACTATAACATAAAGGACAAGGCCAAACTGAGGCTTGAACTCATGTTTTATCCTTGCCAAATATGCAAACACATAAATCTTATTTTTCCATATTTTTTTAGCGCGAAAAACCCAATTTTTTTCATTTTTGATATTTTTCTCTATTTATTATTCATAAAAAATAGGTATTTTCTAATGTATTTGTATTGGCTCATTGTTTTGACTAAGACTTAATATTTTCTCTAATTTTATCCCGCTTTCATCCCTTTTCTTCAACTCAAAACCCAAAAAGACCACTAATTTCCATTAAAAATGACATTTTACGGATTTTAAAGAATTAATAACAACTCTAAATCATTACAGGTTCTGTATTTCTATGATTCTAGCCCTCAATCATGATGTAAACAAGGTTCAAACAAAATTTCATTGCATATGAACAACATTTGGACCATGAAACAACAAAAACAATCAAATTTCTTTGTAAAATTGAAGCATACCGCATGTCTTGCATGTTGTGGGTTTTTTAATCATTATTCTGAGCAGCCCACGGACCGACCAGCAACCATTCTTCAGTGCTGAACCTCTTTCCTCAGTCTCCTCTTCATCTTGAAGCAATCCAATCATAGCCAGATAAGCATTCTTCAGCCCCTCCTCTTCTTGAATTCTTGCACATGAATAGCCTCTATGCAGGAGAGAGAGGGAGGAGAGAGAAAGACTGGTTTTTGTTCTCTTCACTCAATGCATCATTTCTCGATCGGTTTGTGGCGATGGAGGGCGAAGCATTCCAATCCCATGAGGGTTCCTCTTGATTCCTCTAATCAGCAAATCATCATTTTGGGAGAAAAGAGGGGGCGCAAAAAACTGACGCCCCCTCCATCGTTTCAAATTGTGGGCATTCTTGCCCATAAGCTCTTTTAATTAGAGCTTTAAACCAAATGCCCAAAACATCTAGTTCATGCTTTTGCATTCACACTTCTGGTCAAGTGGTTTTTTTAGATTTGAGGGGGCAAACGACATCGGATTCGAGATCCGTCTAGACGGGTGGCTCCATGACGTCGAAATCTACAAAGCTGGGCCCCATCACACTCTTCTCGACTTCCCGATCCAGTAAAACTGCTTCACAATCCCAAACCTTGCGGGGATTAAATGGGGCATCAAACGACCTCGGAATGGAGATCTGACACTTGCGTTGGATTCCTGATGCTATTTTGCATCTAGTAAAACTCCAGCTCGACCATCCGCCACCATTTGATATCCATGAAAATAAGCACTGGCACCTTAGGGACTTGCCGCTTAAAATCGTACTGATTGCCACTGCCGCCTTCGACGATGTCTATTTTTCCCTTGATATTCTTAATTTTTGGCTATTTTTAAGCACTTCTCGGCATCAAAAATCATCTATCAGACTAATTGATCGATGTTTGAGAATGTAGTATTGAGCTAGTTTTTTGGAGTATTCTTTCTTGTTTCAAAGTTGTGAGAATACTCCGTTATTAAGTGTGGGGATATGTTGAGGTTGAATTGACTTGTTTTTTGGGTTGATTTTTGTTATTTTTGTGAGCTAAATGGTTGATTTTGAGGGTTTATTGATTGATTTTTATTGTATTGGAATTTTTTTGAAATGTGTTGGGATGGGTTGAGTATGTTTGTGAATCTCATGATGGTTTTTGGTTGAGATTTGATGTTTTGATAGATTCTATAATGTGTCTGTTTTTTTGGTAGGGTCTATTTTGATCTAATTTTTTTCTATTTGTGAGGTTGGAATTGTGAATAAGTCTTTTGAGGAATGATTGAGAGTGTGTTGAATGGTTTTGGATGGTTTGAAGTGGTTTTTGTTGGAGCTATATGGTTTTTATGTCTTCTATTGACCCTCTGTGTAGTGCTTTGTAGAGCTGATGCCCGTGTCCTGTAAGCCTTGCTTATGTATCTATTCTTATGGATGGATGTTTAGCTTGGGGAATGTTTTGAAATCTGGAAAGAGGAAGAATACAAGCTGGAAATAGCTCAAAGAAGTAGAAGAAATAGCTAAAGAAAACTTGAAGTGAATACTATAGTGACAATGACAGTAGTGAGCTCTCAAGGGACACTAGTGAGGGAGACTACAGTGACAATGATAGTAGTGAGCTCTCAAGGAACACTATAGTGGCTCTGATGACTCTTCATATTAGACATACCTCTTGGGAGTGAGAGGATTGTTCATTGTAATTCCAATGTACTATGGAGAGGGAGCATAAGTGAGAGAGATAGAGCATGAGAGAGCCAATTTTTTATGAGAAACATTGTATCTACATGAGAGAGACTATGAAGATGATGAAATATGAATACTATGTGATGAACTCCATTCAAAGTTTATCTTTATTTTGTATCATTGTGGTTTTTTTATGGTTTCTATAAAGAATATGAAGAATATGTTGAAGATTTGTTGTGATAAATTCGTGGGAGAATTACTATATGATGTTGAGTGAAGATTAGTGTTGTTTTTCCTCTTATGGTTGATTAAAATATGAAGAAAATGCTTGTTGGTGTGACAAGATAGAGTTTCTTGTAGTAAATTACCCATTTTTCTTGGTGTTCCTCTTGGGGCTCCATTCAATTATTATACTTCCTCATATATATTACTATTGTATGATCCGTGACTTAGAGAATAGCACACCTATGCTAGCACAATGTATGCTTCAAGAAGTCATTGTATTTCTCTATCTCTACTATCCCTAGAAATAGTGATGCTTGATATCCATATTTAACTATGATGTCTATAGAAATATCCAGCTTAAGTCAAAACATAATGTTATTTATAGCACTGACAATTTGAAAATTGCTCATACTATTTTCATGTATAAGTCAAATTAAAAAAACTCTTCAACAAAGCTAGATCTCTAAAGGTAATAAAACTCTCTAGAAGAAACCTTGGCCTAATTTTGAGAGAATGTCCTTGAAATTCTACTTTGATCATACTACTTTCCTAAATTCTTGTGTACTTTTTTGTATAGCAATTAAGCTGCTGACCATCCTAACTTGCATGTGTGTGATGCAAATGAGATAAAACTTGAAACAACACCTCACAAGGTATCAAAGATCATTGGGATATCATCTGCATACCTAGATCTACCACCATAAACACCAACAACAAGTTTTATGTTGGATTTTCCATCTTATTACATTTCCCTTAAGGATCTCATGACCTTGCAAATGCTAGAGTATAAGTATGCAACACATGTACTACAAAAAGTGATTGAAGCTCAAAGTATTTAAATATTTTTCTATTCAAGTACACCAATGCAACTTATGTAACTACAAGGTACAAAAGAACCTAACCTTTTTCCTTCCTATAATACAAGAAACTAAACTATAATGAATGAATTATTTAATTTAAAAGTACGTGTGGCGATTATTTGAAGCATTTACATACATATTTACACCATTACTAGGCAATGAAGGTCCCCTCACATTCAAGGGTCCTACCACATTAATTCATTTGCATGGAGGCATGATGAAAGGGAATGAAGAGTTAGATAAGAAAAGACAAGGGTTTCCTTCTTGCATGATTGCCTCGCCGTGATTCACCTTGTCTTTACCTTGATTCACACACACACACACATCTCTCTCTCTCTCTCTCTCTCTCTCTCTCTCTCTCTCTCTCTCTCTCTCTCTCTCTCTCTCTCTCTCTCTCTCTCTCTCTCTCTCTCTCTCTCTCTCTCTCTCTCTCTCTCTCTCTCTCTCTCTCTCTCTCTCTCTCTCTCTCTCTCTCTCTCTCTCTCTCTCTCTCATTTTCCATGAGATCACAACAATCTCTCGACTTGGAATTGCTTGCCTCTTCCTTCACCCTATGGAGGGAATTTATTTATAGGTATGAGAGGTTAGAGGGAGAATATACTAATGATGTCATTGGAATTTTGGATTAAATGGGAGGACAAAGGTTTGCATTGTGCCTAAAGAACCTTCAAGGAACCTAGTATAATGGGCTAATTTAAGAAGGTATATTTATATGACCTCACAACGTGATAGGACTCTTAATTACATAACTAAAACATTGGGTGTGTGGATGGAAAGTGGATGATGTGCATCAAAATCATGCTATTCTATGGATAAGTGGACCCAATTAGTTGGGTACTTTCCTAATGGATGCTATAGTATAGGGTTGAACATTGACTATGTAGGGTGGAGTTATAGAACTTGACTAATACCATTTTAGGGGCTCAAAGTGAGATTATGCTGAGGCAAAGAGGTTGATGGTCAACTCTCCCTTAATCAAGTATCTCCTCAAGCCAATGATAGTGATTTTTGAGAGAATAAATTCCTCTTAAAGCAAGTGGTGAGACCATTTGAATTCAATGGTAAAGATTATAAGATTGACACTAATGGGAAGGTTTGCATTGAGATGTGGAAGTCTATTTCTCTAGAATAGGCACTAGTGCTACAAAATTGTTATTAGTATTACATAATTAGGTTATTTAGGTTAATTGACTTAAATACTAAGAGAAGTTAACTTACTGATCATAATTAGATAATTAAAATAGTTTTTTGGTCTAGTAGATTAGTTAATAGTTTTTAACTAAGTTAGGTTTTGAAATAACTCTCTTTCTAAATTATCCATTCGATGAATCTAACATTTTTTTCTTATAAATTATGAATAGGATTAACCCAATTTCCTAGATTCTTTTTTATTTTTAGTGCAAGATTGCAATCCATGTATCTAAATTTGAAACAAAACTTGATAAAGAAACATGAACTCGAGTCATGGATGCTTCATAAGAAAAGCCCTAGAAACACTTTATAGTATCAAAACTTTGATATCCTTTCATGTGCACAAATTTCACTCGCTTGATGCTTAGTGATATGAATGTATATTGAAGAAGCCAAGAAAAATGATTGCTTCATCTATGTTACTATCCATAGCTAGCAAATGGATGTTATAGCTTTTCCATTTGAATGCACTAATTCATCTTTAAAATAGAAACAAATAAGAAAAGAAAATTAGAAGTGTTAGAAGGGGATATGGATATATAGTAGGGGGTGGGTGGCCATTATGGCTACCTCACCCCCAATCAATCTATTGCAGCCTTCCCTCCCCCTTTTTTTTCACATGCGCCCCCCCTTACCCCACGATCTTGATTTAGTTTCACAATTGGGAGGTCCACTATGGCACCCCATGTCCTCCTGCAACATCCTATATCATCAACCTGCCACCCCGTGTGTAGTCTCTTGACACCCTTACCTACACCCTACCACCCCCCCCCCCTCCTAACTCCTCCTACAATCATTGCCATTGTACGCCCCCCCCCCCCCCCCTTCCTCCTCCCTTATAGCCTTCCTTACTCCCCCACACCTCCCCCACCTTTGTTAGCCACCCTTTTCTAACCCCTCTTTGTGAGGTGCCTCCTCTAAAAGCTAAGAGGAGTCCTCTAGTAGTCAACTAAAACTTACGTCCATGCATATCGCCATCCGATCCCCCCCTCAGTAAATAGTTGACTTATTGGGCACAAAAAATTTTGTTACTTTACAAGCACAAGATGGTCACCGTAAGAACATTCTAACATCTACTGAAGAAGAGTTTCTTTGCAACCAATCAAAGGTGAGAATAGACTAATACCACACTTGGTTCAAAGAGGCACAATCTATCTATTAAACTTCCACAGCCATTAAGACCAGTACTATTATGATCCCCTAAAATAGTGTTAAGATGATTCTATTGTACCAAATTGGCATGTCACATTCTTGCTGTTATATCTAGTGTTCCTTGAGCAAGCGTCACTATTGGTTCATCATCATGTACTCAAGATTATGTACACAAGTAGATTTACATGAAATACATTATGTACCTTGAGGTTAGGTGGCAATTTGAGTTTGAAGTCTTTCTTTCCTATCACCTTGATTACTTCATAAGTTCCATAAGACCTTGGACTAAGCTCCTTATACTTTCCCAAGGATGGTGAGCTCTTTTCAAGTCTCACCCTTAGGAAAACCATGTCACCTTCCTTGAACATTCGTATTGTCCTTTGGAGATCGACATAGGACTTCTACTAGTCTTAGGTAGCTTTGATGTCATATCAAATGGCTTGAATCTCTTAGTTTGTCTCTTACATCATAGCTTTGGATGCTTCCAATGTAAGAGCAGGTTCAAAAAATTCAAAGGTGTACTACCTTCTGGCCCATACAAAGCTTGAAATGGAGATATCTTGATCATCTGCTAGTAAAAGTGAATCTTACAAAAGGTAGATATTTGATCCACCATCTCAATTCTCTGCCACAATAAAATGTTAAGATTTCTTCCATGATACGATTCACCCTCTTAGTATAGCCATTAGCTTATATAGGTGATAAGAAATACTAAAGCACAACTGGGATTTGATGGCTTGGAAGAAGCAAGTCCAAAACTTTAAGGTGAACTTGGAGTCTCTATCACTAACTATAGTCTTTGGTATTCCATAAAGTCTAAATATCTCCTTGATAAATATTGAAGCAATAATAGATGATTTGCAAGTTGGCTTGAAGGAAATCAAGTCAGTGACTTTGGTTTGTCTATCCACCACTACCACAATAGAGTCATATCCACCAATGGTTGTGGATAATCCAACTACAAAGTCCATGCTTATAGACTCCCACTTCATTTGTGGGATATCCAAGAATTGAAGTTCTCCTAGCATGTTAATTCTTTCCACCATGACTTGTTGGTAGGTTAGGCATTGGATTACATATTGCAACATCTCTTCTCAATCTTGGCTAGTGATAGCTCTTGGAAATTGCATTAAGAGTCTTAGCATATCTCGAGTTTCTAGCTATTGGACTATCATATGCCTCCCATAATATCTCTAGGCCTTAACTTATTGTCCTTTCAAAATACAAAAGTGATATTGGTAGTAAAGGCACCCATGGCTTGTGTGATAGCCCTTTACCTTGGCTTGTTATTTATCAAAGCTTCTATCTTGTAAGTACCTTGACAAAATCTTCATACCTCAATGACATTGTTAAGAAAGGATTTTCAACATAAGGTATCTAGAACCACATTATTTTCCCTTAGTCAATGCTTAATCTCAAAATCAAACTCTTCTAGTATTTCTATTCATCTTCTCTACCCCATATTTAGATTGGCTTGGGTGTAGATCCCCTTAAAGCTCTTGTTCTTGGGTGTAAATCAATCTCTTCTAGTATTTCTATTCATCTTCTCTACCCCATATTTAGATTGGCTTCGGTGTAAATCAAACTCTTCTAGTATTTCTATTCATCTTCTCTACTCCATATTTAGATTGGCTTGGGTGTAAATCCCCTTAAAGCTCTTGTGATCCATCACTAGAGTGAATCTTCTTCCTAGTAGAAGGTCTCTTCATAGTTTCAAGGTATGATTCACTGCAAGTAGCCTTAGATCATATGTGGCATAATTAGACTTATAGGGTTTTAGCTTCTAAGATGTGTAAGCCACATGCCTTCCTTTTTGTACCAATACTCCTCCAATCGCAAGTCCACTTGCATAAAAAATCACCTCAAATGATTGAGTGAGTAGAGAGTTTTAGTACAGGGTAGTGATGATGGATTAATTACTCAAATATCTATACAATTGAGGTATAGTCCCTCAAAAGATTAGTTAGAGGTGCTAGAATGTGGAGATAGTACTTGATGAAGATTTGATACCATTCTATCAATCCCAAGAACCCTCTTGACTATCTTAGGGACTAACCAATCTAGGATTTCCTTTATTTTTGTAGGATCTACTAAGATTCCATCGATAGAGACCATGTATCCTATGTATTTGATATTTTGTATGTACAATTTTCACTTGATCTTGTTGGTGTAGAGTTGGTTCGCATGGAGGCTTTGTAGTCCAATTCTTATAGGAACTTCATGGTCCTCTAGGGATTTGGAGTATATCAATATGTCATCAAAGAATATGGCTGAAAAATATCTTACATTAATCTATTGAATGTTAGTGAGGCATTAATCAGTTTGTACAACATAGCCAATGATTCATCATATGCATATCTAGCGCTAAAGGTAGTCTTTGGCATCTCTTATTCTTTGATTTAGATTTAATATTACCTAGATCTCAAGAATAACTTCAAAAATATTCTTGCTTCATGTAGTCAATCTAGGAGTTTGTTGATCTTGGGTACAATATATTTATCATTGAACATCACTTGGTTTAGTCCTTTGAAAAGAATAGGTGCACCCCAAGGTAAATTACTTAGGTCGATGAATCCTTGCTCAATTAGTTGCCTCAATTGTTCCTTAAGCTTGATGGCTTCAGGTACAAACATCTTGTATAGTGTTTTGAATTTGGCTTTAGGAGTCAATTCTATTTCATGATTAACCTCTCAATTCGGGGATACTTGTGTCAACTTTCCTAAGAAGACATCTTCAAATTCATTGATCCACACAGCTATCATGCCTTCTTTGGTTCTCTCAACCTTATTTAGCCAAATCATATAGATCAGTTGTTTCTTTCTCAACCCCTCTCATAGTTGACTTACCTTGGCCAATTGGACTCTGGTTCTCCTAGTTTTTCTATTGGTCTTTAATGTATTCCCTTCCAAGTCCTAGGATTTGGATTTTGGCTTCAGTTTCCTAGCTATCTAATTGAAACTAAACATTTTCTACAAATACAGTACACATAATTTCCTTCCCACTAGCCAATCCTATTATCATTTTCTTTATTTTCTCAAAATCTAGATACAACTTTGGTACAAAAAATTAATGCATACTTCAATGATCAATCAACATTTTGAAAGACTTATCCATATAAGTTGTTAGAGTCCAGATAATAGAGCATTGGTGGTTTCCTCCCTTGTTTTAAATGATTAAATGTATGGATCATATGGTTTCCTCACCTAGTGTATATTCTTCATGCTTTAACTAGCATGTTCACTTGGGTTTTGGTCTCTCTTTCTTGTTCATATCATCAGTTGTTATTACCATCTCCATGGCCTCTTTTAGCTAGTTTGGGCTAGGCTTCTGAGGATGGTTTAGTTAGTCAAGTCTCTCTCTCGAGCATCCAATCTCTCCACATTAGTGGCATTATCTATTGCTTAGCCCACTTCGTCCCTAAATATAATAACATTGGCCCATCTATTTCCTCTAGCATTGTTTTCGTTAGCCCTAATTTGGATATTTTCTTCCATGGTTGCCATTCATGGGGTGGTTTCTCGAGCCATTCCAACAAATCTCCCTAGCTATGGGATTTTCTCACATGAGGACATCTTCAAGGGTTGTCAACTTCACTAATTCAAGATGAGTATCTAGGGGTGGACTCATTCCTTGATAGAATCTCACAATCTATTGTAGTCATTGGTGATGTATACTTGCAAATACTCACAAACTTTGAGTAGTACCCTTCTAAGGTCAACTTTAATCGACTAAGGCTATAAAACACATTCATCTTGATAGATTCAAAGGATGGGGATAGGTATCCAACAAAATACAATTAATCAATTCCCCAAACAAAGAGCTTCTTGAAAGGATACCTACCCAATATCGAGTCCTTGATATTCATAGTGAGACTCTTACTTATCAAAGAATTAGACCTAGGGAATTCCACGTACAAACCCTTGTGTTTTTTAGAAATGTAAGAAGATAACTCTTGAAGAGTTCATTATTAGATCTTGAAAACTTGTAAATAATAAGAATATGATCATCTCATCATCTCATTTTGATCTATCTAAAATCATTAAATTGGAAGTTGTTCAAGCATGACCTCTTAAAATGTAAGCCAATCATTGCTAAACCCAATGCACCTTTGAACACTCATTCCATGTCCATGAGGAAAATTAAATCAAGAAATGCTATTGTATAGGTAAGAGCATTGAAAAGACACAACAAGAACTAGTTTGAAAATAAATGCCACTTTAAGATTAAGAAAAGTCATCAAGATACCCAAAAATACGAAGAGAACAGATGCTTTGGATGCAAAGAATTAGGGAACATTTAGAAGGAATGTCCTACCTATCATTGCTTTGTCCTAGGCTTTCGAGAGAATGCAAATCAAGAAAGAAGGTATGGCTGTAAGAACAAGATTTTCATAGACCTCTAGAGTTCCTTGATGCTATACAATAAGCCTTATACATGTATAAGTTTGTCATTATATTTGTAGGGGTTGATATGGAAATCAACCCGTACAAATTGCAAGCTCGACAAATCAACCCCACATAGATTACAAGAGAACGACCTTGGTATAAGAAGATAAATGCATACTTGGTAGTTTGTGGGTTCTACAAACAGTTTGATTGAGAGTACACTACATATAAGAAAAGACATAGGATGTGTTGTAGTCATGAATTTGTTATGGATCATTTATTATCTTACTAGAAGTACATTGGAATTTACTAAAATCACTTGGACTTGATGCATGTAATCATGTGGCTATTGCTATAAACTAGGCTTATGTCTAAGTCTTGAAGATATCAAAAGTCCAATTGACACAGCTTTATATCAATATATCATTAATTAGTGCCTAATTTATGTTTACCACACTAGGCTCTTGTGAGCAGTTGATACCCTTCCAAAATTGAAAGATTATGTTATATTCTATCCACATGGCATTGATCTATAGTTGCATGTTTTTACTACTTTTGACTAAAAAGGTGTTATGACAATAAAGTGTCCACTAGTAATGTTTTGCTTTCATATTTGTGTATAAGTAGCCTATTTTGGCTAGTTTCACCTATGAACTTAAGTGTACGAGAGCCTTCATAACATCATTATGTATGTTCCTTAAACAACTTGTTGCCAACTCGAGTATTGATCAATAATATCCTATCTATCAATGTAATAAGAATGATTTGGTAGTTGCAAAGAATCTAGCCTTCCATGCTCGCATAAAGCACATTAAGGTTAAGTATCATCATATATAAGATATTTTTGAGAAAGTAAAAATTAAAGTCCTTAATTACAAACAATTATCATGCAACTTGGTTCAATTTCACTCCAAAAATAGAAGTCAAAAAAGAATCATTAACAATTGTTTCTTATATGATGGTAGAATAAATACCCAAATTTTGTTATTTAAGGACATGTTGTGGGCATCCCTATTTGAACATATATTCCACATTGTGTGAGATCTTCTTCTTCTTCATCTTCTCTCTCCACTAACAATTGCCACCTATCTAGCCAATTGTCATCTCCATCCATAGGATTTTGTCTATTAAGATGACTATCACCCACTATCCTTGAGTTGTAACATGCTATTGTTTGTATTTCCCTACCTACTAGAGAATTTTGGAAACTTTTTTTCTATCCTTGGTAAACTCATTGCCCATCATCATCATCTAATGTTTACTGCCTAAGGTGATTATGTATATTGCAAAATGTTGTGTTTTGCATCCAATAGCTGTTGCATTGTTGCAGGCCATCTCCAAGAGGTTATGTTTTATCCAAATAGATGCATTTTTTGACCATTTTCCTCTCCTCCTAGAGGCTATCTCCAGGTAGTAGCACATTATTATGCTTTTGTTAGTTCTAGCCCTAGACACTACTACATTTTGACATCTAGACTAATGCCCTACTATGTTCAGTCTTACATTAGCTTTATTCATCAACATTAGTGGTTTGATACACTCAAAATCTGTTCTCAAAGGATGACACTCTATGGCACTCTCCTTGTCTTGCTCCCATGAGAGATAGTGGATGTTGGATAGTCTACACACACACACACACACACACACACACACACACACACACACACACACACACACACACACACACACACACACACACACACACACACACACACACACACACACACACACACACACACACACACACACACACACACACACACACACACACACACACACACACACACACACACACACACACACACACACACACACACACACACACACACACACACACACACACACACACACACACACACACACACACACACACACACACACACACACACACACACACACACACACACACACACACACACTTTCTTCTCACTTTTTCATTCTTGTTTGAGTTTATTGTGTGTTAGTCATGTTTGGACCCTCTTGGCTTTTTCTCCACAAACTAGTGTATCTTCACATGACATCAAAATCGATGCTCTTTTGAAGAGTATCTTGTACAACTATCATGAGGAACTAACTTTCTACAAGCAACATGCATCTACCTCATAATTGAACTCGTTTGTCGAGGGATCCTATCGTGTCTAATTTATTGTGTATTAGCCATGTTTGTACACTCTTGTTGTTTTCTCTACAACAATTGGTATATCTTCACATGGCATCAAATTTTATGCTATTATGAAGAATATCTTATGCAACTATCATGAGGAACTAGCTTTGTATGAGCAACACATGCATCTAACTCATAATGTCTCATATTCGTTCATTTGGGGATTATATGGCATCTAATTATGCCACTCCTTCACTCAAGGGGTTGATGGAGCATTATGGTTTCAATGTGGAGGTCAATGCTTAATCCTTTCTTCTACTTCTTTTTATATATCATCTAGGGGTCATCTAAGTGCCATTCCTCAGATCCCAACTCTTATTCTCTTGATATTCCTTCTTCACAAGGTGATTCTTAGTGGGGGCACTTAGTTCATGACATTGATCACCTCTAACTAGAGGGAGAAGTAACTAGTTTTGGTAGGACCATAAGTTCAAAATCTTCAATACAACCAAGCTAGGCAACAAGTTTGTATTATCCTTTTGCATTGTAAGAATCATATTTTCACTATGTGCTCCTTTTTTTAATGCAAGAACTCATTGTAAGTCACATTGAAGATCCACATCGGTACTTCATCGATACAAATATCAACATAGAGGAATCTCTGTAAACGAAAATATTCAACTAGGTACATTTATACCTTCTATTTCATATGATTTTGAGTTTGATGCTTTTCATTCTCAATTCCTACCCATCACTCCCAATTCCTTCACTCCTTTAGGATATTGTGCATTAGATATAAACTCAATTCAAAGCATTTATTTTAACCCACAATAGGATAGCCAAGCTTGTCTCAAGTTACTTTAGATCATCGTATAGGCTTTAGGGCTTCTTTAGCTTACATGGCCTATCCTTAGATGTGTACAATCTTATACCTTAGTGTTTCATTGTAAGGAATGCCACCCATGCATTATGTGCTTCCTCATTAGTCTCAAGTGTGTCACACTCTAACCCTTTGTTAGAGATCCCCTCCTACACACTATGATCCTTTGTATTGTTGTGTTAGGAATCCCCCTCATAGACACTATAGCCCCCTTTCCATTTGATCAAATTAGGGACTCCTCTCCTTTGTTGATGACCAATGTACCTCATTGAAGGGAATTGTGAGTGGTAAGAAAACATCTAAATCAATACCTTCCTAGTAGCATGTTCTTAAAAAGAAATAGGTATCGTGCATTATGCCAAAAAATTTCCATCTTGATGATAACTCATTGAAAGTCCAAGGGTATTTTGCTTACACCTAAACTTTAAAAAGTTTCCTTTAGTATCCTTAACCCCATCCAAGGAGGTTAAGAGGGAGTTCTCCCTAAGGAAATAATGTATTTTCTCCTCACCCTAGTACCTATGTTCAATAGTGTCTTGCAATTGGTGTTGTGGATTCTAGAACTCCCCTTCAATTAATGCCTTATGGCTTATGTGACTTGCTCATCCCTCATCTTCCTTTAGGCTAGACTCTTATGATACTTATGCTACTCTTAGGGCCCCTACTAGGATATTCATGCTACCTTCCTTTAGGTTAAGTCAGGATCATCTTTTGTTAAGCTACTAATCTAGCCCAACATTTAGGCTACTCTAGCTAGTCCCATAGGCTACATGTCCTTAAGATAACTAGATTCTTAGGCTTTTTAGCCTAAGCAGTCTAATCAAAGTTGTCCTCTATGGGCTAAGCCTTTCTTTAGCCCTTTCATTCTTCTTTTGTTGCATACCCTTTCTTTTCTTCTTCTTCCATTTTATACACTCTCTTAGATTGATTTAGCACTAAAATCATCTCAATGTGAAGCACTTTTATGTAGTTTCTAGTTTCTTCTTTAGTACTTACATGCTAGTTATTGTATTTCAATTAAGAACTAACATTGTACAAATCTGCATGTCCTGACTAAGCTAGAGATATGGATTCTTAGCCTTGCCTTGGTGGGGATGTGAGGGCATATTTCGTTTTAGTTACATGGAGATGGAGATTTTTTTACACTCTAAACACCAAGTTTTAGGCATGATTCCATATACCACTCGTTGCTCTTCTAATTGAGGTGGTTATCTTTATACTTCAAATACCTCTCAATTAGGTTCTACAACCTTAGTGGATGCTTGACTACCATGGTGGATGATTCTCCTTCTAGCTCTTTGATCTAAGGGGTGTCATGACTTCCTTCCTCTTCTTTCCCAAGCTACTCTAGGCCCCTCTTCATTAAGTTCTTGGAACAATTACTCAACATCAGCTCCTCCTTGAATATTGACCTCCACGGTTTGAGAGGGGCCGCTTTCCCACATGGTACATTCAAGTTTTGACTTCTCTTCTATCAACCATGGTAGTGAAGGTGCAACTTGTTAACTAGTGGTGCGGTGATCAACCATGGAAGAAGTTTTGAATAGTTAAACAATTACACTTTAGACTATTAAACATGTACTATGTTACTAATTTCCTTAACTAACAACTACATCATACTATGTTACTACTTATGCTTCAAATATGTACTATGTTACTGATTTTCCTTACTAACCTAAGCAATATATATTATGTTACTAATTTCAATAACTTGATAAAACTACTTTCTACTTATACTGATATAATTGTTAACTTGCCAAACCTACTAGCTTATGAATCTACTAAACCTACTAGTAAGTAATTTAATAGCTAACACACTAGCATACAAGCAACTAAACATAATAACTAACTTACTACAACCTAATAACTAGAATGCTTATCCACCAAAGGGTTTGACCAAATTTTACTTAATCCCACTTCCCAACAAGTAGGAAATATTTGGCCTATACATGTAAAAGTAGAGGTATTTCATAATGTTTCTATACATTGGGCTAGTAAAAACTCATTCAAAAAGAAACCTTTTGGCTTAGCAAAGGCCCATGGGGTGCATGTTAGCATTGCCCAAAATAGTTGATTTGATTGGCTTTTAGTAAAGGAGTAAAACTATGTCCATTCGTTTGGTCAACTTCAATTGCACATAGGTGGTCGTTAAAACATGTATTAAAATAAGAGAAGAGGAGAAGAAGTGTGACTGTTATGCTTTGATTAGCATGAAATCATTCAATTGCTCTACCTAACTAAGTATATCAACCCTTACAATAGCATGCTCTTACAAGCAATGCTAATGGTAAGAGACCCTTAAAACAAAGTTGCAAGTTCAGGGATAAATGGGTTTGCCTTACCTCAGAGTAAACATAAATAAAAATGGCTAAAAGACATAATGTTCCAAGAACATCAAGGAAACAAGGCCACTAATGGTGATCGTCCTACCCCCATAGGAGGAGGGGAGGAGGAAGAGGAGAGCGGCTTTGGCCAAAAAAGAAAGAACACAAAACAAGGAAGGGGACTCAAAAAAATATTGCAAAAAGAGTAAGTGTGGGTCAAAAAGTTAAGCGAGTGGTTCAGAGCCGAGTAGTTATTATAAACTATTGCAAGCAAACAAGATATTGCATTAAGAAAAGGTGTGTTGAACCACATGCCAATGTTTTAATTAGCCTCATGATATATGGGTCATGAATAGATCTAGATGAGGGGATCTCCCCCATCTAGGGTTCATATCCATGCCCAACTCATAAGGAAAGAAAACCCATTCAATGGAAAGTAAAAAGTGTAGCTTACAGGATATGAACCTTTGCCAATCTAGTCACACTCTTAAGCATTAACCAATGGGCCAACGAATTCTTATGTTGAAAGTGTGTGAGGAGAGTATGCTTATGTCTTAATAGATTGTTTTCACATTGCTCTAGCTATCTAAGTAAGTGTACAAGTACCATAAATACACTAATTATTGCTAAGTTCCTATTTACCTTCAAGTAGAACAAAAAATTTATCAAAATGTCAATTTCCTCCTCAAAACATGATGAGAGCAAATCATGTATGGTTGAACAACAAAGAACCTCTTGCACCTTGCTAAGAGCCATGTCTCACCTAGTATTAGTGGGGCAATAGAAGATTATACATGTATAGAAAGAAGCCAAGTCATTTGACCATTCATGCAACAGTTTTTGATTCATGTTGCATCAACTATATTTTGGTTGTCAAACTTAAAAGAAAAGCAAGTAAAAACTCGCTATAAATACACATGGGGAAGTTACTATATGTATATCCTCTACATCACGTGCGTTCAAAACCTATTCGTAAATATCCTTATCTGTGAATTTTTCTTGAATAAAACATAACCCTTTTCTATCCAATCCATAAATAATCCATTTATATTACACCCTTCAGTATGTAAAAAATGTATAAAATGATACTTTAAAAATACCTTATTTTGAACCCACGTGATGCACACATATTCATGAGTAACTTACCCGAGTAAATGCACAAATATAGAAGGAAACATGAATCATATGTTTGATCCCCTCACAACCATGATAAAACACCATTCTACTTGCACCCCCATCCTCCATCCTCCTCCTGCACCGCCCCCCCCCCCCCCCCCCCCCCAAAAAAAAAAACAAGAACAAGACGTGAGAAAACCCCACTCCAGCCCTCCTATTCCCCTGTGCTCCCACGAGCTCCATGGAAAAACCGTATACTAGCGAGGATAACTGAGCTTCACAATGCACATGTTGATTGTGGGTGGGACAGGGGTCTAAGGAGTCCCAAACTTATTCCCTTCTGGCCCCACGAACTCCATGGCGCGACCATATCCGAGAAGGGATGGCAAAGCTTTGCGGTTGTAAGCCTCGGGTGGGACAGGGCTCTAAGCAGTCCCAAACTCATTGCGCGTGGGAACAGAGGCTAAATTGCTTTTCTGCTTTTGCCTCATTGGAGCGTAGAAGAAAAGTCAAGGGAGCGTGCGGGACGTTTCTTGGCAGGTCGTGCGACGTGTCCCGGGCAGCTGTACGTGTCATATTCGATAGCCGCCCCGCCCCCCCCCCCCCCCCCCGTGACTTTGCCAAAGCGGAGGGCATGTTTCTACCATTTCTAATGTGTATATTGGAGATCATAGAGTGGGCAAAGCTGGCACGATGGAGCGCAACTTTCTACCATTTCTAATGTGTGAACAAAGGAAAGGATGTTTTCACTTTATGATTCAAGCTTATCAAAGTCTTGTTAAAGCTTGCATCAAGCTTCTTGGCATAGCTTACAATATGGCGATGCAAAGGGCTTACATGGCCATAGCTACAACATACCTCACAAATCCTCAACCTAATGATTGGCACATGGAAGTTGGCCAAAACTAGACAATGAGTGAGCCCTATATAATTAAAAAGAGAAGATCATGGCGTAACATGTGAGCTCAACAAGATTAAAGCAAGCTCTATTTGACTAAAGGAAGAAGAATATGGCATAACAATTAGCCCACTATTTTCCACATTTAGAAGAAAATTTTTAGTGCATACTTGATGTTTGGTCAAGAGTGTAGTTGTGTAAAAATCTTTGCCAATAACATGAGCTTCACATATAGTCATCGCTACTTCATTACTGCAACACTTGAAAGTATCTCGCTTCATCACACTTCATTTTCTTCCCCATGACGTGTAGACTAAAACCTTGCACTTCAAGTACTTGAATAGCCGACTACTCAATGTGTATATTTCCATGGAGTCAATGGCATTTATTTTGAAAGTCTCTCACTTCATCATGTTTTATTTTGCTTCTTACCAACTATAGGATGATAGCTTTCCTTTCAACCACTTGAATCTATGAAATTAGCCACTCAACTTTATATTTCCATGGAGGCAAGGACCATCTGGGGTAAATGATAGGTGACTACCATTTGCTATGTGAACATCATTACATCCCTTTTGATTGAAAACTGTTTTCATTCCTTCTTTTCACTCTATGAATGGGCTCAAATGTGGAAGTTTCACAGAAGTTTTCTTCCACTTTTGTCCTTGTATAAGTTTGAGTCCAAAGGAGCATTGAATATGGAGATATTGTGACCTCCCTATGAGAGGGAGGTTCATTCATAAAGTGTTTTCCCTTTCTTTTGTGGGGCTGGACAACAATGCCTCATTTTCCACCAACATGCATTCAAAAGAAAGACACTACAAGAGGGCCCAAAAGTCCAAAAAATCACAAAGTATGCCTCATAGTTAATCAACTAGTATCATATAAGCATTTAGAATGTATGCATTTGTTTGAATAAGAAACATGTGTTACATGTGTATTATGGTTATATACAACAATATGTAATATACATGAATTTATGACTTTATGAATTTATGCAAATAATAGCCTTGTGAATTATTTTTGGGATTTAGTCTTTAACTATGATATACATTATGTGCTTGAAGCACAAAGATATACTAGATGTCAATGGTTGTACCTTTATGGTCAATGACCTTTATTGTATGTAGAGACATTATATGGAGTCTCTAATCTAGCCTCACTCTATCTTCTTTAGCAATCTTTTCATTTGGCATACTAAGACTATGTTTATGGCATTGGTATACACATAATCTATTATGTTATATTTGGGGGTATTGTGTTGGGTTTAAAGGTGCCTTTGCCTAGCCGCCCATGTATTATTATACTGATAATACCCACACACCTATACACTATGGGTGATAAGCGCCCATCACTATCACTTCATTCTTTATTCTTTCAGTGATATTTGAATAAAGGGAAGGCCAGTCACACATTGTGACTGTTGGAGTTTCTGCATCTTCTCTCTCTCTCTCTCTCTCTCTCTCTCTCTCTCTCTCTCTCTCTCTCTCTCTCTCTCTCTCTCTCTCTCTCTCTCTCTCTCTCTCTCTCTCTCTCTCTCTCTCTCGGAATGGACGATCTGTCACACGCAACAAAGCCAACTCAACAACCACAAGTTCACCTCTCTCTACTGGCATGTTGGAGTAGCCATGTGTTGGAGAAATCTCATATGATGGGATATGGAATTTTTTGGTGACACTTCAAGCATCAATCAATGCATAGAATCAAGAAATCACATGCTTGGCTCTCTGGTGTCAAGCGTTGGAAAGCAAGAATACACAGCTGGAACAGATTGTGGAGGAATAGGCCAAGAGAATCATAGACTTGGAAACGAGTATGGTGACACACACATGCATGGAAACATAAAAAACATGGGCCGGAGTAGTAGCACATACTCTCCCAAATGGATACATACATGTACTTCATGCAGAGGGTGGTGATGCAATGGTAGATGATGTGGATGCACTTGAATGTAAAGAAAGAGAAAAGTGGGCCCAAAACTTGGTTATTTGGGGATTTCCCAAAACAGATGATGAGGCTGCACTGTCTCTTACTACGAAAGTCATAGAGTTTTTTGGCAAGCATTTTGTCATAGTAGATATACCTGTCTTTGGTGCTCACGCATGGGCAAGAAGAAAGATAATGGGAAGGCAAGAGCCACTCTATTGGATGCATGTAAGAGAACTATAATTTTAGATAGTAGTCGAGTATACCTCAAGGGAACATATTTTTATGTAAATGAGGATCGCACCCCCATGCAACAGGAGGAATGTTGGAAGCAATACAATAAGCGAAAGAAATCTAGTGATAACACTTCAAAGGATGCATAGGGATGCACGACCCATGGGAGCTGCGCGCTTGCAAAGGTGTTATTTTGGAATTACATAGGGTTTCCATGGCACAAAGGTGAAAGCATTAATGCTATGGTTGGTGATGCTGACATTGTGTTCCTTGCCGGGACATGGGAGCGGGAGACATGTAGAATTCCAAATATCCTAGGGTACATAATTCATAGCACATATTAGCCACATGTAGGAAAAAGAGGGAAAGGAGGAGTTGCATGCATATACAAATGTCACTTGGAAGGAATGATTGATGTATGTAAAGTAGACCGACATAAGCGATACATATGGATTATGCTCAAGCACACTACACCAATGTACATTGTGGGATGTTACATTCCACATAAGGAGTCCCCCTTCTATGCACGACATGAAGCGGATTCGTAAGAACCTTTTGAAGATATGGTTAATGGTTAATGGTTTGCGCATGCCAATATTGAACGGTATGAATTGTTTCCCTGATATTGAAGGATACACGTGCTACTCAGCTAGTGGAGGTTCCAATGTGGTAGACTATGCAATGGTACACATAAATGATTTATGCATTATGAGAGAGTTTTGGTTAAGTGGAAAACATCTAGAATTAGATCATATAGCTTTGAGCTTGACACTTGATATTTTCCACCATGTAGGACATGTAGGGGACACAGTAGGTATTGGTGCATTCCGTATTGATGTGGACAAGAAACAAGCATATGCTGGTCACCTGGATAGTCTTATGAGCAACCTTACTAGGAGCACATGGGCTGATCTAAGAGATGCAATGTTAAATAAGGCTATAGAGATTTTTGGGAAACCAAAGAGCAGTCATAAAAATGTCAAAGGATTTCCATGCAAGAAATGGTTTGATGATGAATGTAAGGCTACACTTAAAAAGCTGAAAATCCTCCCTAAGGGACAAGAACGAAGTGAGGTAGAAAAATGATATAATGCTCTCACGCATAAAAAGTGACGACAATATGTAGTGGCCAAAGAAAGTGAAGATGCTAGGGAGTTTGAGAAATGTCCAAGGCAAGCATGGAGAAAATTGCAAACCAAACAGTCAAATGTTATGGGGGATTTTACATATGCTGACATGCTATCGTATGTTACAAAAATTTACATGCATAAAGGGGTACATCCCATCAAATTGATGTACATACACAGCCATTTAGTGCTTTGTTCACTTTAGAAACATTGGAGGCAGCCCTCAACAAGATGACTAATGGAAAACCATGTGATACTTTGCAGTTGAATGCAAAGATGTTGAAATGGACAACAAAGGAGACGAGACTGTTTATGTTGCGTGTGATACATCATGCTTTTGCATATGGTTTTCCCCAATAATGGCAGGAGAATTTGATACAATCATTGTATAAGGGAGGAGATTGCAATTTACTCACAAAATATCGCACGATTATGGTCAGCTCAGCCATGGAAAAGCTATTTAGCACTATCCTGGAAATGCATTTGAGTAAATGGGCAGAAAGTAAGCTTATGGACATGCAAGTTTTCACCCTAGTCATAACACCATAGACCATTTGGTTACTTTACATGTGCTTATGGATGAGAGTCGGCTTGAGTGAGCAACCTTGTATTGTTGTTTTGTGGATTTTAAGAAGGCTGTTGACACCGTACCAAGGGTTGGCTTATGGCAACGAATGCAAGAATTAGGGGTCCCAAATTATCTATGCATGGGAATTTACAGGATATATCAACGAGTGGTGTGCCACCTTAGAGGTCACAATGGGCTGTCACAAGTATTTGAGAGTAATATGGGAGTCAAACCAGGTTGCCCGCTCTCCCCTACATTATTTGGTTTATGCATTGATAAGTTAGAGGAAATACTTCTCACGACTTTGAATGAAGAGAAAGCCAAAATCCCACATATTGGTATGTTTTTCATCTTGCTTTATGCAGATGATATGGTCTTTTTTACATATACTGGGAAATGTATGCAGCAGTTCGTGGGGATTCTTGAACGGTTTTGTCAAGATAGTGGTTTGATGATGAATGTATCAAAAACAAAGCTAATGGATGTGCGCACCAAGCAATAAAAGACCCCACCAAAAGTACATTATGCGAGACAATCTATAAAGCTATACTTAGGGATTGAGATACTTGCAGACACCACAAATGGCATACATGTGTGGAGCAGCGATTAGCGGTAGGGAAAAGCAAGTATTATCACTTTGAAAATGGCTGCAACCGCACAGATACTAAATGCTAGAAAATATGTTGTATGATTTTTTATGCATATGTTCTACATACAGTATTATATGGAGTGGAAGTGTGGGGGGGAGCATCTCCTCATCTGCATGGAATGACATTGAGAAGCTACAAAAAGCTTTTATTTGTAGACATTTGGGCATTAAAAGCACCACACCATATGTACTTATGATTTTGAAAATTGGCCAACGGCCAATTGAGGTACATGCTATGATCTGAGTATTGAGATATGCCACTTGACTACGTCAAATGGATGACAATAGCCTCCCCAAATGGGCATGGAATGCTAGCACATGCCTACAGAAAATGTGAAAAAGTAAAGTGCTTTCAACTGGATGGGTGATGGATATGTGAAAATGGTTTAAAGGGTAGGGAGTGGATAGATATCTAGATATGGCATCTGAAGATATATGCATGGACACATTTCAATCAGACCTCTTACGAGTGTATCAAGCAACACATCAAAGCAAGGGAGCAAATGGCAAACTTGCTTATTACAGTATGCATATCTATCTTTCATGTTAGGAATCCTACATGTAGGCAAATGCACACACGCAGCCATACATAGCCAACCTGCTCTTTGTGGTATTTAGACGGAGTTTTGCACAACTTTGAACTCAATCACACACTTCATTGATTGAGACAAGTGGATGGAGTGGACAGGCAAGAGAGACGAGGTTATGCAAGCTATGTGGACTATAGAGTGTAGAATCAGAGGAGCACATGATTATGACATGCCCAACATATGCACACATACGGGTTGACTTTGATATCCCTTTATAAGGGCCACTTCACCAGTTTCTGACCACTCCTCCTATATCAAAGTTAGGGGCTCTCATCACCTACATATTATGCTTTTGGGAGAATCACACTGCATAGATCGTTCTTTCACCGTAGCTACTCTTTCCTACCATGGGGGAGGAGAATCATTATATATCTGGAAATGTCCCATGGGTCATAATTTGGCCTTCCATGGATGATAATAAACTACTCTACTCTTCTCTCTCCCCCCCTCTCTCTCTCTCTCTACTAGGCAGAGCACATCTAGGGGCTCAGGAGGGGTGGCAGTTCTATTCCGTCAGGGGATACAGAGACATATCCAGTTAGTGAGACGAGATGAGGAGGCCAGTTACATATGGATCAGAGTGCAGATATCAGATGAGAGATGGATCTATATGGCAGTATGCTACTTTTCACCACGAGGGTTCAGATATGCTACTACGCAGGGTGATATTCAGGCTAGAGATTCCCCCTCCCCTTATTCACAACTCTCAGAGGACATTATTCTGTATTCTAGTTTGGGTGAGGTCTTCCTTATGGGGGACTTCAACGGGCGCACACAGAGCCGACAGTGTGAGAGTTTTGATATGGAGCAGCTAGAGATCATGAGAGCATTAGACCCTGAGGAGTTGGGGATCAGCAGGGAGTTAGCAGATACTGGGCCAGACGCCACAGGGTATGGAGGGCATTTACTTGATCTTGGTAGTAGACATCATCTCATTATTTATAACGGGATGGCACGATGGCCATATTCAGGAGGTCTTACATGCTTCCCACATGGGGGAGGCGAGAGTACTGTAGATTATCTGCTCGGACCGATCGATGGGATGCATACTATCGAGTCCTTCGGCCTTGGGAGACTTCCACTCGGTGCCGATCACACCTTTCTCAGTTTCTCACTCCTCACCTCATTACCATCACCACCTGCAGATATCATACCCCACATGCATACTACCATACACTTCACTCATGAGCTCTCACATGTTTACTCACAGCATCTGGATGAGCACATCACGTCACTTGATCCATACGCACCCCTTGATACACTGACCACTAATATCACACGCATTCTACATGATTCTGCTACACTCAGTTTTCCACATCACACATACATGCAACCCCCTCGGACCGGTACCATGCCACAGAACAGGTGGTATGATGATGAGTGCAGAGATCTACATTGACAGCTACGCGATTTGGAGGCCAGAGGAGAGATCACACACAGACAGGCGTAGAGACGTATGCACCGCTTGACCCGCCGTAAAAAGCGGGAATGGAAGGAGGAGAGATATTGGGATATATACCACCTTCTTATGAGCAGAGATTGTGTAGAGGCATGGAGGCAGATCTGAGAACCACGCTCACCCACACCGATACATGACCCTGCAGTATGGCATGCATACGCACAGAGTTTATATCATGTACCGGCACAGCCGCTGATACCCACACCATGTACACCGAGACCGGGTATTTCATCATTTTTTACCACTAGTATGGTGAAACATGCTATCTCACGGTTACAGCATGGCCGCGCTCGAGACCAATTTGATCTTCAGGCAGAGCATATTATATATGGCAGAGACACATTGGCTCCACTCATTGCTCACCTCTTCAACCGTGCATTGTCTGAGGGGTTCCCTGACTCGTGGACAGAGCACACCATTGTACCTATCCACAAGTCAGGGGATCCTATGGATCCTAACACATATAGGACCATCATGATTGGGCCAGTTTTGGCCAAACTTTATGGCACGGTAATGGAGGAGGAGCTCAGCACGCTGGCAGAGAGAGAGTGCATGCACACACCCGGAGAGGCAGGGTTCAGACGGGCATTTTCTACCATAGACCACATATTCACTCTCCGTTGTCTGATCGACCAGACACGAGTGAAGAAACAGAGATTGTACTGTTGCTTTGTGGATTTCCGCAAAGCCTTTGACATGGTTCTGAGAGAGAGGCTTTTCAGACGCCTACTTGATCTGGGGGTGGATGATGACATGATGTAGGGTATTTATGCACTATATGAGCGGGTTACTGGCAGAGTCAAATGTCCGGGAGGTATATCGGATCCCCTTGTGAGCACCATTGGTGTGAAACAAGGATGCCCACTCTCGCCGACTCTATTTGGGCTATACATTGATGAGATAGCAGAGTTTATTCAACAGCGAGCCGGTGGAGGTATAGATCTCAGTGGAGCCACAATTCATATCTTACTATATGCAGATGACATTGTGTTGGTCTCAGACTCAGCTCAGGGATTACAGCAGCATTTATTAGCATTGGATGATTTTTGCATACAGAGGGGCATGACAATGAACCTTGGTAAAACCAAGGTTCTTATATTCCATACATCAGCTCAGATACGCAGACAGAGTATTTTCATGGCAGCAGGAGGGAGTATTGAGGTCACTGGATCATATGTATATTTGGGAGTCACCTTTACAACAGCTTCAGGGACTTTCTCGATGACACAGGCAGCTCGTAACCGCCTCACTAGAGGATACTCAGCATTGGCTCTTATGGAGCGACAGTGTCATCAGGCACATTTCCAGGAGCCCCGCACCAAGGGGTGGCTCTTTGATACTCTAGTCACTCCAGCACTGATGTATGGAGCAGCTATATGGGGGCCAGGCCTTGCCGATTATGTATGGACATTGATGGAGAGACCTCAGGTGATCATGATATCTAGATTGATTCACAGCAAGGCCTCAGTCCCACATGACATTGTGCGAGCAGAGCTTGCCACACCGCCCATGCTAGTCGAGGCATTATTTCAGATAGTCTGCTTCCTACACAGATTTCAGGATATGGACAGAGATCGCATTGCATACACAACATATATGGCATCTCAGGAGATGGCTCGAGCGGGGGATACCACATCATGGTATGCACAGACTAGAGCTTGGTTTGACAGACATGGGCTGGACATTGATAGACTCCCCCCTCTTCTATATGATACTCAGGCTCCCACTTACACCCTCTCTCTCTCTGAGAGGAACAGAGTCATCAGACAGGAGATATGGCATATTTATATACAGAGGACATGGGTCAGCCCTGCACAGCCACTGCCATCGAAGATGGCACATTATTATACACAATTCTTGAGCATATCAGAGCAGGGATTCATAGAGATTCCGAGATATATGCAGATCTATATGTCACATCGATTGAGAGTTCTTATTGGACAGCTCACGGTATCATCACATCAGCTTATGATTGAGAGTGGCAGAGCCAGTGGCATCCCACGGGAGGAGATGATATGCCCCCTTTGCAGATCAGAGGTGGAGAGTGAGGAGCATTTTGTTCTCAGATGCCCGGCATACTCAGAGTTGAGATCTAGATACACATTGAGCAACTCACTTCAGGGATGTATGACTGATATGGATCAAAGATCATTTGGTCATTTTCTAGGAGAGGCATGGCACATCAGAGAGCAGAGCACACAGTGGGTCCCAGTCAGAGAGGGGCCCACCCAGACGACTATTACACAGTTCTTTCAAACAGACAGAGTGAGAGCTACTGTACCAGCCTCCAGCCAGACCTCCGGGCTCACACTACAGCAGGTTGAGAACCAGCGCACCCGACGCCGCACGAGGATCCGTGGGTTTCGGACCCCACGGCCACACCGACAGGAGATCCGGAGGATTCTTGATCTACATCGACAGCAGACTGAGATCTGACGACACTCGGCACATTGGATCTCAGATCTCCAGTTTGCTCTTTCTCCACCGCCGATGTACCACATCCTGCATCCATGAGGGATCACCTGCTATTAGCGACTTCGACGACTGCCACTACATCCCAGGATAGTATATCTCCCTGCACCTGTTACATATACGCATCGCACCACTTTATCACAGTCGACAGTTGTTCCCCTATCATAGCCGACATTTGTTCCCCCTTTGTAGCCATTATCTGGAGTACCAGAGCTACATACGCACATACACATACACGACACTTATCACACTCACAGCACCGTATTTTCAGTTCCAATTTTTAGCTTTTCATTCAGCACTTTTATTTTGGATAGCTGGACCTCATCAGTTGTATCATAGTTTGTCTCATAGGCCAGTTTTGGTCTTTAGAAGACGTTAATATAACTTTCTTTCTTTCTTTCTCTCTCTCTCTCTCTCTCTCTCTCTCCATAGGCCTTGCTTCCACTCACGTGCTTCCACTCCGAGATCACTTCCTTCAATTGGTATCAAATCCAACCATTCAAGAAGCTTCTTCATCCTTTACTTTAGTCCAGATTCAAAGCTTCAACTCAAGGTTTCATGGCAGCCATTATTTCTTTCTCTTGAGGTATATATTGAGTATTTCCTTCTTTCAGCTTGTTCTAGCTTGCTTCATGCTTGTTGAGGAGCTTTCCAATGCTTAGTTGAGCTTGGTTGAGTGCTTATTGAGGTGAGGAGCAACCACTTTATCCATTATGAGTGGATATAGAGCATGATATAGAAATCGTGGACAGCTATGGCAGCTTGATAGCACTATCGTATTTTTTTGCATACAATATTGGATTTAGGTTTTCTATAGTAGCTAGAAATGAAGAGTATGATGAGATCTACAAATCTAGGCATTCATAGAGTTGATTGTATGCAGTTTTCTATTCTTTGTTTCACATAGAACATAACTATTTTGATTTGGATAGCAAACATTATACTCCATAATGCATGTTTGAAGCTTCAAGGATACTTTTTTGGTATTGGATTGGTATGATTATGATTTGGTTGATTTGAGCACACATTTGGCTCAATTTTCTCAGATATTTTATTGTTGTGTTGGGGGTAAAGGCACCTCCGCCTAGCCGCTCGTGTATTACTACACTGACAGTACCCGCCACTGCACACTGCAGGTGGCAGGCATCTATCACAATCACTTATTGTTTATTCTTTTAGTGACAGTTTGAATAAAGGAAGGCCGGGCCACACATTGTGGTTGTTGGAGTTCCCATTTGTGTCTCTCTCTCTTCTTGCTCTTGCTCTCCGCCATAGCTAATTTCCAAGCAAGCTTCAATCCTTCTCACCTTTCAATTGGTATCAGAGCGAGGCTTCCCAACTTCCCAAGCTTGGTTCATGGCATTCTTAGCTTCCATTCAAATACCTACAGCATTGGGTCTCCTTCCTGGCAGCCATAGCCGACCTTCCTGAGCTCCCGTCACCCCCGGACTTCCCAAGCACCTTTCTGGCCTATTGAGGTACCTCAGGACATTGCTACAGAGGTATTGAAGTATTATTTTATTGTTTTTCTTCAGTTCTTAGGTTGCAGTAAAGCAGGGCAAACCCTTGGAGCTTGGATCTTGCTCCCTCTTGCATTTGGGCACTTTGAGGCTTGTTGTGGGCCTCCCTAGGCACCCCCCGGAGCCTCCAACCACTACCATTGAGGCCATGTGGATGCACAAGAGTAGAAGAAGGGATCAGCAAATTTGCACCATTTTTTGGCTATTTTTGATAGCACACTACAGTAGCTCACCTACTCCTCATTGATGTCTATGTCATGCTTCTTCGAGCTTGGCAATGCACTTGGCAATGGTCTCTAACTTCGGTTGAAGTCTCCTTGATCATTTGCATCAATTTTGGGTCTGATCTGTACATTCCCATGACTGTTTACAATAGTCCCACAGTCATGTTATGCAGAAGTAACATTGGCATCTAATGCTATGCTTGTTTGGGCACTTCTACTTAACTGGTTTGGTACCTATTGATGCTCAATTGTTTGGGGGATGCAAAGCACATGTTATGCCATCATTTTGGACTGATTTTCTTGCTGAAAATACTCAGTTCTGAATAGTAAATCATTGATGTACCACAGCGGGCTGAGGCCTTTTATCTCATATTTGGTTATGCCTATTGGTTTCGGGCTATGTCTTTGGGATATGTAATGAAGTATTGACCTTCGGGGTACGACATCGAGCTTGTCTTTGGTTCCGGAATGCTTTCGAGCTTGTATTAAGCTCTGACTTGGTTGTTCTTCACTAGCGTTTGGCTTCAGTTGGCATGCTTTGGACTGGTCTATACCTATTATCACTGCTTGACATTTAGGCTTCTTGCATTTATGCCTTGGTCAGATATGGATGCCACTTGGTTTGCCCATGCTTGATAGTTACTTGGAGCTTCATCTTCAAATGTATTTGAGCATTTTGGATCTACTGAGCATTACATTTGGTTGTCAGTTACATGCTCTTTGAATGCTTTCAGGCTTATGCTTTACGGGTTTGAGATAGCTTGGGATTTATGCTCCGGATGTACCCTACTGGGATTTGGCATGTCTGATGCTATGTATTTGATGTATTAGAGCGTTGCTTGCTCTCTTTTTTATCTAACTTCACCTCCAGTGGGAGCCTCTTGGTATATTCAGATGTGCATAGAATCTTATTTACAGATGAGCTTGAGCTTGTGGGACATTTACATGCATTTACTCTCTTGAGAGCTTTATGCCTGCAATTTGTCTGTAGTGGGCTAATTTGATACGACTATTGAGACAAGCACCTATCTTTGTCACAGGTTTGTCAGTTTTGTATGCATCTTGGATGGTTATGTATTGAGCTTCTTACTCTATCAGTGTGCTTGTGGTTGGTCTCTTCTCTTACTTCGAGACCCATGACATGCATGACTTCTGGACCTATGAGATGTCTCTTGCCTGACAGGTTATTGGTTTGACAGTTCTTGGTACCCTCTTGCCACTAAAAACTCACTGTTGGATGTATCTTGTTACTTGGCAGTTGCAGTGACATGAGGATCAATGATTGGTTCATTTTGGGATAGTTTTACATACTACTATCATTTATTACAACAAGTTGAAATCTGCAGATTTTGAGCACTTCTATGAGGGTAATGCTTACTATTTGATGTTATCTTAGTCATATTTGGTGGACAAGTGCTTGTCTTGGTGAAATACACCCTTTCAGTGAATTTTAACAGTGGTTTTAGTGTATTTTTTGCTAACTACAGCAACCTGCAATTTTGCTTTTTTGCTTTGATTTGGGACAGTATGGCTGGTCATCTGAAAGATATAGCTCTCTTTAACATTGCCAAGTTGGATGGTACCAACTATGGGTATTCGAAGTTCCAAATATGGCAGGTTTTGGTGCAGAAGTTGCAGATTAAACCCTTGCGTTTCAAGGATGTTAAACCTAAGGATATGGATGATGATGTTTGGATTGAAGTTGATGAGCTATGCAAGTCTACCATTATCTTGTCACTCTCAGAAGAAGTCCATCATAATGTTGTTCAATATGAAAATCAGAGTGCATGAGATTTATGGGAGAAGATTTAGGAGCTCTATGCGTATAACAGAGTCCTGCGTCACAAATGTATTGGCTGAAGCATTTAATGGACCTTTGCATGAAGGAGGGGACCTCCCTTTCATCTCATTTTAGTTAGTTTCATGGTATTATGAAGAGTTTGTTGTCACAGGGTATTGAGTTCAAAGACAACTTGCACCTGTTGTTTCTACTTGGCACCTTGCCTAAATCATGGGATGTCTTCTGTACTGCCATATGCACGAACAAGCTTGATGGGCTGAAAATCAAAGATGTTGAGAGTGCTTTATTAACTGAGGAAATCAATAGGAGAAACAATGATGCTTTCCGCTCTTCACATGCATTGATCATTAGAGGTGGCAGAAATGGCATGCATGATAATGATCATAAGGGCAGGGACTCTCAGAAGTCCAAGTCCAAGTCACGTGGTCGCAGTAAGTCCCGTGGACGGTAAGTAAATTTTCTAGGTATATTTGGCATGAAGATGAGTGAATCGTGTTGCTATATATGATTACTTTTAGTTTTTCTTACTTTGCTTTTGTATTTTTTATGTTTCATTTTGCATGTTGCCACATGGCATCAAATGCTTTGCTTGGAGCTTTGCCACATGCATTATAGCATTGTCTTTGCTTTGACATTAGTGACACATGGATATCTTCACAATCTAGAGGTTAAGGTTTAAACTTCATGCTATGCTAAGTAAGGCAAAATACATGTTATGTCATGAGAGAAGTCTAGGGATGTGATCTAGAGACATAACAGTAATGAGATCTTAGACTTTGTCAATGGGTTTTTTAATTGAAATACAAATGTTCCATGGGATGTTAATTTATGAAATTATGAGATGAGAAACATGGAAGCACAAGTTGGTGGGGAACTCATGGGAGCACCACATGTTGTAGCTGAATTATTAGATCCTTCTAGACCATGTTAAATTATTTCTTATAGAAAATAAAAGGGGTTTTGCATGGTGATTTTCCTTGAGGAAAAACCACTACTTTTCACAATCCCATTGGGTGTCACTACGCTATTTAAGAACCCATGTGTTTGGCAAAATCAAATAACTCCCAATGTGGGAAGGAAATACAAAGTGTTGTTTTCAAAGATGCACATGCACCACGTGTGGAAACCCCCTCTAAAAGCATCCTCCCCCCCCGGCGCACAAAAAAAAAGAAACCAAAAAAAAAACATAAAGGAGCTATTCCCATGAGGGTGACTTATTCAAAATGGCTTTCAAGCTAAGAACTAGTTTTCAAATTATTATTAAGGCCACATGTGGGGTTTTTGGCAAACCCCCTCAAATTTTATAAAAGACATTATAAGTCAGTTTCCCTTTCTCATAGAAAATGCACTAGCATATCTCTACCTTCACACCTTGTCACCTCCTTTCAAGCTGTTGGTGACTACCGCCTTTCCTTACTTGTACACCCCATCGTGCTCATTGCCAATATCCTTAAATAGGCCCTCCTCTCTATGAATTATTGTGCTCTATGTTCTCTCTAAAGTGACTTGCAATCGATCATGTTTCTTGCTTTGCATACTCTCCAAATTGAACGATTGTTGCTCTCAAGAGATATACTCTGCACTTGCAACATAAGAAAGAGTGCCGTCATTTCTCTCTATGAACTATACTGCTCTGTGTTCTCTTTAAACGAAACCACAAAAGTGATTGTGTACCTGCTCTGTGTTCTCTATGAACTAAACCAATGTTGCTCTCAAAAGATCGAGCTCTTTGTCTACTACAACATAATATAATGTTGTCATTTTTGTGGATTTGTTAATGCTCAAACACATGGAAACAAAATTGCTACTACAAGCAAAAAATAGAATAATGGTATGAGAAAGGTTAATATCCTGCTCACTTGCATTTGATGTGATACAAGTCATTTGTTTGATGCATTATGCACAGGGTACCAAAAAGAATGCATTTGGCCAAAGATATATGTATACCAAATTGGGAAGTGACAATGTCTTCTTAGAATCACAAAAGTGAATGATTTAGAAATATATTTCACAATCTTAGGCACGAAAAATATATGCATGCAAGGTTCATGATATAGAGAGTTGAACATTCCTATTGGAAACACTAGATTAGTACATAATGCCACAAGGGTAACACTTACATATATCTTTGTATTACATTCAAATATGTTTCTTGATCATTGAAGTACATGATACAAAACCTACCATTAAATGCATTAGTCTTTTGCCAAAATTGTAATATGACAATGCTAGCACAACGTTGTGCTAGTGTAGCATTGATGCAAAACATGCACTTCAACGTAATTGGAATTACATACTTTTGGATATAATGCTAATGAATCACAATTGCCAGTATTTCAGGAGAAGCACATGCCTACTTGCCTCTCAATAAATTTCAGCACTCGAACCCTTTGTATATCATGAGAATAAAGAACATATTGTCGTGCAAATTTGGTTTGATATGAAAGCAAATTTTGGAAAACTTTTACAATCGACAACTTCCATTAGCTTGCAACGTAACATGTTCTAAATGACATTCAATCTCCCAAAAAATAAGTACGACCTTGTGTGAATGCTAGCGTTTGTCAAACTAGTTTCAAAGTGACATCATTGACCTGAAAACCCAATAGCCAACATACAATTATGGTTACATTTGCACATTGCTTGCATTAGAGATGAGAAGCTATTATTGGTCTACAAAATACTATGTTGGTCATCCTTTAATGGAATAAGCAAAACCATATCATGGAAAAACCTTTCGGCAATTTGAAATCATGTACATGCTCATACACATTGATTAGATATGAAAAGGCAAGAAACAAAAATAAATGACTAATTTTGGAAGGACAATGTAGTGCAGACTTTTTAGCCCTCAAATTAAGGCAATCTATTGAACTCTACAATTCTAAAGCATGACTGAAACCATTTGTATATCGTCCCTATGGCATAGACCATGCTACAAGAACCAAATACCATCACTTTGCAATGACTTTGCTTTGAAGAAAGTATATAACATTAGTGCAATTTGTTGTCCTCGAATGTGCATGAGTTGAAAAAAAACTAGTTTCATATGGCTAATCCTAAACAGGTTGTTGTAGTGATAAGACACGCTACAACATTGTGCTTGATTGTGGTTAACATGTATTGGAAAACAGGTTGTCAATTTGGAATGATGCAAATGATGCTGAAATTGATGGGATGGAAATGGATGAGATGCAAAGACCTATGTCCATGGCTTTGATGCACACTGATTTCACATCATTATATGCATGTATTCTCTTGATCATGCAAGCAATTCGAAGTGTTGTGTCAGAGAGACATGCAAAGTTTCCTCTTTCTGACTATTATGTCTACAACATATTAGTAGCTCAACCTTGCCCCTATCATATAAAACTATTGGGATGGATGTGAATCCAACCTTATGTGCAGATATGCTGTTAAAGTCCTTATCATGAGGCCAAGGTTTGACATTTCCATGCCACTTTCATGCAAATTATCACCTGGGTGCCTAGTGATGGCTTTATTACATTTTATGTATGTATATACACACATACTCTTTTGCTAGCGCTTCTCACTTCACTTCTTCTTCCTCTTCGCTTAGGGTGGGTTCAAACCAGCTTGGTAGAAAGAATGTATGTGCAAGAGTGTAGTTTTGATATATCCACAAGGAATTCGCTAAAACGTTTGTCCATCACGTGTTCAATGTGTCCGTCCATTCACTGGTGATAGTTTCTCCACCCTCTAAACCCCTCACTGGTGAATGGACGGACACATTGAACACATGATGGAAAAACGTTTTAGCGAATTCCTTGTGGATATATCAAAACTTACCCCAAATTGCAAAACAAGTCTAACACACAAGTGTCTTGTTTAACTTCTTCATTTGAACCAACCCTCGCTTTTGCTACTACTACTACTTCTTCTATTTCATCTCTTTGTAGCATCAAATCGCCCATTCACCCTCACCTCCTCATTGCCACTGCATAAATCTCCTTCCCTTTTACTTGCTTTTTTTCCTTTAATGTCGTTTAGAAAAAACACATCAACCAACAATTTTTATCCCCCCTCTAAACCCCTACTTCCCAAAAATGCACTATCTTTAATTTCATGTCTATGTTTGACTGCTTCCACATTTATCAATATGCATCATAATCTCTTAATAGTTTAGTCATAAGCAATCAATTAATTGCAAAGTTATGTATCTTACTAGAGCAACCTCATCAATCAACTTACAGAAATGCTTTTAACTCTTATTGCTGAAAACAAGTCTAATTATTCAAACAACATTTCAACAAAAACAACAATTCGAAATTTTGTCCACCATCAATTTGTTCAAATTTGATGGACAAAAACAACAATTTGAAATTCTGCCCATCAATTTGTTCAAAATTTGAATAGATAGATTCATCACTCATATCAAGTATGCAACTTAGTAGAGAGGCAATTTAGTAGAAAGCATTTATTAAAATTTGAAACAAGCACATGACTTTGTCGAGGAATCATGTTAGCTACTTGCCAAGGTAGCCAATGGTTGCCTTATAGGCCTTGTATATCCAATTTTCGCAATGCATGTGAGAAATTGAGAATAAGCAGCCAACGATTGCCGTATAGACCTTGTATCTCTAAATTTCGCAATGCATGTGAGCTTCCACGATGATCTTGTCCTGATCCTTCTTCTTCTCATCTTCTTTCTTCTTTTCTCTTCTTCCTGCAACAAGAATACCCCCATTGCTAGTTGGACCTAAATGAGGAAAATGAACTTTACAAGAACAAGCAAAGAGAAACCCTTGCATCAATAAATATAAATATATTGTTGCTTTCGTTCTTCTATCGCATTTGTTATGGTGAAGCAAATGTGAGAACGCTTTAGTTTGTCTTTTCTTTTTTGAATCAATAAAAAATAAAAAATTCAAGCAAATGATAAAAAATATAAAACCAAAACGCCCTTTAGCTGCATGTGTAAAAACATGAGAAAACCCAACTCCAAAGACGTGCTGCCACGAGCTCCATGGCGAAACCATATACTACTAACAGGGATTGCAGAGCTTCATTGCACCTGTTAACCGTTGGGTGGAATAGGGGTGTAAGCAGAGTCCTGAACGTATTTAGACTCCACTCCACTTGACCCTTCCTATTCCCTCATGCTCCCACAAGCTCCATGGGGTGCGACCATATATGAGAAGGGATAGCAGAGCTTTGTGGCCCTTGTAAGCCTTGGGTGGGTGGGACAGGGCTCTAAGCAGTCTCGAACTCATTGTGCGTGGGAACAGGGCCTAAAATCCTTATCTTCTTTTTAGTGATGGGGAAGTGGATGTCAGTCAGAAGGCGACGTGTCACGTGCGGGACGTTTTTTCGGGGGGGCTACCAGTTCGACGTGGCAGGATCGCGACGGCCGTACCCACTGCCGACTGCCCACGCTAGATCATATGTACGGCCTTGTCCGGTATTTGTACGGCTCCTGCTTGATAGGCCGCCCCCCCCCCCCCCCCAAAAAAAAAAACACCCGTGGCTTTGCCAAAGCGGAGGGCATGTTCACGCGCTTTCAGGTTGTGCTCCCCAATCATACAAGAAAACATCCAAGCACAAAATCTAGCTCTCCTAAGCGCAAGTGACTAGCCACCAAGCCATATTCAAACTGAAAGTTATGAGGAAGCAAGCCTACGAGAGTACAAGGGTGATCCCATCTCCCCCCACACTTACACTACACTTGAGGGTACTCCATGAAATCAAATCTTCACATAGATCCATCATCCAAGGAGTAGGATGGGTCGTGCACACTATTATCATCCAAGCACGGGAAGGATTGCCTGAATTGGCTAACTTTATATTTGATAATAGGCATCTATCCGTTTGGTTCACTACTTGCAAGTATTATTGCTCATTGTCCTATCCTTATATAGGCAATTACTCATGAGTACGATTCCTCAAAGCATCATCCATCCATCTAGTTTAGATTTATCATTGCCTAAGATGCATCTATCTTTCCAACATGCCAATTACAAAAATCTTAGTTACCATATACACTTTGATATACATCTATCTTTCCAACATGCCAACTTTGCCCACTCGATGACCTCCAATATACCAAAGTGTATGTATATTAAGGATAGATGTAACCTCTAGAAATATGGCCCAACTTTCTTCAATTTCAAACAAGTGAAGAAAGGAAATGATGTTTTCACTTTATGAATCAAGCTTATTAAAGTCTTGTTAGCTTCTTGTCATTCATTATGACATAAGGATGGAAAACACTTACATGGCTAAAGGTACAACATTGCCCACACATTCTCAACCACCAAGGGGTGAAGGAAAAGATGTTTTCACTTTATGAATCAAGCTTATTAAAGTCTTATAAGCTTCCTGTCATTCATTATGACATAAGGATGGAAAACACTTACATGGCTAAAGGTACAACATTGCTCACACATTCTCAACCACCAAGGGGTTTGGCATAACAATTGAGCTCCACAAGATTAAAGTGAGCTCCATTTGATTAAAGGTAGAAGAATGTGGCATAACAATTCCCACTATTTTCCACATTTGGAAGTAAATTCTTATTGAGAACTTGATGTTTGGTCAAGAGTTTGGAAGTGAATTTTTATTGGGAACTTGATGCTTGGTCGAGAGTGTAGTCATCTAAAAATCTTTTGCCAATGGCATGAACTTCACATGTAGTCATTGCTACTTCACTAGTGCAACACTTAAAAGTCTCTCACTTCATCATGCTTTATTTTCTTCCCCATGATCATGGAGGCTAATACCTTGCACTTCAAGTCCTTGAATAGCCACTCAATATGTATATTTTCATGGATTCAATGACAAATTTTTTGAAACTCTCTCACTTCACCATTGGAAAAAAATACTAGATCAAAGATAAAAGGATCATTATACTTGGTGGAATGACTGAAAACAACGGTGAGGCCCAGCTAATAGCTATCCTTTCAACCACTCCAATCCTTGAATTTAGCCATCAACTTTATATTTCTATGGAGGCAAGGAACATTTAGGATAAAGGATAAGTGACTACCATTTGCACTACGAATAGCATTACATCCCTTTTGATTGAAAGAATTATTTTCATTCCTGCTTTTCATTCTATGACTAGGTTTGCTACGAAAATTTCACACAAGTTTTCTTCCAACCTTTTCCTTATATGGAGGCAACATTAAATACGGCATTTGACATTCATTAAAGAGATATTGTGACCTCCGTAGGAGAGCAAGGTCCATACATAAAGTGTTTGCCCTTTCTTTTGTGGGGTTGGACAAAAGTGCCTCCTTTTTCACCAATATGCATTCAAAAGAAAGACACTAGGAAGGGCCCAGAAGTCCAAAAAATCTTAAATTATGCCACATAGTTAACCAACTAGTATCATGCAAGCATTTAGAGGATGACCTATGTAATCTTTACTTCATTTGGTTGAATAGGAAACATGTATTGTGTTACATACAACAAGATGTAATATACATGAATTTTCTATATATTTCTTTATTTATGACTTTATGCAAGCAATAGCCTCATGAATTAGTTTTGGGCCTTAGTCTTTGACTATCATATGCATAATGCTCTTGAAGTGCAAAGGTAGATTGGCTATCAATGATTGTACCTTTATGGGGGTTAGTAACCTTTATTGTATGTGGAGATATTATGGAGTCTCTAATCTAGCTCCACTTTATCTTCTTCAGCAATCTTTTCATTTGGCATAGTAAGACTATGTTTGTGCCATTGGTATACACATAGTGGGTGATCTTATGTTGAAGAACATTGATGTTGTGTTGTGGCTCTAAGGCCATCACTAGGCTTAGATGTCATATAGATATGGACACTGTAGCCTCTCACAAGCACAAAAGTTAGAAAAAAATAGTTAACCTCCAAGTCACTCAAGAGAATAGCCTACTTTAGCACCACATCAATATCTTTAGGCAAATCTATGGACTCTATATTCATACCAACTTTAGTTTGGAGTCCATTCATATTGATCTAACCCTTTGGTCCATATATTTGTGCGATCATCTCTTGGCATCTTATTCTCTAAGAGAGGATATCCCTTGACCCCTTAACCTTGCCAATACCTTAGCATGCCGGTCCATTGCCTACTAGTGGCATTACGGTCAAGCTTTCCTACAGACCATGTCCACTCACAAGACTCTTGTAGATATCTTCTATTTTACTATGTTTACCCATACAATTATGTTCAATTATACATACAAGGGGGAATGGCAAAACAGCCTCCTCATCTAGCTATAAAACATGCATACCATCATTCTCAAATGCAAGACTGTTATGCTTGCAGCTGTGTTCTAATGTGCTACCCAAGCAATGCAATCACTCTCAACCTCAGACAACATCTACCCTAGTCATATTCATAACTTGGAAATTTAGTTTCATAGCATGCCCTTCTACCTCTAATGAAACATCATGCACTTCTATATCCCCTATATCATGCACTTCCACCTCTAATGAAACATCATGCACTTCTATATCCCCTATATCCTTGTTACTTCCATTCATAAGGGAGTGCAATCACTCTCAACCTAAGATAACATCTACCCTAGTCATATTCATAACTTGGAAGACATGAAGATGAGCGAATGATGCTGTTATATATGATTGCCTTTAGTTTTTCTTGCAATCATTGGCTCTAGGTATATTTGACATGAAGATGAGCGAACGATGCTGCTATATATGATTGCCTTTGGTTTTTCTTGCAATCATTGGCTCTAGGTATATTTGACATGAAGATGAGCAAATGATGTTGCTATATATGATTGCCTTTAGTTTTTCTTGATTTGCTTTTGTGTTTTCGATGTTTCATTTAGCATGTTGCCACATGGTATCAAATGCTTTGCTTGGAGCTTTGCCACATGCATTATAGCATTTCTTTTGCTTTGATGTTATCAATCAAAATGTGACACATGAATATGGTCACAATTTAGTGGCCAACGTTTAAACTTCATGCTATGCTAAATAAGGAAATAAGCTTGATTTAAATTGGATGTGATCTAGAGACCTCATGGCATTGATGAGATCTGACTTTGTCCATGGTTTCTTTTGTTGAAATACAAATGTTCGATGGGATGTTAATTTATCAAATTATGCGATGAACAACATGTAACCAAAAATTAGTCGGGGGACTCATGGGATCGCGCCACGTGTTGTACTTACACCCTAAATTAGGACCATGTCAAAATGTATCCTTGTGGATGTCAAAACGTATCCTTGTGGATAACAAAAGGGGTTTTGCACGGCGAGTTTTGCTGTAGAAAAACCGTTACTTTTTTTCACATTTCCACGAGGTGTTTCTACACTACTTAGGAACCCACAAAGATTGTCACAAAAGGGCGTGTGAGGCGCGTAAGAAGAGCACGCTTAAGAGTCGGAGTTGTAATGCTCTATTTCGTCTTGTGCGAGTTGCAACAACACCGGGTAAACAAGGTGTTTCGTATATTCCAGTGATGGAGAATCGCATCACGCATGGATGAGAGAGAGAGAGAGAGAGAGAGAGAGAGAGAGAGAGAGAGACACAACAGAGAGAGACAGAGACTCGAGAGAGAGAGAGACAACAGAGAGAGACAGAGAGAGGAAGACATACGTAAGTGAAGGTACGAAGCTTCATAGATGGTCCTCCCGAGTACTGAGTCCCCGCGTTAAAGCTGCCAGGTCTCGATAGCTTGTCTGAGCTCTCTCTGATCTCTCTCTCTGACAAATTCGTTTCAGCTTTTGCGACATGTTTATTGCCCTGCCTGAGGAGACACAGTCTATGGCGGAGAAGGAGCACCGGCCCATCTGTTGATTTTTGATTCCGTCATTCTTTGGCCGTTTACACACCCTGTTATGTTCTCTTTTAAAGAATTCTTTAAAGAGTCTCAGGTTATTTTTACTCCACGTTTGTCCTGTTCGCGAGAAGACGGTCATCTGCAGCGGCTCTGATGAAGCTTTGCTTTCATGTCTGCCCTGCCGCAGGAGACAATCATAGATGGCTATGCCTGAGAAGCTTCAATCGATGATCATATGTGGCTATGCCTGAGAAGGAGCTCTCGGTTTTGTATAGGTAGAGGTAAACCATGGCCATGGAGACGCATGACACTTATTTTGATGCACCAGAGAGGGAAGATCGTCCTCTGTTTGATTCTGAACGGGATTGCCTCGTTTCTGATGGATTTGCATCAGGAAGGTCTGATGGTTTGAGGTCCAATGGACTGGCACCAGGAAGCCATAAAAGAAGGCTTGCATCTCTGGCAGGCTTTATCAGGCGAAAGTTCAAGATGCCAGGGTTGATCAAAAGGAAGAGCAAGGGCATCCTGCAGCGCAGCGGCGGAGTGGCGTCGCATCCTGCGCTGCTGCGCAGGACGTGGCGGTGGCTATGGTGCGTGGGAGCGCGGCTGCGGTGCTGGTTCTTGCACAGAAGAAGAAGAAGAAGAAGAAGAAGAAGAAGGCCAAGGAGAAGGTCACGCTTGAACCTGCATCCGCCATTGAAGGTCCAAAGAAGCCCCTTGGACGTTCTGGCCAGGTTGCATGGCAAGGGAGGACACGGAAAGGGCACGGTGCCCAAGGGGTTTGTGCCCGTGTATGTGGGGGAGGAGCACCAACGCTTCCTTATCCCCATCCCTTTCCTAAACCACCCCTTGTTCCAAGATTTCCTCGCGGCCACCGAGCGCGAGTTTGGCTTCCAACAGGCGGGCGCCCTTTTTATCCCTTGCCGCGTCCATGACTTTGAAGAGGTTGGCTTAAACTCAAGCTAGACCATGTTATCATAACATGTTTGAGGAGGGTCTACACTTCAAAGAATTTCTTCACATATTTTCACACACACATCTTCTCAACAGCCCACAATTGTAAGACTTTTAAACTCTTGTTGTCACACATTTCTAATGAGGGATTTATCATTGTCAACCTTTCTTCACCCCTATTTATTTGAGGGTCTACAATTTGTGAGACTTTCTTCACAAATATTTATTGAGGGTCACAAATTGTGAGACTTTCTTCACAAATACTTATTGAGGAATCTACGAATATGAACTTTCCTTAGGATAGGCTTGAACTCTTAAAGTAGGCCGTCATCGCCATCATTTCATATATTTGTAAAGAGTATATCCAATGAGGTCCTATAATTGTCCAGCTTTATTGAAGCTCAAACCTGTACATAGACCATCTTGTTATAGGCATATAATGAGGGACTATTGAGGTGGGACTTTTCTCACATACAAATGCTTTTGGCTCATTTACCAATTTTATACTTTGTCTATAATTAAGTCTATTTTGACTCTCTAATCTTTCACCTAAGATACCTCACTCAAATCCATGTGCTCTAATTATATTAGTTAATTCTCTATCTTCTGTATTTTGACTCTCTAATCTTTCACCTAAGATACCTCACTCAAATCCATGTGCTCTAATTATATTAGTTAATTCTCTATCTTCAATATAGAAAGGTTGTAAACTGATAAATGTGAGATGTGCTAATTCTAAATTGAAGCATTGTTTTATTACATGTGATTTATGTTTACTATATGCAAAATGGAATGGAAAAGACTCATATACATGATCATTTTTGTGTTACTTGTAGTGCATTAATTATGTTTGCTATAGGTTGGCTTTCTAAGTCTACTTTGTCATTCGAAGTGTTTATGTACCTTTTAAAAATAAATAATGTGGTATTGTGTTAAGCAAGTAATATTCACATTGCCAAAGAGGCCAAGACAAGATCAAACTTCAAAACATGTTTTTGAGCAACTTACAATTTAGCTTATAAGCCTCATCCTTTCTAGCTAGCTTACTCAAATCACTATGGATAGTGTTGAAAACATTGTTTCTTTGTGATGTTAATATTCATTTTGGAAACTTTGCACTCCCAAAGGTAGCATTGTTCATTGTTAATCGAATTGTCAAGAGAGTAAGACATTTTAATATGGACCAAGAGAGCAATACATTTTAATATGGACCAAACTTTATCCGAAGCTTCATTGAGATTTTCCTAGTCCCCAATAGCATTTACCTCTAGTGGACAACCCATGCACTTTAAGTCTATCCATCCCATCAATTAAGATCCTCCATAATGCCTTTGACTCAATAAAATTCCAAAAAAGATGTTTTAACACTTTTCGCTTCTTTCCCACATAGTGGTGAGACATTGCTAAACTTTGGTAGCATATCCTTAGTTGGGAGTCTGTTAGTAGCTTCTCTCTAGAACATGATGTTAATTCTGAATGAGAGTCGCATGGAATGCATTTTTAAGGCGTCTCTTCCATGTGCTTATTGTGGCTCGAGGGTCCTCTCTCTTCCACACCTCCTCTACCTTCAATAGCAATCTTGCATTAGGTTCTTTATGATGCCAGGAGGCATATTCCACGGTGGATTCCATGAGGTTTTACAATGGATTTTGTAAAACTATATTTATTTGTCGGCACTTGCTATGTATGCACCCAACATATGATTTGTCTATCAGTGGTATCAGAGCGAAGTTGAGATCAAGGGCTTCCAATCGCTTACCATCTCGTGCGAAGGCAAAACTCTTAGAACGAATGAGCTCTACAGTTAGTCTCGGAACCTTCAATACCAACATGTTTCTGGTAGCAAAGAACCCTCTACTGTGCTGTCAGATCACGAAGGACCACTTCGAGACAACAGAGGACCACTTCCCAAGCTCCTTTGCAAGGCGTTTCATACTCAGAGAAGCAAATAATAAAAATTCATTAAGTTTTAGCTTACAAGCTTAATAAAGCTTAACAAAAGCTTAAGCTTCAACAATTTGACGACTTGTGGCAGCAGCACGTACTAAATGACGTCGATTGCGGCCTGTACATGCCGCCATCCTATGCGATTGGCTAAATAATATTAAGCTTTTTAAAGCTTAAGGTTATTAACCTTATTAAAGCTTCATATTTTCAATCCTAAATCTCATACATAGCAACTATTCTTAGTGTCATACTCTCAAACCGGTTCTGCAACTCCAACAAGCCCATGTTCGTACGTACACTTTGAAAGAGACAGTTTTCAGTAAGCAAACTGACACGCACAGTCTATTTTTCACTTAAAAGAAGACCTTCATCAATTTCGGTAGACACAAAAAGAAGAAAGACCACAAAAAGCCATATAAAAAAATGCAAGCCTTGTAAACCCAACCTTGAGCTACGCTCATCCCGCTAACAAGATTTCGAGTGTGTGAGATTGTTTGAAATTTTGCAGGATGTCCAATCCAAATATAGAAGATTTTATGGCCGAAGGTGATTTATCGGAACCAACGGTGGAGCAAAAATTAGACCTAATTATGATGCAGTTTCAAGAGAAACGAAGAGCACGTCAAACTTTGGAAGCTCAACTAGCTACTCTTCAATGATCTACTGTCGAACAAGATGGACCGCAAACTAAATATGTTATACAATGTACGATCGATGCGACACTCGAAGCACAATCTATTATGAAAGAAGCGAAGATAATTAAAAGAAATTTCAAATTCTGTACTTTTAATGGGCTACGTGACAGAAAGACTGTTCTGGCTTTTATCAGTCAGTTGGATGATTATTTCCATGAAGAATAGTATACCGAAAAAGACAAACTCAATTATGTCACTAACCATTTAGTGGACAGAGCATCGCTATGGTGGACTGTTGTCCGCAAAAGTATTGATTGTCCTACTACTTGGGAGGCTTTTCAAAAGAAATTCTTGTAGAATTTTCTTCCACCTCAATTCCACGAAAAAGCAATCAAACAGTGGGATCTTCTGCAATAAAGAGATCGTAAGCCTATTTCGCAATACACTGAGTGTTTTTGGAATGCCTTATTGCAACTTCAAATGCTTGAAGATGTACTTGAGGCGATCCACAAGCACAAGTTTATGTCTGGTTTGCTTGGTCACTTCTAGGCGAAGGTGAACATGTTTAAGCTAACAACTCTCGAGGATGCGATTTCTTTGGCCCATGATGTTGAAGACAAAATTCGAGAACAAGAGAAGTGACCACAACAATTTCCAACTAAACAATAACTTTGGTACAAAGCAATTCAATTCTAACTTTCGAAGATATAATCAAAATCGCTTTGTTCCATCTTCTTTTCATAAATCTTGGACACAACCCCTTGCTTTACCATCAAACACAAATCCAAATCCTAAGCCAGCTTTCCAGCCAAATTCCAACATACCTAAACTCCCAGCTATTACCAATAATGTTTCCAAGGCCAAACCCATAGTCTGCTACAAGTACCATCAACTTGGACATCTAGCAATAAATTGTCAATCCAAAAAGCCAATTGTTCACATCAACTACTTGGGAGTGACTGAAGATGAAGACCATGAGAAAATGCCAAATTTCACAGAAGACGATGACGATATCGGTACTACTTCAAATACTTTACTAGATATGCCAAATCCTCATTCTTTATTAATGATGAAATGTCTTGTGCATCGTAAAGAAAATATTATTTTACATGATAATGGGAGCACACACGATTTTATTTCTATAAAATTGGTCAAAGAATTGAATTTACATACTGTTTCAACTCATTATCGCATCAAGGCTGCATTCTTAGGTACTAGATACAATGGTACACAAGAAGTTCATGACTTAGAAATTAAAATTGACGATTATGTTGAGCGCATAAATTTCTTGGTTGTGCCTTTGCAATCTAGTGATGTTATTTTAGGAATGCCTTGGCGTCATAATTATAATCCCGATATAGATTATTCTACGCATTCAATGAAGATTTATTTTAACGGAAAACAAATTACATTAGATGATACGTACACTTTTGATAATTTTCCATTACTTAGTCACACAAAAGCTAAACGTGCATTAAGAAAAGATAGAAAATCATATTTAGTATGGGTGAATGAAATTGAAGCTAAGGAAAATCAGATGCATCCTAGACACGCACAATTTCTTTCACAATTTAAAGATTATTTTGCTATTGACTTACCACCTGGCTTACCACCTACACGTATTGAATATCATGAAATAGACTTAATTCCAAGTTCTCAACCACCATGTAAAGCACCTTATCGATATAATCAAATTGAGCAGAAAGAAATTCAAATCCAAGTTGAAGAATTGTTAACTCGAGGACTCATTAGGCCCAGTAGTTCTCCTTTTGGTGCACATGTCCTATTAGTTAAAAAGAAAAATAATACTTATAGGATGTGCATTGATTATCGTATCCTAAACAAGATTACTATTAAGAATAGATATCCGATCCCTAGGATAGACGACCTCATGGATAAACTACAAGGGGCCACAATATTTAGTAAGATAAATATTAAATCTGGATATCATAATCTACGACTAGATACACCTAATATTTTCAAAACTGCATCTAGAACTCAACTTGGTCATTATGAATTTCTTGTTATGCCTTTTGGTTTAACTAATGCACCAACCACATTCAGTCGTATGATGAATCACATATTTTTGAAGCATCAACATTGTGTAATTGTTTTCTTTGATGACATATTGGTTCTCAGTAAGAATGAGAGCGAGCACTATGAACATTTATATTTGGTTTTCAAATTATTGAACGAGAATCAATTATATTCTAACCTCGAAAAGAGTGAAAATTTTCAAACCCACATTGAATACTTAGGATATATTATTTCTTCTGATGGTATTAAACTTGATCCTAAAAAGATAGAAGCAATTTTGAATTGACCGATACTTAAAAATGTGCATGAATTACGTTCTTTCTTAGGTCTTGCTAGCTTTTACAAAAAAATTGTGAGAAAATTTTAATTGCTTACACTGCCTTTGACAAAATTATTAAAGAAAGGTATTGTGTATAATTGGTCTGATAATAAGCAAAAGACTTTTGATTTGCTGAAACATACCTTAACACATGCCCCTGTTTTGCAATTATCTAACTTTAATAGACCATTCTTTCTAGTAGTCACACTGATGCTAGTGGATCTAGAATAGGAGTTGTCCTTATACAAGATTCACATTTTATAGCCTACTCTAGCTGTAAACTTAAACCATGTGAACTCAAACATTCTACCTATGATAAGGAATTGCTAGTTGTAGTACAAGCTTTATGTCAATGGAAACACTATTTAATGGGATCTGAATTCATGATCAAAATTGACCAACAAAGTATCAAACATCTCCTTAGTCAGCCACAAATCTTTGATCGTCATATTAAATGGGCTACTTATATTCAAAGTTTTCATCCACTCTTCCAATATCAACTTGGAAAAGAGAATGATGTTGCTGATGCCTTGAGTAGAAGACCAAGTATCCATAATATCACTGTTATATCTTTTGATTTCCGTATCCCTATGAAAGACACCTATGACTAAGACCCCAGCTTTCAAGCTGATTGGAATAAATTAGTTGCAAATAACTGGATTCCAATAGATTCATTGTCTTATTCTGATGGATTTATGTTTTATGAGAAAAGGTTGTGTGTAACTGTTCCATTTAGATCATTTTTGTTGCATGAAATTCATTGTTCCCCATATCAAGGCCATAGAGGTGCTATTTCTACTTTGCGTACATTGGTTGAAGATTTTTACTGATCACAGATGGAATCTGATGTTTCTAACTTTGTATTTGAGTGTTTAATTTGCCAAAGAGTTAAGCAACACCATGGTAAGCAATATGGTTTGTTAATGCTTTTACCAATTCCTAAACGACCATGGGAATATATTTCAATGGATTTTATATTTGGTTTGCCTAACACCCAATCTAATCATGATATGATTTGGACCATTGTAGATTGATTTAGCAAACAAGCATATTTCATTCAATGTAAGAAAACATTAACTGCATCTAAAGGTGCACAACTATTTTTGAGAACTATTTTCACTAACCATGGTCTGCCAAAAGTTATTATTTCTGATCATGATTCTAGATTTTGCAATAATTTTTGGACTACTTTGTTTACTAATTTAGGTACAAAGATCGATTTCTCATCTGCATTTCATCCTGAAACAAATGGGCAAACAAAAGCTACTAACAGTAACATTTTAGATCTTTTTCGTACATACACAATTTCAAAACCACAAATATGGGCATACACACTTGCATTTACTTCAATTTGCATACAATAATACACCCCATGCATCTACATATAAAGCACATTTTGAAATCATTTATGGACATAGATTGCCTATACCTCTTACATCATTGCCAAACAAAGTTAAAGCTGCTGATGATATTGCCAATATGCATGCTACCATTTTTGTTGAAGTCAAAGATATGCTTACGAAAGCCCAGCAATCATACACTAAACAAGCTAATAAGAAAAGAAACGTTGAGTTTCAAAGTTGATGATTACGTTTGGTTATGCATTGAAAAAAAGAAGATTACAAAGTGTTGAGAAACACTAAAGCTCCAAGGAAGACACCAAGGAAAAGGGGATTCTACTCCAAGAAAATCTATCTTGCAACATCAACAAGCTTTTATTTTATTCTTTTAATGACCAAAACAAGGAAAATAACAAATCTTCACACATCATCATAGTACATATCTCCCACGGTTTTGATAGAATCAACCATAATCTTCAACACCTTCATAGAATCCATCATGACAAACAAGAGCACAAAAGAATACACCATTTTTTAATGGAAATCAATCACATAGTATTCATCTTCATTGTTTTTATAGTTCTCTTATCTCAATCTCTCATAGAAAGATACATTGTTTTGATAGAATTGGCTATATCTGGCTCTCTCTCTCTCTCTCTCTCTCTCTCTCTATCAATAGCACATCATCTCCTCACTACAATACTCAATAATGGCACCTAATAATTATTCTTAGGTCGTGGATGCATCTCCCAAGAGATATGGGAGGTATGAAAGAGCACTAGAGCTACTACAGTGTCTCTTCATAGCTCACTATTGTCACTGCACTCCAGTCTGCTCTTCAATCTTCAACAGTTGCTTCTTCCATTTGTTTTAGCTCTTTTGAACTTAGATTCATCCTTTCCAAAAGTTAGAAAACTTTTCCAAAGTCAAACATACATTCTACAGAATACTTACAGAAGATCTACAAAACAGAATAGAACAGGAACAGAGCAGAGACAGAGGCCCTGCAGAAGGTCTACAGAGGGTTACAGAAAGTCATTAGAGAATAGCAGATCCTCATAACTCATACTAAAACCATTCCAAACTATCGAAAACTATTCAATAAGCTTTCAAAAGACCTCAACCTTAATCAATAATCAATCCATGTTTTATACAGAAGAAAATTAGAATAAAACAAAAGCCAAATAGAAGGTATCAGAATCAACCAGAACCTCAACATAATCTACTAGAATATCACAGAGCTTCATATTTTCACTAAAAATCATCATGAGCTTCCAAAAAATAATCAATATAATCCAAAAAACTATCAAACACTTCCAAAACAACCAAACATAACTCAAAATCCATAAAAAATCAACCATTTAGGCCTCAAAAACAACAAAAATCAATTAAAATTTCAATCTTTTTTCACTCTCAACATATCCCCACACTTAGAAAAGAAGCGTCCTCACGACCTAAGGAAAAGAAGAATATAAGTTCAGTAAAGAGCTCAATTTGATATTCTTTAGTATCTTCAATAATCACCCAAGCACGGCACCAACTTATCACTTGTATCTAAGAAAGAATACTACTAAAGGAAAACATCGTTATGCATTAACATATCTTATAAACAATAGAAAGTCATGACAAATTCATAAACAATATAAGAGGTTCCTCAGCTTTGCATCGTAGGCTCGCCATCCACCATCACCATCAGTGTCAATAGTCGAAAAGAGAGCTCTCGAACAAACTATTCAACCAGCACGAACTCATTACATAAAAATTAATACATCACAAAAACAAGACAACCATCTGAATGGCACCTCCAAAAAAATGTATCATTAAGAAGCATAGAAGATACATTCAGGGGTATCAGTGAAGATGATCCCTCTTGAAAACTTGATGATTACGAAAGAGATCCATGGATAAAGAATCATCTACAAAAGATTTTGGAGGATTCTAAAAGAATTGAGGGCAGCACATCCGTTCTAGCAAAACAAGGTATCTGCTAGGTAAACAAAGGACATGAAAATATATGACATCCAATTGTTGGGAATCAATGTTCACATTGACATTCATACAAAGCTTGGGAATTGCCTTTTGATCGTTATGGGAATGCCTATGCATATATGCTAGGTACCAAGCAAAATGGGTTGTCAATCTCGCTGAAGAATTTAGAGATTGTGAATATTGTTGGGAAAAATAGAGATAATTTTGGTACGCTTGACTAGCAGTTGTCTAGTTTCCTAGAATTAATGGCCAATTAATCTGTGGTCCCATGAGAGAATCAGTTCAGCTCCATCCTCTTCTTCTTGGAATCTGTTGATCAAATCCTTCATACCCACTAACCAATTGAGGGGGTTGAGAAATAGAAGTGGTAGGAGATGGAAGAGGAATGAGTAAAAGAGGATGAAGAGATGGATAGGCAAAATCATAAAATGAGGAATAAGCTAAAGAAGGATTAGCTAAAAATTTAGGCAAATCAGTTAGGAAAGGAGTTAATTGATAAGCAGAAAAAGTAGAAGGTACATGGATAGATGGGGAAGGACAAGGCGGAGAAGGGGAAAAGACTCAATCTTCAATGAAAGAACAATAGGTAAAGATTGGAATTTGAGGAAAACCCTGAGGTTGGAAAAGGAGAGGTAAAATGGCTACTGAGTTGGATTGATAAAGGAAAAATAAGCATCATAGCGATGGGCCATTTGTTGATAATACAATAAGCTAGGAACAGAGGGACCTAAAAGAGATCGCTGATGGTAGGCATCAAAGAAGGATAAATCAAATGGATGGTTCTTGGAAAGATAAGCTAAAAGATCCACCCTCAGTTAGTTAGTGTTCTGCACATGAGTAGAGTTTGTATTCTATCGTTGGTTTAGGACTATCAAATCAATCATTGAATGCCATAAAGTATCAAGGCAAGTAGCCACTTTAGAAGAATAGCACTCAAACATTTCATCTATCCTCAACTCCAAATGGTTGACATATAAGGCAGCTTGTAAGACCACATCCCCTATATACCAAGCCAAATCTACATCATCTTGAATTAACAAATCACCTCGTAGATATACATAAGACAACAGCATGGTATCCGTCATCACAGAATCTTGAAAGACCATACGGACAACTTCTGTCAACAAATCAGAAGACCAGGCTCCAACCATCCTCTAGAAGAGGGAGATCCATCATTGAGCGCTTAATATAAAAGGCCAACTTCTGTTAGCTGATAGTGGACAAAAAAAGAATGATCAGGAGGAACATACTCCTGAAATTTCTCAAATGTAGACTATAATAAATCCATCCTGTACTGCAATCTTTCCACTTTAGCTTGAAACAACGGACATAATGTGGCCTATCTCTGGAGAACTTCCAAGTCCTGCTAAGATATAGAAGGAATCATGGGGACACTGGGACTTAGAGGGATGGACCGTGACTCCACCAGTTGGTCCTTCAACTATTTAATCTGGGAAGCTTGGGATTCCAATGTATTGTGAGCAATCTGCAAAGCTAACAGTTTCGTATCCAGAAGAGTCTTAAACTCTTGAGCTTCTTTGGACATTTTCTCTTTCTCTTCTGAAACTCTAGTGACCTGTGACTGAGCTTCTGCTAACTGAGTTTTCAAAGAAGATATTTCTTCTCTCTGGGTCTCAATCACTTGTGTCTGCTACTCCATCTGCTTAAACAGATCGGAAAGAGTGTCTTTAGTAGAGGCTAGCTTTGTGGTTACCTTATGCATCTGGTCTTTGGATTGCATCAATTCTTCATAGAAAGAAGAATATAACTGTTAAACACAAGCTGTCACTAAGAGTTCAATAGAACTTTGGATGTCGTTAAAAAGGAAAGGAATGGCATCCCCTATCACTAACTTGTTCAACGAAGGAACTGAAATATCCAAAGAACCCTCTCGGTGTGCCCTGAATAAGTTGTTGCATGTGAGGTAGGTAGGGAGGTCACTTCCAGAGGTAGCAAGAACTAACACTGAAGGAATGACTCGTGGAATTGTCTCTACTACACGCTTCAAGCGCTTCTGCTGAATGACCAATAGGGGAGGGAAATCAGTATCCTTTATGTCAATGGGTTCCGAATCTTCTAAAGGTGAAGGGGGAGGGACTAGATCAGATGGAGGAGGAGGTAAAATACCCTTCTTAAGGCTTGAATATGTCAAGAAAGCATATAAATATGAACCATAGTTTACATTAGTAACATTCCCTCTAGTCACCTTGACAAAAAGCTGGTCCATCTTCGTAAGAAGGTAAGTACTCCAATCAATGGCAACCCCTTTTAAAACCATCCTCGAGGTTGTGAAGAGCTCCTTGGACAAATAGTGAGAGGGTGTCTTGGTAGGCATGAACCTGTCTTGGAGAAATTTTCAGACTAGCTTCTCGAGAGGATCAGTGATCATTGAGAAAGGCACTCTAGAAGTGTTAATCACCTTCTTGACATTGAGGACCTCTTTAGTCTACTTTTGTAATAGCTTGAGGATCTCTTCATTTGAGAATAACTGTCTGGCTATGACAAAGGGTTCTCCTTTGTAGGGAGGAGAAAAAGCCTTCTCTAATCCTCTAGGTGTGAGGACCATGGAGGTACCACGAACCAAGCCCAATTTCTTACTGTATGACGCGAGAAACTCATCACAAAGGGCTGGATCATCTGGAATTAGAGGGAGTGGAGTAGCCACAAAAGATGCAAGGCCAGCTTTCGAAATAGGCTCAAAAGTCAGTACGGAAGAATAATCCCTACTGATTAATGGGACATACTGAACAGGTGGAGGAGCTTGAGGTGCCATTCAGATGGAATATACACACATACTACCACACATAGACAATCATAATGAATGCCTGCAAAACAACATAATATATATAAAAAAGAAATCGATAAGAATAAACACACATAGATGTGACTAACCAACTGATCATCCCAAATAATTCACATCCTATAAAAAATTCAGCATGACCCCTACACATATGCGACCGAAAGCTTCATGCTATGCAATAAACATGCATCCGAGACCCCATATCAGACAGAAAAGAAAACTATATACTACACTCGTAATCATATCATATAATCAAACCATAATACCTCAATAACCCTCTCAGGACATAACTAGAACTTCGGTAAGCAATGACAACTTGAAAGACTGCACGTACCCATCCCACGAAGCGTATTTATTGAAAAGGGAAAAAAGTGCAGTGAGGGGAATGATTTTAATGAAGGATTCGTTTTAATAAATTATTAACAATGGTTGAAATTTTATTAGGCTGTAAACCTTAATAAGAAAACGACAGTTCATTTTTAAATTGTTAGAGTTACAATTTATTAATGTGAAACGGTACTTTTAACGAATCCCGGACTTTGATACCTAGACTCAAGTCTCTAAATGCATATTCATTGATTAAAAATTAAGTGTGTGTTTAGCACTTTTTGTGTAGTGCGTGCACTTGTGATGATGGATTTATTTTTATTAATCTTAGATGTATTTGTAGCACACGAAGTGTGTGCTAAGCGAATGGTGGGTTTATTTTAATTTATTAAAAAAATATGTATTTGGTGCGAGTGCATATATCATGGTGGTGTTTAGATTCATTTTAAGAATTAATCGTGAATTTTGGGATAGTGAAAAATAAAAAATAGGAAGGAAAAAAGAAAAGTAGCTAGAAGTGGGTATGTATGTATGCAATGAAGTGGAATGTGCACGTTTCAATCCCAAGATACAAGTTAGCAGTCCAAAAAGGAAAAAAACCACGAACTGAAAATGATGTGACATGTCAAGGCAAGGTTAGTGGAGGTATATTTGTTTGGTGTGCGCGATTTGTTTTGTTTTTGTTTTTGTTGATTGTGTTGTTAGGTTGTTTAAAAAAATATATATTTTAAAAGTGATATTCGATGTTTGTTTATTTTTTTAAAAATATGATTAAAATGGGATAAATGGGACATATAAATATGTTGTAAATTTTTATGGTGAGGTTTCAGCAGTCCACCATGAGTGAAAACTGGACCATCAAGTTTCAAAATTTTTGGGATTTATCAAGTATTTTTAGCTTATTTTCGAAATTGAAAATGATTTTTCCATGAATTTGCGTATTGAATTTAGCATTTTTTTCTTAAAAAATAGTTGGACCATTTGACAAAGCCTTTTTAGCATATGAAACATTCTAGAAATATTCAAATGAGTTGGTGGATTTTTTTTTGAAATTATTTCTAATTTTTATGGATTTTCCATACACTAGCTAGAAGGGTGTCTGTCCTGAGCTGCTTTATGGATACGCCTAGAGGGATTCTATAAGTTGATCATCCCAATCACAACAATGTGGGGCAATCGTTCTTGTCAGGATCGAGCAAAGGATGTGATTGGTGACTTCGACTTGGCCGTTGGCTCTGGGGTAGTAAGGAGTGGACTTGAGATGGCGGATCTTATACAGTTTTGTCGACTCTTCCATGATCTTGTTAAGAAAATGAGTACCTGTGTCACTTACCAGCTCGAGGGGACTGCCAAAACGGGTGATGATATTCTTGTGCATGAACAAAGCTACGATGTTACCATCGTCCCGCTTCAAAGCTTTAGCTTCATACCACTTTGTGACATAATCCGTACATACTAGGATGTATATGTTCTGCTTCCATCTGGTGAGTGGGTCAATGGGACCCACGAAATCAATCCGCCACTTCTCAAACGGCTTTAGGGGAGGAATAGGTTGCAGTGGCATGGCACTTGTTTTGGTGGGTTTCCCCATTCGCTGACAAACATCGTATCTCTTCTAGTAGTCATATGCATCCTTGTGGAGGGTTGGCCACCGATATCCCGCTAATAGAGCCTTCTTGGATGTTGCTTCTCCTGTGAAGTGTCCACCACATGGTTCATTATGGCATGCTTTTAATACTATGCCGATTTCGTCTCTTGCAACACATCTTCGCAATTCTTCATCTTTGTCTCTCTTATACAGTGCACCGCCTAGCAAGGTGTAAGGGGTTGATTCTAACAGAAGCTTCTTATTCTCATAGCTTGAGATGCCAGAAGGATACTATTGAGTTGCGAGGAGGTTGGCTAGGTCTGCATACTAGGGAGTAATTATTTCGACTAGAAACAAGGAAGCATCAGGAAGGTCTGGATCATCTTGTTCCTCTTCTGCAATTTGAGGGATCCGTGATAGATGATTAGCCAGGACATGGGAATGGCCAGCCTTAGTGACCACTTCAAATCAAACTCGTGGAACAAGAGCAACCATCTCATCACTCATCCTTTGACATCTGCTTTGTTCATCAAGAAGAACAAGGCTTCATGATCCACATAGAACTTGAAATGCATTGACAGTAGATAGTGTCGAAACTTCTCCAGCGTAAACACTATTGCTAAGCACTCAAGCTCTATCACTGTGTAGTTCCGCTCGAGTCGGTTACTTTCTGACTTGCATAATAGATTGGTTGATCTAATTTAGAGGGGCCCTTTTGACATAAGACATCACCTAGCTCTTCAACTGATGCATCTGTGTGCACATGGAACTCCTTCATCTAATCAGGAGGCTGCAAGATAGGTGCTTGGATAAGGCACTATTTCAAGGTATTAAAGGCTTCTTCGTAGTCATTAGTCCAAAGGAAATCCACATCTTTCCTTAGGAGCTTGTGCAGAGGGGCTACCTTGGTTACAAAATGTGCAATAAATCTTCTATAGTGGCCCACATGGCCAAGAAATCCTCTCAATTGCTTGAGGTTTGTTGGTGCTGGCAAGGCGAAAATCTTCTCAATCTTCGTCAGATCTATTGCAATCCCTTGTGCAGAGACAATATGGCCCAAAAGAACTCCTGATGAGACGCCAAAGACACATTTGTCAGGGTTGAGAGAAATCCCATACTTTGGGCATCTGTCAAAGCATTGCTCTAGGTGTCCCCGATGCTCACGTGTTAAGCTATAGACACAGAAGACATCAAGATACACCTCAATGAAATCATGCAGATGATTCTGGAAGGCAGCCATCATTACTCGTTGGAAGGTGGCAGGAGCATTACAGAGCCCAAACGGCATCACTCTATAGGCATAGGTCCCCCATTCTATGGTGAAGGTTGTTTTGGATTAGTCCTCTTCTGCAATTTGGACTTGGTTATATCCGCTAAATCCATCTAAGAGGGAATAGAGCTCATGGTCGGCCACTGTGTCCAACAATTGGTCTGTGAAAGGGATAGGGAAATGATCCTTCTTCGTCTTCGAGTTTAACTTACGAAAGTCCACACATTCAAAGTTTCTTGTTCGTCTTGGGTACTACCATAATGGGCGAAACCCATTTACTGTTAGCCACGGGATAAATGAACTCGGCTTCAAGAAGCTTCAATAATTTAGCCTTTACTAGAGTTGAATAATTAGGATTCATATGCCTTTGTCTCTGCCTCACAGGTTTAGCATTAGGCTCTAGGTCAATGTAATGTTGACATACTGTGGGATCAATCCCCTTTAGATCTTTGTATGACCAAGCAAACATGTCTAAGTTCTCCTTCAGTAGATCTTGCAGGACCATTAGTTCTTCTTCTAGAAGATTGAGACCCACTTTTAGGTGACATTCAATACTGTCAGTATCCAGGAACATCGATTGCCTTTCATCTTCCACTTCGTAGATAAATGTCCCACGGATTGCTTCTGGATAGAGGTCTCACTCCTTCAAGGGAGTAGTGTCATCGTCTGATGTTCCACTAGAACCAGTGTCCTTCTTCTGAACAGATGACACATTTGTCTGTTGAGATTGATGGAAGGGTATCAGAGCTTTGTTTTTTTTTGTGAGTGGTGATTTCTTTTAGACTTAGAGATTCATATTTAGAGGATGCGTCCAGGAATGTCACATAGCACTACCTTCTATAAGCCATGGCTCTGATGACTTTGGCTTCTATTGACAAGGGGCATCATCATCCTATTTTCTCCAGAATGAATGGTTAGGGCAATAGGAGCCACTGGTGAACTTAATTTTTCTACCTTTGATCCACTGGTTATACAGGTTCTACATACTTTGTGGTCCATTGGTCAACCAAAATGGAACCATGGTCATTCCATCCAACACCCCGAGATCTTCAGCCTCTAAGGTCTCTGTAGGGACATCAACAAGATCGTTTGCTATTAGAGGAACGTCTTCATATGCACTTTCATAACTTGCTTCGTTTTCTTCCTCATCATTTTCATCCTCTTTCTCTGGAGGCTCTGTCTCTACTTCTATAGAGGCTCTGTAGGAGAAGAACATATCCTCCATCTCTGTGTCTACTTCTGCTTCTGCCTCTATCTCTCTAGCTTTGGCTCTGCTTTTGTTCTGCTTCTTCTGACTCTGTGACTACCATGCAATAGGGAGAACAGTACATCCATGCTTCTATCTCGCTGGTAGAGGTGATTTCAATAGTCACTTCGAGTTGAGGCAGGAGGTATTCTCCCATGGTTAAAGACTTTGCTTCCTTCGGTAGTTGGCTTACAGTGCCTACTATTAGGGACTGTGCCTCTATTTTCTTGGGAAAGATATGTTTAACAACCTCTTCATCTCATGATGTACCATCTATTACTTCATTGAAGGAGTCTGTTATGACTTCGATGGATGTGGATCCATTGCCTTTTTGCGATCCATACAATTTCAACACCACTTTATTGGGTCCTCTACCTAGGGTTTGGGTGCCTTTGAACCAGTTCATCCTGGCTCTTGCTTCAAAAAGCCAAGGTCTTCCCGAGAGCAGATGATATGAGGTCCCATAAGAATTTGGTTTGACCACCAAATATGTCAACCAATAGTCTCTTCCTACAAGGGTTGTTTTTACATATGGGAGGATGCTCAACGGTTTAATTCTGCTTTGATCTGCCAATCTGATAAGCCACTGTGTAGATTGAATTTCTTTGCAAACCTAAGTCTTTCATTGTCACATCCATCATTATGTTTACTAATGAGGCTGTGGGAAGAATAATGATTTAGTGTGTGAATGATATTGATGATATGCCATGTCACACTAACATCCATCAATCAATGCATCTGAAATAAAGCATCCTTCTATCCATACACTAGTCTCTGGGGTTCCAGGATCTAGGAAGGCGTTAGCCACATCTACTTTCTTCACAGGTTCTAAGGCTCTGTTGGACTTTTTTGTTGTTGTTGGAGGAGAAATCCTTAGGCCATGTCTTCTTGTCAAGATGCTTTTGAATCTTTTTCGGCAACTAGGAGATAGAATCAGTAAACTGTCGGAAGGTTAGGTTTGGTTTAAAGGTATCTAGGTCTTTGACCAAGTCATAATCTTTGATAGGATCCACAGGATTTTCCAATCGACTGGGAAATGGGGCCATACCCACTTTTATCTTCCCTTTTTCTTCCAGGAGCGGCAACATATGCGCTTCTTTGTCATGAGGAGAGATTTTTGCATCCTCTATTTCCTGGACCTCGGGTCCTGTTTTTGCTTCTGTCTCTGTAGCTCTCTGTGGCTATGAAGTATTATGTACTTCCTTATTTTGGATTGCATTATTTTGTTTTTCCCGAGGGAGGTTGAACTTCACCGTCTTTGCAGAAGGAACGTTCTCTTTTGAAACTACGGGTTCTCCTTTCTTTGCTCACGTTATTGCAGTAGGTTCTTGGGTCTTCTGTTGGGTATCAAAAGTAGTTTTGACAGGGACTAGACTTGGACAATGTTTTGCAGTGTGGCCTTCTCCTTTTCATTGGTTGCATAAGGGCTTGTAATCCACAGATCTTCTAGGGTTTGGACAATTTGGGAAGATATGACCCTTTTCTCCACATTTGTAACATTCCACCTCTGATCTCAAACCACTGCCAGACTATCGTCCTTTGTAACTTTGAGAGGGAAACCTCCTTGGAATGAAATTAGGACCAAACTCCCTAGACTTTGGTCTAATGTCTTGCGTTGTCATTTTAGATTCTAGCAAGTTGAATCTTGCGTTTTCATATTTCTTTCTTCGTCCATACATCTCTTTCAGAGAGTAGATATCCCCTGTATGGTTCTTCCTCAAATAGTATGAACAGAAGGCTCCAGGAATGGTTGGTTTTCGAGTACATTTAGTGGCTAAAGATCCCTCTTGATGGTACTTTTCACACCATGTCATAGAACACATCACATCTCTTTCACCTCCCGCAAGAGTGGATATATTGGCGGTTTTCACCTTCAGCGTCTGTAGTTGCTCTGTAATCACATCCATAAGCTCTTTCTTGATACTTGCGACTGAGTTGGATAAGTAGTCCTTCAGATTTTTACCTCCTGAAGTACTTGTAGTAGGGTTTTGGGAAGCTTCTGTAATTATTGCATATATAGGTTGGGTTGATCCAAAGGGTCGTCTGTTCTGGTTCTGATTCAGAGCTCCTATTGAGACTTGGGGTTGTTGATTCCAATTGGTAGGGTTCCACTATTGTTGAGTTGCCATTGGAGGAATTGTTTGATGTTGAGAAATGTGCAATCATATCCACCATAGCCTTTTTGTATGGGACAAACAAGGCAAAGAAACAAACTGCAAATAAAGCCTTAGACTAGGTCATATATGCACGGTTTATTAAAACCACGGTTGTTGAATACCATGGTCCCTTTCCACCTATCTCCACCTACCAATACCACCTATTGTAAGCCTATAAAAGGCACTCATCCCCACACTCATTCAATAAGTCATTATCAATCAGTTGTACTTGCATTATGCTTGGACAATATTAGTTGTTCTTCCTTGTCAATGCTTCTGCCTCATTATGATTGTCTATTTGCTCATAAGTGATCCTCCATAGCATGCATTATCAGTATTTTAACATTTGAGTCCACTGTTGGTGTGGTTGAACCATCATTTGAGGCACTGTCGTCTGCAGCAACCACTATGGATTAGGTACATTGTACTGTGGCACTGTTTGCATCTGGGGATAGGGGTAGGGAACTGTACCTGGGACTACGTTTGGTGGGTATACCATTCTTGGCATGGGAGGAGGTAAGACTCCTTTTCCTAGAGCCATTGACAACCTTGCTTCAACTTCATCATATAATCTTGCACCTTCAACTGCACCTTGCAAATTGACTAGTCTTCTCAATTCCACAAACTTACGAACTTCTGGTTGTAGGCCTTTGAGGAACACTTCTTTTTGGATCCCTTCGTCCAAATGGTGGTTAGTCCAACTCTTCAGGATGGATTCCATTCACGAGACATAAGCTTCTACTCTTTCTCCAAAGGACTAACTGACTTAGGTTCATGAACTCCTCTCGCATCCGCTCTTCAAAACCTTCACGCCTGAATTTAGTGAGGAAGGCCAACTTCAGGTCGTCCCATGTGCCAAAAGTTCCCGTTGCTTGTCTCTCATACCATTGAAACATTGTGCCTTTGAAAGTGGCGAGGAAGATTGCTAACCAATGCTCAGGGGTTCTGGCATTGTTAGCCACACATGCTACCATAAACTCTGCTACATGAAGATTGGGGTCTTCATTGTACTCTCCCTTAAAAATTAGCAATGGGACTACATTTACTGGTATGTCATCAATATTTCTAGGACAAATCTGACTAGGAAGGGGACCTTAAGTCGCCATGGGGACTTCTATAAAGAGTGCTTTTAGGGCATCAAAAGAGGCTTTTGCTGCAAGCTCGTTCTCAGCTTTGATTCTTGCATTCTCTCTTCTCACATACCTCTGGACTCATTCTAACGCTTGCCTCTTGATTGCATCATTCATTAGGGGGTTGGCTCCAACCAGCTGGTTTGTACTCAACAGAATAGAATTAGAGACGGGCCTCAGTCCACTGGAGGATTCTCTGGCTAACATCTTATCTACTTCCTTCTTTTCAATATCTCTGAATTCAGCTTTCAAACCACTACAGAGGGGGAGATATTCCGTTCTGAAAGTATCAAAACTCATTCTTCTTAGGATCGTTGTTGTGCCATCATCATAATAATGCCAGCTTCTGAGGGTTTCAACAGTGTATGTTGTGAAAAACACTCTGTCTACCAACTTCCAGTGGGTTTTTAATTGAACAAATAGGAGGTTGTCAATGCACCAAGCATCCCACGTATCTTGCTGCTGAGCATCCATGAACAAATTCCAACTCTTTTCTTTGTTGTTTTTGTGAACCTCCACAGACCACGACTCCAGAAGCTTCTTCAAAATCTCCCACTTGACAATGCCTAGAAACTTCTCAATGAATGCCAAATCTTCCATGGATAGTTATTCTCTCTGTTTTTGCTCTTTAGTTTGTTCCCAAACAATTTGCCACTAAGATGCTCGTCTCTGTTGCTTCAACAGGAAGAGGAAATAGTCTACCACACAGAGCTTTTACATCATGATGGTAATATGTTTCCGCCATTGTGGGATGAACTTCTTGTAGAAAGTGGCTTTGGCAATAATAATCTCCAACTCTTCAATGGAAGAAGGAACTTTGCAAGCATCCATTGATTCTCCTCTTCTCGGTAATGCCATTTCCTTCATTTTTAGCCTCTTTTGATGTTTGTTGATGGCAAGTTTCCCCGACTGCGTACCAAAAACATGGAGCTCCAAGGGAAACACCAAGGAAAAGGGGATTCTACTGCAAGAAAATCTATCTTGTAACATCAACAAGATTTTATTTCATTCTTTTAATGACCAAAACAAGGAAAACAACAAATCTTCACACAACATCATAGTAGATATCTCCCACGGATTTGATAGAATCAACCATAATCTTCAACACCTTCATAGAATCCATCATGACAAACAAGAGCACAAAAGAATACACCATTTTTGAATGGAAATTAATCACATATTATTCATCTTCATCGTTTTCATAGTTCTCTTATCTCAATCTCTAATAGAAAGATACATTGTTTTGATAGGATTGGCCACATCTGGCTCTCTCTCTCTCTCTCTCTCTATCAATAGTACATCATCTCCTCACTACAATACTCAAGAATGTCACTTAATAATTCTTCTTAGGTTGTGGATGCACCTCCCAAGAGGTATGGGAGGTATGAAAGGACACTAGAGCCACTACAATGTCTCTTCATAGCTCACTACTATCATTGTCACTCCAGTCTGCTCTTTAGTCTTTAGCAACTGCTTCTTCCGTTTGTTTTAGCTCTTTTGAACTTAGATTCATCATTTCCAAAAGTTAGAATTTTTTTTCAAAGTCACACATACATTCTCTAGAACATTACAAAAGATCTACAGAACAGAACATAACAGGAATAGAGCAGAGATAGAGGCTCTGTAGAAGGTCTACAGAGAGTTATAGAAGGTCATCAGAGAACAGTAGATCCTCATAACTCACACCAAAACCATTCCAAACTATAAAAAAATATTCAATAAGCTTTCAAAAGACCTCAACCTTCATCAATCATCAATCCATGCTTCATACAAAAGAAAATCAGAACAAAATAGAAGCTAAACAAAAGATATCAGAACCAATCAGAACCTCAACAGAACCTACCAAAACATCACAGAGCTTCATATTTCCACTAAGAATCATCATGAGCTTCCAAAAAATAATCAATATCATACAAAACACTCTCAAACACTTCCAAAACAACCAAACATCACTCAAAATCCATAAAAAATCAACCATTCAGGCCTAAAAAACAACAAAAATCAGTCAAAATTTTAGTCTTTTTCCACTCTCAACAAATACCCTATTGTTAAGCCTAGATTTTATGGACCTTTCAAGATCATTCAAAAAATCAATGATAATGCATTTAAATTAAAACTACCCCAACATTGGAAAATCCACAATACTTTTCATATCAGTTTGTTACGACCTTTTAGAGGCCAATTACTTGTTCACCCTGTCTATGAAAACCCTCCTTTGTTAGAAGAAGAAATTGAAATCCTTGAACTTGAAACTATTCTAGATACTGACTTTCTGACCACTAGAAGTGACAAAATAGATACTCTAGATATTTGGTTAAGTTTAAAAATCATCGTGTTGAAGAGGTCCAATGGATGCACGCCCATGACATAAGTGCTTACCCCTCACTGCTCGCTCCACATTGAGCTAATAGCAATTGAGGTCAATTGCTATCCCACCCTGGAGGTGTGATGCGAAGAGGCATATTCCACGGTGGATTCCGTGAGACCACGACAGATTCCGTGAGTATTTATTCCATGGTGGATTCCATGAGGTTTTGCAGTGGATTCTGTAAAATTATATTTATTTGCCGATGCTCGCTACATATGGACCCAGCATCCGATTTGTGCACCACTCTAAGATTCTACTTTTCCTTTAGGGATGGAAGGGGCTTTCCCTTCTCATTTATCCACAATTTAAATTTAGGAGATGGGTCACAAAAAAGGGGAGGTGGGTCTCTTTCTTGCACCTTGTACACACCAACTTTAGCCATTCTAATTCTCCACTAGAGAGATTAAACTATTGGGAAATCTAGTCTCTTTGAGCAAGCCACCTTTTGTAGCATCCCACATGTCCATTGAGCATTTTAGACCTTTTAAGTTCATACTATAGCTCAATTTAGTGTTTAGCTTAGCAGGTTAAGGTCCCCATAATAAGCTTTATTTGCAAGCCAGATGCTAAAATATAGGGAGCATTTGCATTTGCCTCTAGTTGTTTCTTTCAAAGAGAGAGTATGAACAATCTCTTTCCATGATTTTGGACGCTATTGGGAATCCTTAGGCTCCTTGATCTTGATCTTGTTGTGTCCACAAAAAATGATGACTTGCCATCTGAAAACTAGGCCACACTTTCCTAAACACCTTGATTGAGGTGATCCTGTGCGAAAGCATAATCATCCTCAAGGCTATCCCTCATCCATTCTCTTCAGTACGGTGATGGAAAGTCTCATTACTTTTTCTCTTAGCAATTCCAGCATGAGTCCCCCTTTAGATATAGGGGATGCCACCTACTCCCAATGCACTAGGTGCTAGCCTTTGCCTTCTCCAAAGCAACACAAGCATTACTCGAAGAGGCTCTCTATATTCCACCATTAACTTGATGAGAAAGGGAAACCAATAGTAGGAAAAACTATCATAGGTTTCAAAAAGCTTTTGAGTAGGACTAATGTACCATGTATCCCCATATGATGGCCCATCCTATTTTTAATCTCACTACTCGTTTTCTCATAAAACCACTTGAAGCACTACTTGACTATAATCCTTACCGTAATGGAGATTCCAAGATACCTTATGAACTTTTATTTGGGCATTATATTGAAACCCAACTCGGCAATCCAATCTTCATGATCATTGCTTGACAAGGGAAGTAGTTTAGACTTAGACTTACTAATTGTAGAGTTAGATAGCAAGGAGAATTCATCATATATATTTAATAAAGTGATCACTGGTTCTTGATCCATATGAATAGTGTTGGATTTGTCATTCATGAACACCTAAGCACATATATGTTGGCCAACCAACATATGTATAAGCTTAATACTTCTACATCTAAAAGCAGAATCAATATAATAGAGGAGCCGGTGAGTGACCATTGCAAAGAGTTTTTGAGAGAGCATGCAACTGTGTCTTATGCTCCTTCAAAGATCAAGCTTTTCCCAAGTTTTACCCATTAATGAAAATAGTTGTTGAGGCATTGGTGATGAATAATGCACAAACCGTTCTCAAAAACATCAACCTAGCCCAAACTTTTCAATGATAGCCAACACAAAATTCGAGCATACCCTATCACATGCCTTTTCAAAGTCCATGTTAAGAAGGAGAAAATTTTCTTTCCTTGCTCGTGCCTAATCCATACCAAATACAATATTGAACATAGCATCATGAATGTATTCGCCAAGGATAAATTCATAGTCCCTCTTATGGATTGATTTGGCAGTAAGTTGCTTAATTATAATGGCCAGGGATTTCACTATGTTTTTATATAGAGCATTCAAAATTTTTAGGGGCAATGACCCCTACCACCTTATGGTAGCCTTTGGGACCAATTTGACCACACCTTTGTTGGGTAACTATGAAAGAGTCCTAGTAGATTTGAAATGATTAAGAAGACCACATAAGTTAGGTGAGAATGCCTCCCAAATTGCAAGGTAGAAGTTAACATGAAATTCATTAGGCCTTGGAGCTCTCCATTTTTTCATGGCTTTGACCACTTCTAGCAATTCCTCCACAATAAAGGGACATTTAAGGGTAAGTGCAATGTCTTAATCATGTCTCTTGTACATGTGAGGAAGAAAGTTGCCTACCCTACAATGATAGTCACCTTCTCCATCAAATTGCATGATAACATTGGCCACCAAGTGTCTTTGAAACATTTTAGAAATAGCATCATATTTAATAATAGGGTTCCCCTCTTCATCCTCAATCATAAGAATTGATCCCTACTTGTGCTTCATCTTAAGAGAGGAGAGAAAGGTTTACATAGGGGCTTCACCTTATAATAAAGCTTCAATCCTTAATCATATTTTAATAGCTATAATTCTATAGTATTTACTCTCTATAATGAGCCATTCAATGTTTTATAGGAGGCCATGCAATACAAGATCATTAGAAGTAAGAAGAGTAGATAGCACATAACTTCTAAATAGCTAAGCATCAGATAATTGACTTCTCCCCATAGTAGCTTTAATTCTCCCATATTCTTACTATATTGAGTAATTCTTTGCATGTGAGTGCTAGTTACACAGTGGGTCCTCTTTTGCACTATCCAATAGCCATATGTTATTGGCTTCTTTCACAAACTTCTTGTTGGGGCTTAAAAGGCCTCATGTGCCTAGTTGCCTACATTTACTTGTACTTATTGTCCACACACTTGTACACTACAAGTGGTAGCCATCCATAACTGTCACTTTATTCCTTATTGTTTATATGACAATAGAATAAGGGAAGGTAGGTCACATATTGTGACTATTGAACTTGCCACACACGGTCCTGCTCTCTCTTGAGTGAACCTCCATAGCTCTTACTTATCTCTTGCTTGTGTTTCCACTCTTGCTCCACCTTTGAATTGGTATTAGAGCACGCATTCAAGGAGCTTCACCAACATTGCATTCAACTCAAGAAGAGAGATTGGCTTATAACTTTCATGGCAGCCCCATTTTTAGTCCATTTGAGGTATGCATTAGCTTTCTACCTTATCTTGTTCAAGGTTGGTTGAGGAGCTTCCAAGGTCTTAAGTGAGCCTTGTTGAGCACCTATTGAGTTGAGAAGTAGCCATCACAAGTTGCAAGGCTATTCATGTTGATTGTGCATGCTATTTAGGTAGCCTATCTCTAACATATAGTAGTTCCTCTTGCTCTCATTTGGCTCTTGGGCGTTACTCTGTCTCTTGGGCATTACTCTCAACATTGAAGGCTTGGTCTTGAGTACCATTTCAAGTGTATATACTTAGCCATTGAATATGTAAACACGATAGCTCTACTGTAATACACTGTGGAAACATGTGTTTGAATACCTATAGTTCATATAATGCTTATGGGGAAAGTTTGTAACTCTTGAATGTAGGTTTGATGCTTGTGCAATCTTCTTGGATTGATTAGAGATTTAATAGCTTGGTATTCGAAGGGTTTATTGCTGTAGCAAAGTTTGGATGACAAGCATTCACAGTGAATGTTTATATATTGCAAGTCTAGATGCTATTCAAGTATGCTACATGGTTATGTTGATGCTTGAAATTGTTGTTTATGTCGGAGTATGCTTATGTTGAGCTCTACATCTTAGATTTGAGCTTGATTAATTGAATTTGGAAGTGGCTATTTGCTTTAGTGATTTCCACTTGAAGGCCTGAAGACATATTAAAGATACATGCTCTCGGATGTATACATGATGTATTTTGGGCACCCGAAGGCTATGAGCTATATGCATTGAGTTTCTTTTTCTACTTTGGATATTGTAGATTTTCTCTACTAGGAGTACTTGGTATTTTTGCATAGAGCTTGGTTCATTTGAGTTAGTGGGAGACTCTCTTATGCTCTCTTGGTTTATGCATATAGTCACTATAGAGGTTTATGATTGCGGATTGATTTGCTTTTGATTTAAACACATTGTACCACTTATTGTCAATGGGTTATTAGTGATTGGCATGCATTGTGGTATGCATCTATGTACTTGACACCTTGGATGTTTTAACAATCTTTGGTACTCAATGGTTTTTACTACACTTCTAGTTGCATTGTACATCTTAGTTGCTACCCGGATTTTTATGGTAGTGGAAGCTTATTCTTTTGCATATTTGTCTATAGTTATACATCTATAGTCTTATGGACAACCATATTGCAAATTAGTTTTGAGCCATCTCAAGCAAACACTTATATTTAGCACTCTAGTGCTTTCTACATGTGAACAATATTGTATTAGCTTTGTCTTCCTCCTATCCCATGCATTTTTGGCTTTCAATTTACTATTATTATAACAAAATGCACTATATTTGGTAGATATAATGGCATGTGCCTGAAATGCTTTCAATGACAGTGCTATCTTTTACATAGAGAAGTTGGACACACGTCAATAGCTTCAAATTGGAAGACTCAAATTTGGTAAGTGTTGGAAAAGAAGAATTAAGTTAAGGGCATAAAGCTAGAACTTTATGATGCAGAGGAATGGGAAGAGGTTGATCAGCTATATAAGTCTACCATCATTTTATCATTGTTAAAGGAAGTATACTTTAATGTCATTAAGATTGAGAGTGATGCTTATTTATTATGGAAAAATATTTTTGATCTCTATGATAAGAAAAGTCTTGCAACTCATCTGAATTGACTTAAGAAACTCTTGGACCTTCGTATATAAAGGAAGGGATATCTATATCTTCTTATTTAAATGTATTTCATTCCATTTTTAGTCAGCTTACTTTGTAGGGCCTTAATTTTGAGGAGAATGTCAAGTCTCTTTTCTTTCTTGTCACATTGGAATCTTATTGATTGATTTTTTATGGGTTTGAATTATTTAAGTGAGCTAAGGACTTTCTAATGCCTTCTGTTAACCCTCTGTTGAGCTTCCTGTAGAGCCTCTGTCTTTGTTATGTTCTGTTCTGTATGCCTTTATATGTGTGATGATGGATGAATATGTAGCTTTGGTAAGTTTTTCAACCTTGGGAAGAGATGAATATAAGTTCAAATTAGCTTGAAGAAGTAGCTATTGAAGACTTGAAGTAAAGACTAAAGTGACAGTGACACTGTTGAGCTTGGGAAGAGATGAATATAAGTTCGAATATAAGTTCAACCTTGGGAAGAGATGAATATAAGTTCAAATTAGCTTGAAGAAGTATCTATTGAAGACTTGAAGTAAAGAATGAAGTGACAATGACACTGTTGAGCTCTCTAGGGACATTGTAGTGGCTCTGGTGACCTTTCATATTAGACATACCTCTTGGGAGGGGTATCCACAACCAAAGAGGGGTTATGGATGATTATTCTTGATTATCCCATTGTAAAATTGAGAGAGAACATGTATGAGAGAGAGAGAGAGAGAGAGAGAGAGAGAGAGAGAGAGAGAGAGAGAGAGAGAGAGAGAGAGAGAGAGAGAGAGAGAGAGAGAGAGAGAGAGAGAGAGAGAGAGAGAGAGAGAGAGTGTGTGTGTGTGTGTGTGTGTGATAGCCAATCTATGTAAAACAATGTATCTATGAGCGAGAGAAAGCTATGGAACTTTTGAAAAAGAATACAATGTGATGATTTCCATTCAAAGTGGTATATTCTATTGTGTCTTTGTGGTATCTTGATGAATCCTATGAAGAATATGAAGAGCATAATCAATTTTGTTCAAGTTAAAGCCGTGGGAGAATTGTTTCTATGAAGCTACGTGAAGATTTCTGGTTCTTGGTGTTCTTTTCCTTGTTGTGGACATATAAAATATGAGAAAGATGTTTGTTGATGATACAAGATAGATTTTACTATAGTAGATTCCCTATTTTCTTGGTGTTCCTCTTAGGACTCCACGTTTTTTGAGAAAGATGTTTGTTGATGATACAAGATAGATTTTACTGTAGTAGATTCCCTATTTTCTTGGTGTTCCTCTTAGAACTCCATGTTTTTGGTGCGCAGCCAAGGATAATTGCCATCAAAAGCATAAGAAGAGACTGAAAATGAAGGAAATGGCATTGCTAAGAGAAGAATACAATGGATTCTTGCAAAGTTCCTGCTACCGTTGAAGAATTGGAGACTCTCATTACCAAAGCCACTTTTTACAGAAGTTCATCCCACAATGGTGGAAACATATTACCATCATGATGCAGGCTCTTTGTGGTGGACTATTTTCTATCCATGTTGAAATAATGGAGATGTGCATCTTGGTGGCAAGTTTTTTGGGAACAAACTGAATTGCAAAAACATAGAGAATGACGATCCATGGAAGATTTAACATTCATTGAGAAGTTTTCAGACATCATCAAGTGGGAAATTGTGAAGAAGCTTCAGGAGTTGTGGTTAGTGAAGGTTCATGAGAATAATAAAGAAAAGAGTTGGTATTTATTAGTGGATGCTCAATAGCAGGATTTTGTGAGATGCATGGTGCATTGACAATCTCATGTTTGTCCAATTAGCAACCCAATTGGAAGTTGGTGGACAGAGTGTTCTTCACAACATATACTATTGAAACCATCAGTAGGCATTACTATGATGATGGCACCACAACGATCCTCAGAAGAATGAATTTTCATATCTTTAGAACGTAATATCTTCCCCTCTATAGTAGCAGACTGAAAGCTAAATTTAGAGACATTGAAAAGAAGGAAGTAGAGAAAATGTAGGCAAGAGAGTCCTCCAGAGACTGAAGTCCTTCTGATTATGTTATGTGGAGTAGAAACTGACTGGGTGGAGCTAACTCCTTGATGTGAATGGTGAAATCAAGAGGCAAGCACTAGAACGAGTTTAGAGGTACATGAGAGGAGAGAAGGCAAAAATCAAAGCCGAGAATGAGCTAGCAGCAGAAGGCTCTTTTGATGCCCTAACAACACTCTTTACAAAAGCCTCCATGGCGACTCAAGGACCCCTTCCTAGTTAGATCCGTCCTAGAAATATTGATGAGGCTAGTAAATGTAGTCCCGTTGCCCATCTTTAAGGGAGAGTACAATGAAGACCCTGATCTTCATGTAGTAGAGTTCATGCTAGTGTGTGTGGCTAACAATGCAAGAACCCCCGTTGGCGATATTCCTTGCCACTTTCAAAAGTGGTATTAGAGACAAGAAAGTGAACTTTTGGCACATGGCATGACCTAAAGCTGGCCTTTCTCACTAAATTTAGGCATGAAGTTTTTGAAGAGCAGATAGAGAGGAGTTCATGAGTCCTTTGGTGAACAAATAGAAGCATGTATCTCTAGAATGGAATCCATACTGAAGAGATGGATCAATCATCATTTGGATGAAGGAATCTAGAAGGGAGTTTTCCTTAGAGACTTATAATCAGAAGTTCATAAGTTTTATGGAATTGAGAAGACCACTCAACTTGCAAGCTGCAGTGGAAAGTGCAAGATTGTATGATGAAGTTCAAGTAAGGCTGTCAATGACCTCAAGAAGAGGAGTCCTACCTCCTCCCATTCTAGGAATGGCATACCCACCAAATGCAGTCCTAGGGACAGTTCCTTACCCCTATCCTTAGATGCAAACATTGCCGTAGTACATTGCACTAAATCCACAGTGGCGCTGAAGACGGTAGTGCCTCAAATGATGGTACAACTATAACAACAATGGTCTTAAACAATTCCCCCAATGAAAACTCAACAACAACAATGGGACCCTACCAATAGGAACCAACAACCCTTAGCCTCAACAGGAGCTTTGAATCAGAACCATAATAGAGGACCCTCTGGATCAATCCAACTAGTCTATGTGGTGATTATAGAGGCTTCCCAAAACCCTACTACAAGTACTCTAGGAGGTGAAAATCTGAAGGACTACTTGTCCAATTCAGTTGCAAGCATAAATAAGGAGCTTATGGATGTGATTACAGAACAACTATAGACACTGAAGGTGAATATTGCTAGCTTATCCACTTTTGCAGGAGGTGGAAGAGATGTGATGCAGTCTAATACATGGTGTGGAAAGTGCCATCAAGCGAGACATTTAGCCACTGAATGTACCCAAAAACCAACTATACCTAGAGCCTTTTGTTCATACTGTTTGAGGAAGAACCATACAAAAGATATTTGCTCTCTAAAGAAGATGTAAGAAATAAGGAAGAAAGATGAAGAAGCAAGATTCAACTTGTTGGAATCCAAGATGACCACCCAAGATATTGGACCAAAGCCTAGGGATTTTAGTCCTAATTTTGGCCTATGGAGGTTTCCCTCTCAAAGTTATAGAGGATGATAGTCTAGTGGTGGCCAAAGATAAGAGGTGGAGTGTTATAGATGTGGAGAAAAGGGACATATCTCACCCAATTGTCCAAACCCTAGAAGGTCCATGGACTACAAGCCCTTATGTAATCAATGCAAAGGAGAAGACCACATTGCAAAAGACTGTCCTAATCTAGCTCTTGTGAAAGCTACCCTCGAGACTCAATAGAAGACCCAAGAACTTGCTTCTAATTTGATGGAATTGAAAGTTTCTGCAATAACGTGTGCTAAGAAAGGAAAACCTGCAGGTCCAAAAGAGAACATTCTCTCTACTAGATCGGTTAAGTTTAATCTTTCCAAGGAGAAATAGAATAGTGCAAAGCAGAACAATGTAGTACAGAGCACTACAAAGCCACAAAGAGCCACAATGACAGTTGCAGGGATAGGACCAAATGTCTAAGAGATAGTAGATGTCGAAGTATCTCTTGAAGGAGAAGAGATGTAGATGTTGCCACTCCTAGAAGAAAAAGGGAAGATAAAAGTGGGTATTGCTCCATTCCCTAGCTAATTGGAAAAGCCTGTGGATCCTATCAAAGAATATGATTTAATTAAAGACCTAGATACCTTCAAACCAAATCTGACATTCTGACATTTTTTGATTTTGTCTCCTAGTCGTTGAAAGAAATTCAAAAGCATAGTGACAAGAAGAAGAGGTCTAAGGATTGCTCTCAACAGCAACCAAGTCCAATAAAACCCCCAGAGCCTGTGAAGGAAGTGGATGTGGCTAATGCCTTCCTAGATCCTGGTATTCCAGAGATTGGTGTGTGGATTGAGGGATGATTTATTGTAGATGGATTGATTGATGGAGGTTCATCCGTGAACACAATAACGGAAGTGACAATGAAGGATCTAGACTTGCAAGGTATGCATCCTACATAGTGGCTTATCTGATTGGCAGATCAAAGAAGAATCAAGCGTTTAGGCATTCTTCCATACGTGAAGACAACCCTCGCAGGAAGGGATTATTGGCTAACATATCTAGTGGTCAAACTAAATTCTTATGAGACCTCATATCCTCTGATATTGCTAGGAAGACCATGGATTTTTGAAGTAAGGGCACAGACGGATTGGTTCAAAGGAACCCTAACCCTAAGTAGAGGACCCAACAAACTGGTGCTAAAGTTGTATGGATTGCAAAAAGGTAATGGATCCACTTCCATTGAAGTCGTCATCAGCTGGCACATTAGGAGATAAATAAGCCGTCCAATAGATCTTTCCTAAGAAAACAAAGGTACAACCCCTGACAATGGGCATTGTAAGCCAACTCTCGAAAGAAGAAAAGTCTTTATTAATGGGTGAATACCTCATGCTTGAACCTGGTGCGCAGATCGGACGCTGTACTCTTGCGTAGTGAATGCCCGAAGGTCCCCAAGAACAATAGAACTCTACTTTTTGCACAAATTACAAGGTAAAAAGCATGAACGACAAGAGCAAGAGACCAATTGGGTGCAATCTTCCCCCATGCCTTGTGTGAGCGCTCCACAAAGCATGTATTTTATGTATTATTCATCTTCAAGCTCAAATAATAGCCCAAATTACAAAATAGCAAGCTTTTAGCTTTTGAGTTTGCTTTAACACAAAATAGGAATAAAGCTAATGGACGGTGCCCAAAGAATCTAGCACGCCCAATACAATGTCCAAATAGAAATAACATAACCGTGCGCCCATGCGCATACAAAATAATAATAAATATCCGACGCCTCAATAAATAGGCGTGACAAAATATAGGCATGGCGCCTATCAAAATATAATCCATAAATCGAATACTCGCTATCCTCCAATGCTTTCTTCCGCCACTCCTGCTATCTCTACACATCAACTGAAGCATTCACAATCGTTAGTAAAATAATACAATTAAACCGACAAAAGTGAATACCTAGCAGTCTTCAGCTACATAAATAAATCAACTGGTTAGAAATCAATCCTAACCTTAATTTATTACGAGTGCGCACTCTAAACTCATAAACGTTTATTAATTTAATATGCATTTTGCGGAATCACCCGCTATGGAATCACCCATGTACACACTAAATTAATGAAACACCCGAAAAGGACAAGCGTCCCCATCAACTTCTCGCACAAAGAATCCACTTTGTGTATGAGCCCTGGTCATCAAAGTTTACGGAATCCACTGTAAAACCTCACGGAATCCACCGTGGCACGGAATCTATTGTGAAATATGCCTCCTAGCATCAGAACTCGAATTGACAAATGAAGTCACCTCTGATAGTGAGATAAAAGCATGGATGTACTGTTCTCCCTATTACATGGTTGTAGCAGAGCTGGAGATAAACATAGAGGCAGAGACAGAGACATATGTAGAAGCAGAAGCAAAGGGCATAACGAAGATTTAGTTCTTGCCTTATAGAGCCCCCAGAGAGGTAGAAATAGAATCTGAAGAGGACAAAGATGACAATGAAGAAGAAGATTATGAAAGTGAGCTAGAATAGTCTATTCTACTCACAGAAGAGGCACAGATGATGAAGAAGTTTTAGAAGCTCCAAAAACAAAAAACCCCACGCTGTTAGCCATAATAAATTTGGTACCTTTTGGACTAGCTAATGAGTCACAGCAACATATCCACCATAAGAAATGGATTAAGAAGAATAAGCCTTCCTTTAGCAGTGATTCTTACCACCCTAATCCACCCTTCTCATGAGAAGATGATGACGATGCACCTTGCCAATAATCATCAGTCCTACAGCTTAAACATAACTCAGAAGGTTCCTATTATGTGATGTTCTTGGATGCATCCTCGAAAGACGAGTCCTCGAGCCAAGAAGTAACTAATCCCCAAACCAAACATGAAACAACAATGATACTCTTCCAGTATCCCTAGGAGCAAGAAGATCCCTGATTGAAAAAGGACATTGGTTTTAGTGAATCATTAGAAGAGGAAACTACTCCCTTGAAGGAGTTGGCTCTATACCCAAAAGCCGTCCGTGGGACATTCATCCACTGTTGCAAAGTGTAAGGAGAAAAGCAATTAACATTCATGGATGTAGATGGTACTGAACGTCACCTAAATGTGGATATCAATCTTGCAAAATAAGAACTATTGGTCTTGCGTGACCTACTTAAAGAGAACTTGGACGTGTTTGCATGGTCATATATAAAGATCTGAAGGGGATTGATCCCACGATGTGTCAATACCACATCGACTTGGAGCCTAACACCAAGCTTGTGAGGCAAAGATAGAGGTGTATGAATCCAAATTACTCTGCCCTAGTAAAAGCCGAATTGCTTAAGCTTCTTGAAGCTGAGTTTATCTATCCAATGGCCAATAGTGAATGGGTTTCACCCATTGTGATAGTACCCAAGAAGAATGGAAAGTTACAAATATGTGTGTACTTCTGAAAGCTGAACTCCAAGATTAAGAAGGATCATTTCCCTATCCCTTTCACAGACCCACTATTGGACATAGTGGTAGGCCATGAATTCTATTCCCTCTTAGATGAATTTAGTGCATATAAATCAAGTCCAGATCACAGAAGAAAATCAATCCAAAATGACCTTCACAATGGAATGGGGAACCTATGCTTACAAAGTGATACCGTTTTGGCTATGTAATTCTCATGCTACAATCCAATGAGTCATGATGGCAGCATTCTAAAACCATTTGCATGACTTCATTGAGGTGTACCTAGATGAGTTTTGTGTCTATAGCCTAATATAATGTGAGCATTGGGGACACCTAGAGAAGCACTTTGATAGATGTTGAGAGTATGGGATCTCTCTCAACCCCAAAAAATGTCTTTAGAGTCTCATAAAGAGTTCTTTTTTAGGCCACACCATCTTTGCATAGGGTATAGCAACAGACGCTGCAAAGATCAAGAAGATTGTAGCTTTAAGAGTACCAACCAACCTCAAACAATTGAGGGGATTCCTTGGCCATGTGGGTTATTACAGAAGTTTTATTGCACACTTTGCAACAAAGATAGCCCCCTTGCATATATCTTCAGAAAAGATGCAAAGTTCACGTGGACCGCTGATTGTGACAAGGCGTTCGACACCCTGAAGTAGTGCTTGATTGAAGCACCCATCTTACAACCTCATGATTGGATAAAAGAGTTCCATGTGCACACTGATGCATCAATCGAAGGCCTAGGTGTAGTATTATGAAAAAAAGGCTCCTTAAAGTTGGATCAACCTACGACGGCGGAGCTCGAGTGCTTGGCAATGGTGTTTGCCTTGGAGAATTTTCGACACTACTTACTATTGACACACTTCAAATTCTATGTGGATCATGAGGTCTTGTCCTTCTTGATGAACAAAGCCAATCTGAAGGGAAGAATGATGAGATGGCTCCTTCTATTTCAGGAGTTTGACTTTGAAGTGGTTACCAAACCCAATCATTTCCATGTCTTGGCTAATGATTGGGTTTGGTGTGAAGCCAAAGCTCTGAAGTGGGATGATGGCAACCGTGTGGCAATTTCCTGTATGAGAACATTATCACCCATTTTGCCAACCCCCTAGAGCTCGCTAGTGATAGAGGTACTCACTTTCTCAACAAGATTATGGAAGAATTGACAGAGATGTACAAGGTACGCCACATAAGTCCACACCCTATTACCCTAGAGCAAATGACCAAGTAAAAAGTTACCAATCGCATCCTCTACTAAATTCTGACAAGAATGATAGCCGCACATTGTTGTGATTGGGATGATCAACTTACAGAGGACTTCTAGGCATACAGAACCTCCTATAAGACAGACCTCTTTCTAGTTGGTGTATGATATAGAAGTCATCTTCCCTGTTGAACTCAAGCTACCCTCTATACGCATGGATATCAACGAGTGCTTGGGAGATGACGAGTCCCTGCAATGCCGTCTCTTGTATGTGGAATATCTAGATGAGGCTCACATGATGGCCCTACAGTGTGTGGAAGTCATGCAAGCTCGTAGAAAGGCCTATCATGATAGCTTCATCAAGCAGAAGGAGTTTAAGGAGGGTGACTTGGTCCTTGCTTATGATTCGTGATTTGGAAAGTTTCTCAAAAATCTTTAACAATTATGGATGGGCCCCTATAGGGTACTTGCTGCCATCAATCCTAATGGCTGTGTCCAAGTATAGATAGTCAACATCGATGCTTTTGATGATCCCTTCTTGATTAATGGCTATCGCCTCAATACATATTACCCTCCATGGGGATCCTGACAATCACTGCCAATAGCTCCTTTATTCTTTGCATGATGGTTAGTGCGGCTTTACCTATTGCTCATAATAGCTCTTTTGCTTATCCTGACAAGGTGGTCTCATTCTCCTAACCCCTCACAACCACCTTCTACCCCAACAATGCTCCCTTTCCGTCTGATCCAACAAAGGTGGTGATGATGGTTTTGATATATGGTGTTCTTGCCATTCTCCTCTTTCAAAAGAAGAAAAAGATTAAAAGAAAAAAAAATACATCAGTCATGGGAGAAAAGGACTTTGGTCCCTATCATGCCGACCTATTCTTCAAGAAAAGGTGGAGAGACCCTCGAGAATAGGAAAAAAGAGAAAATAATAATAATAAAATCAAACTGTTATAGGACAAAATAAAGAAATTCCCTATCATAACAGGCCTCGTTTCAAGAAAAGGTGGCACACACCCTTGGATGGGAAGCTTGCTATGGAAAAGGTGGTAACACCCCACAGTCCATGATAACTGAATTACTAGTAGGACTCTTCTAGAAGAAGTTACAAAGTCGACTTCCTGGGTGTGCTGAATCTTGCAACCCTATCAATGGTTTTGACTCCTCCAACATACGATGTTTCCAACATGCAATCCAAGTATTGGACTTGTTGGCTACCTCCCAAGGTACGCCTCTTCATCAACCGATACAAGTTGACATAATCAACTAGACAAAGCCGATCTTCATCGACAAACCTTGAGCAATGAGAGCTATCATTCTAACCAGATGGGGATGTGAGTATGGGTTTCCCTCTTTATTCATCAACAGAGCGTGAGACATAGGATGGGGTGAGTGACTAGTCCTTGCCTTTTATATCCAACAGAGAGGTGAGATGTGTGAATGGAGTGTTGCACACACGGGATGGGCCTCTCAATGCACAAAGCACAAAATATTCCTATGCACATCACTATAATGCTCTCTAACTGTAATGTGTCTGCTTGTCCGCTTGTGGGACACATCTTAGCAGCCCATCGGGAGGAGGGTCTAGAAGGCTCCACGGATGATACAGGGTTTGCGATCTAGGTCTTCTCGAGTTTGCCCCGAGCGGAAGTGTCCGACTGTTCCCACTTGGGATCGACTTAAGGTCAGGGTTTCTTTCCTATCAGCAAAGTCTCTAGGAAAAAGCCAGCATCGAGCTCCAGGTGTACCCTTTTTGCGTAGGGACAACAGAGTCGAAGCAGATTCATGTTGCACTTGGTTCATGGAGAATGGGAAACGAGAGGGATGCGAAGCTCAGCCTCTTTGCCATATGGCATAGTCCCATTCCTTCCCCCTAAAACATAATAAACCAGGACTTCTACTAACACTAGGTCTTCATAGTCTTATTATCTCTTCATTTGAGGAAAGTTCCCAGCTAACCGGGACCACCCTTCCATAGGACGGACCTAAGTCACGTCCACTCTTAGTTTTCTTTAGTTATCTAATTACCTAACACATTACGTTTTGACATGCAAAATCAGCTTTCTTAATTAATAAAATTAATCACGGGTTCCTTCACATAACTTAGGTACTGTTACAAAAGCAATGTCAAGCAAGTTCCTTTTTCTCCAATATCAGTTCTTTATTTATCATAATCTGGGAGTACATCCAATATCATGCCCGAAGGCTATCCTAGCAATCTACAAGATTGCTGCTCCAAGTTTCGCCCGTTGACTAGTACACGGGCCTTGAGATCCCATCTTGAGTCGTGTCGGCCTCTTGTGCAGGACTCGGAGGCAAGGGATTTATAGCCAGAGCCTCCCCTGGCACCCAAGCATCCTCCCGCTCCAAGCAGCACCCACAGAGAGACCTCTCGTGGTGGGTTAGGTCCATATACCCGGCGCGGCTAACAACCCCCTTGGATAGGGCCACACAGACAGTCGGAGGTAACTATTCGTGCCTCTCCCTCTAGGCTTTCAACTTGAAGCATTAAGTGTTTTCCTTGAATTAGTTCCTTGAGCAAAGAGATCAAATAATGTACCTAAGTACAAGCACAAACATTTCAGAGGTCGTTTGTACAATCGACTGCTAAGGTGTGACTCCTTTTTTCCTGGATGCTCCCAACATCTGATCTTGAGTCTTTTTCCCGGATGCTCTCAGCATCTGATCTTGGATTGTTTGCGACTTGGCGAGATCCCAATAATCTCAAACAAGATTACGCAACCAAATGTTCTTGGTAAGTTAACTTATTTTGACTTGCCCTTTTCCCTTGGGTTCTACCTTATGGTATCTTAACCCTAACTTAAGCATTAACTGGTTAGTTAAGGCAATGGGCATGCCTTTACTCGCAACCCAACCAAAGGTCTTTTATTCTTCTAGTTCTAACCAAGTTCGGTTATTACACTTGGCAACACAGGACTCTTCATTTGGGCCTTCAAGATATAGTCTAGATGCATGTGTTTCCTCCCTTTCTCTTAGTGTGGTTCTATGCAGAATTTTCCAATTAACCTTATCCATCACGCACATGGTGCGCTCAGTAAAGTTGAACATCCTAAATGACCTTTATCTCTCTTCATTCCTGGCAACGAGTACTTATTCCTAATGCACCGGATCACATGCGACTTGCGTATATGAAAGTCTAGGTTTTTGACCAACGGTGCAAGTGTATCTCATGAATGGAAACTAACATTTCATGTGTTTCTTTTAATCTTGATTGCGAAATATGAATTCTAAATGACTATTCATGCACTAAATTGGTTAAAAAGATATCATTTTATGTGAAGTAAGGTGACAATCTCATCATTTTATGTGTGTAAAAGCTGTCATGCATATAAACTTATGCGAATTCCATTCTCTACCATTTCATGCATGCAACCTAACGCTTAGAGTAACAAAAACCCTAAGACTCGTTCTTGTTCCATGCACGTAGCTAACCCTTTCATCTCTTCCATGAGAAATAATACATAATTAGTTATAATGCTTAAAGAATCTGGGTTTGATTCGTGTTCATGGGGGCGTTTATTGCGTTGGTCGTGCTGCTTGCCTCTCCCGCATTATCAGTACCAACGGTAGCATTGGCACCTACGCTTCCCGCGATTTTCTGCTTGGGTGCCATTTCTACTCGGGGTTTTCGGAAGTCCGGCCCTTAGCGGCCTTCAGGATGATTGGTTCGTGAGGGAAAGGTTGCGGGAAGGGAATCCTTTGTCGATGAGGGTGGGTAACTTGTTTCCAACTCTCTTCCTTTCTCTTTCTCCTTCTCTCTCTCTCCCTCTCTTTTTCCTCTTCTCTTCTCCTTCTTTCTCTCTCCTTCCTCTTCTTCTTCTTTTTCTACTTCCCTCTCTCCTTCCTCTTCTTCTTCTTTTTCTACTTCTCTCTCTCCTTCTCTTCTCTCCTTCTTCTCTTCGCTCTTCCACCCCTTCTTCTTCTCTCCTTGTCCTACTCTCCCTCTTCTTCTCTTCTCTCTCCCTCTCCCTCTTCTTCTCTTCTCACTCTCCTTCTCTTCCCTCCTTCTCCTTCTCTCCCTCTTCTTCTCTTCTCTCTTCTCTCTCCCTCTCCTTCTCCTTCTCCTTCTCTCCCTCTTCTTCTCTCTCCTCACTCCTTCTCACCTTCTCCTTCTCTCTCTCTTCCTCCTCTTCTCTCTCTCCCTCCTCTCCCTCTCCCTCCTCTTCTCTCTCTCCCTCCTTCTTTCTCTTCTCTCCTTCTCCTTCTCTCCCTCTTCTTCTCTTCTCTCTCCCACTCCTCCTTCTTCCCTCCCACTTCTTCCCTCCTCTCTCCCACTCCTTCTTCTTCTCTCCTTCTCCTTCTCTCCCTCTTCCTCCTCTTCTCTCTCTCCATTCTTCTTTCTCTTCTCTCCTTCTCCTTCTCTCCCTCTTGCTCCTCTTCTCTCTCTCCCTCCTTCTTTCTCTTCCCACTTCCTCACCTTCTTTTCTGCCTCACACGTCAGGCGCGTAGTTAACGTGTAGAGAAGGGTGTTGCTGCTGCTGTCACGGGGGGGGGGGGGGGGGGGTGGGGGTGGGGGGGGGGGAGAGTGGGCTGAGTCGTAAGCTTGGGTGGTGGAGAAATTGGCTAGCGCGTAGGTCCAGGGGCTGCCATTGCAGCAGGAGAACTTCAATCGGAGGGCCCCAGGGGGGTAGTGCAGCTGCCGCGCAAGCGAGGAGGGGGGAGGAGTCGTTTGTCGGCTGCAGGGTTGATACTACTACTGGAGGAGGTGGCGACGCAGGGAAAGGTGGGGTGCTTGCTCTCTGTGTAGCCGAGGGAGGGGAGGGGCCTCCCCTTATATAGGAGGGGGATGAGGTGGGTGGCATGGGCACCCCTCCCACCTGGGGGTTGCATGCCCCCCATTACTACCACTCCCTCTCTCTCTCCCCGACGTGCTGTCGGTGGGGAGAGAGAGGGGGTTAAAAAATTTTGAACTGTTGATATATATATATATATATATATATATATATATATATATATATGTATGTATGTATATAAAATGGGGGGTGTTCCCATGGGGGAGAAAACATGGGACTATTACATCTTCTCCCCCTTAGAGGAATCGAGATGTCCTCATCTCGAGAGGACCTGGGGGTATTGTTGGTTGAGAGTATCTTCATCCATCCAGGTGGCATCCTCTTTGGGATAATCTTTCCAGTGGATGAGGTATTCTCTCAAGGTCCTTGACCTCAAACGCCTCTCCCTGACATCTAGGACTCTATTAGGTCGTAGCTCAAGGACTCCTTGGCTAGAAATAACAATTTGTTGATCATCAAGTACATGATTTGGATTAGATAGGTACTTTTTCAATAGGCTAATGTGGAATAGATTATGAATCTTGAGGGTTGCGGGCAGCTGTAGTCTGTAAGCATTAGGTCCTAAGCACTTAGTGATCTTATAAGGTCCACAATACCTTGGACTTAGCTTCTTGTACTCTCCCAAGGACAGTGAGCTCTTTTTAGGGCATACACAGATGAAGATCATATCACCTTCAATGAAGGATCTGTCTTGCCATCTCAAGTCAGCGTAAGCCTTCTGTCTATCCTTGGCAGCTTGGATGTCTTGTCTTATTGACTTGATTTGATCATCCATGTCTTTCAGCATCTGCCTTGAAGCTTCTACCCTCAAAGTTGGATCCGAGAAGCTCAAAGGGGTACGACAATCATGTCCATACAATCCTTGAAAAGGGGTCTTTTGAATACTTTGTTGATAAGAAGCATTGTAGGCGAACTCAACCAGTGGCAAATATTGAATCCACCTTTTGGGTTCGCGAAAGCAGTATACCTTAAGCATATCTTCAATGACTTGATTGACTCGTTCTGTTTGACCATCAGTTTAGGGATGGTAAGCTGTACTGAAACAGAGTTGAGTCCCAATAGCCTCAAAGATAGCTCTCCAGAAGTGTGATGTGAAGAGAGAGTCACGATCACTAATGATTCTTCTAGGTAACCCATGCAGTTTGAATATTTCCTTGATGAATAATCTTGTGATGTCTGAAGCTTTATAGTTTGTCTTGACAGGGATGAGATGTGTGACCTTGGTGAGCATATCTACTACAACCATAATAGAGTTGTATCCTCCCTGAACTTGGGGTAGGCCAACAACGAAGTCCATACTAATGAATTCTCATTTCATTTGGGGAATGTCAAGTGGATGCAATTTCCCTGGCATTTTGACATGTTCTGCCTTAATGCGTTGACAAGACAAACATTCCGTGACATATTTGAGAACGTCACCCTTGAGCCTATCCTAATAATAGCTCTTCCTAACCGCATTAAGGGTCTTGGAATAGCCAGGATGTCCTAAGAAAGGGGAGTCATGGGCTTCCCAAAGTATCTTCTGCTTGAGGGTTTGGCTTGCAGGGATACATAATCTTGTCCTAAAGTAGACAAGTCCACAACTGACAGAGAATTCTTGATACTTCATCTTTAGCTTCGGGTCTTGATCCTTGATGGGGATCTCCCCTAGCAATTTTTGATAGACGGGGTCATGACATGCCTCTTCTTTAGCTAGCTCAAGGATTGGGTTGTTTGGCATTGATAACTTTGTGGCTAGAGATCTTGCTATTGATGGATCTTGCAAAATAAGAGAGTTTAGGAATGCCTTGCGACTAAGTGCATCGGCAATTACGTTCTCTTTTTTGAGCCTATATTTGATTTCAAAATCATATTCTTCCAGCACTTCGATCCATCGACGTTGCCTCATATTGAGCTCATTCTGGGTGAAGATCCATTTAAGACTCTTATGGTCCGTCATTAAGGAAAATTTGTTACCTAGCAAGTAATGTCTCCAAAGTTTGAGAGCATGGATGACAGTCAACAGCTCCAGATCGTGGGTAGCATAATTTCTTTCATGGCTCTTCAATTTCCTTGAAGAATATGCTATCAGATGACCTTCTTGCATAAGCACACATCCTAAAGCAAGTGCGCTAGCATCAGTTACCACTTCAAACTCCTTACTAAGATCAGGAAGTTTCAGGATGGGTGCTGATACTAAGCTTTGCTTTAGTTTGTCAAAGTTGGTCTGTTCGGCAGGTGACCATACAATTGCTACTTGCTTCTTTAGTAGATTAGTCCAGAGGTGCTGCAATCAAAGCATAATCTTTGATGAAAATCTTGTACCATCCTGTCAATCCAAGAAAGCTAAATATTTCTTTGATAGAAGTTGGTGTTGGCCATTCTAGAACGTCTCTGGATCTACTGAAATTCCTTCCGCTGATACAATGAATCCCAGATATCCAATCTATCGCTTGAAAAAGGCACACTTTTTCTTTTTGGCATAAAGCTTGTGTGCTCTCATTGTTTCAAGAACAATGCGAAGGTGGGGTTCATGATCTTTTTCCTGTTTAGAGTAGACTAGGGTATCGTCAAAGAACACGAGTACGAAGTCATCAAGATAGGGCCTAAAGATATCCTGCATTAACCTGTTGAAGGTAGCAAAAGCATTCGTTAGTCCGAATGACATCACTAGGAATTCAAAGTGTCCATACCTTGTGCTGAATGTAGTCTTTGGGATATCTTCTTCCTTGATCCTTTTCTGATAATATCCAGATCTGAGATCTATCTTAGAGAAGATCTTCGCTCCTTGAAGACGGTCAAGTAGTTCATCTATTCTTGGAATGGGGTATTTATTTTTGATGGTTGATTGATTCAACCTTATGTAGTCAATGCATAGATGAAGAGTTCCATCTTTCTTCTTTTGGAACAGCACTGGAGCTCCCCATGGTGAACTACTAGGACGGATGTAGCCTTGGTCTAACAGTTGCTTGATTTGCTCTTTCAATTTGATAGCTTCCGGGATGGACATCCTATATGGCCTCTTTGCGATGACTGGTGCTGCTCTTGGTGCTAGCTTGATTTCGTGCTCGACTTCCCTTTGAGGAGGAACTTCTGTCAAATCTTCAGGAAATATGTATGCGTATTCCTTTAACCATGAAGGTTCTTCCCCAGATTCCTGATTCTGATCTAGTTTATTCACCTTAATCAGATAGACAGGTAGGCCCTTTATAACTCCTTTTATTATCCATGTTGCTTTTGCCAGCTGTATTTTTGGCTTACCAGCCTCTCCTTGAGTTGTAATTAGTTCCCCTTCAGAATTTCAGAAGGAGACTTGGCCCTTTCCATAGTGGATGTGGGCATCATTGGGTATTAGCCAATCCATTCCGAGTAAACATTCGTGGACACCTAGGTTCATTACCCTGTATCTCACCGAAGTTGGCTTTCCACCCAGTAGGAATTTTACCTTAGCAGTTTGCCTAGTACAAGAGACCTCACGACCATTTTCCAATTCCATACGTAAAGTAGGTGCGTCTATTCTGGCTATCCCTAACCTTTTTGCACAGATCGGTGAAATGAAGGAATGTGTACTGCCACAATCAATTAGGGTTTTGAAGCTTTTACCTTCATAATCTGATGGAGTTTGAATCACTGAGAATTGGCGATTCAGACCCTTCTTGTGAAGAGCGGCATGAACCGTTGCCCTCTCAATGTGAGCATCCATGGATGGATCTTCTTCATCGCCTAGCTCCTTATTGGAAACACTAGAGGTTCTCCCTCTAGCCATGACGGTGGTTCCCTGGCCATGGGCCGCTCCATGGAATTGCCCTTGGTGATGTCCTTTGCTAAGCTTGGGACACGGCCTCTTGAAGTGTCTGGGCTCGTTGCAATGGAAGCAACATAGATTGTGGTCATTACCTTGTGTAGGGACAAAGTTGTTGACAGCATTGGCCCTAGCTTTCTTCCTTTGGCCCGGATTCTGACCCTGCGCTCTCTTAGTCTAAGCCTTGGACATACCTTTGTTCTTATCTCTGTAAGGCCAAGTCCTATTGTTCCTTGGTTTGTTCTGCATCTCCTATATTATTGGAGCAACTCGAATGAGTGCGTCTTGTAGGTCCGTCGGGCACATTGATTCCAAGCGGGTGTTTATGGGTGGATTTAACCTAGCACAAAACTTTTTGACACATGTTGTGTCATATCCATTGGAGACGCGTACTTTAAGAGAGAAATAAACTTTGAATAATATGCGTCAAGGGATAGTCCAAGCTGCTTCAATTCGTAGAATTCATTCATCTTTTGTGTGCGGTAGGCAGGTGGAAGATAACTCCCTCGCACAGCTTCCTTAAGCTTCTCCCAAGTGACTGTCCCTTCCAAGATCGCTTGGTCTCTGCACCATTGTTTCCACCAAAGTCTTGCTTTGCCTGTAAGCTTAAGTTTGGCGAGCATGGCTTGGTTAGCAGGTGCAGTTCCTGCTACCTCAAAGTAGTCCTCCATGGACTCAATCCAGATCTCGGCATCGACTTCCTTGAACAGTCCTTCCCTTGCCATCAAACTCGGGTGGCTTAATTTGTTTGAGAAGGAACTTCTTCTCTTGAATCACATCTGAACTTAGTATAGGAGTCAGACTTGGGACCTGTGCTTGGGGTTGTGTCTGGACAATAAGATTCTTTATGTTAAAAACTTATCAAACGTTTCCCATGTTACGTTAATATGACTAGCATAGCTTTTAGCCAAGTGATTTAATCACTTAACACCTTAGCTAATATTTACAACCAAGATAGACGATAATAAAAATGTCTTGTTCATTCATGAGGGCATAACCCTTTGAGTACATTTATTTTGGGTAAGTAGAACAAGCTGATTGATACATCAGTTTGGGGAAAATAAGATTGTGTTACAATCGGCTACAAGGACTGAGTAATAATATGGAGTGGGGTCATGGATTTTTAGAAAACGATAAGTCATAGGAAGCGTGGGGTATCCCTTTCTTTGATACCCGTTCTTCTCATAGTGCCCTAGCACTTTGATCCTGTCGGCAGGGATCACCCGGGTCACTTCTTCATAAACATACTTGTTCTGCTTGACTTGCCGACTGCCAACATACATGGTTGCGTTTGCGCGAGCTTCGACAAATATGAACAGCTTCACAATGTTTAAATCCTCCATCCACTTGATTCTCTTCAAGTTGGTCTGAAGGTATGCGAGTCGGTGGGCTCCTATGTAGTATATTCCTAATTCTCCCATCCATCTCCGTTCCGAATACAGGGGTGAAGGATTATAGATGCGGTCCAGAATATTCATCATGCCTAGCCTCTGTCGGTAATCCGAAGAACACATTGTAGTTATAAACATGACCTGGAACACCAAGAACTTGCTCCATGCTTCATGGACTCTACAACCCAACATCCATAAGTGAGTAAAGAAATGTTTTCAATAGAAAACACTACTCTATTCCACTCACCTTCCCCTCACTGTCTCCTTATTCCCTTTATTTTCCTCCATTAGGTTCCCTTGTAAATTGTAGATCATTGGTTCGCCCTGATACCTACTGTAATGTGTCAGCTTGTCCGCTTGTGGGACACGTCTTAGCAACCCATCAAGAGGAGGGTCTAGAAGGCTCTGCCTGGCACTCGCAGGGGATGACACAGGGTTTGCGATCTAGGTCTTCTCGAGTCTACCCCGAGTAGAAGTGTTCGTCCATTCACACTTGGGATCGACTTGAGGTCAGGGTTCCTTTCCTATCAGCGAAGTCTCTAGGAAAAAGCCAGTGTCGAGCTCCAGGTGTACCCCTTTTGCATAGGGACAATAGAGTCAAAGCGGATTCATGCTGCACTTGGTTCATGGAGGATGGGAAACGAGAGGGATGTGAAGCTCAGCCTCTCTGCCATACGGCATAGTCCCATTCCTTTTCCCTAAAACAGAATAAATTGGGACTCTACATCTACTGACACTAGGTGGTCTTAATAGTCTTATTATCTCTTCATTTGAGGAAAGTTCCCAACTAACCAAGACCACCCTTCCGTAGGACGGACCTAAGTCACGTCCACCGCACTTTCCTTAGTTTGCTTTAGTTATCTAATTACCTAATACATTATGTTTTAACATGCAAAATCAACTTTTTTAATTAATCAGATTAATCATGGGTTCCTTCACGTAACTTAGGCACGGTCACAAAAGCAATGTCAAGAAAGTTCCCTTTTCTCCAATATCTGTTCTTTATTTATCATAATCCTAGAGTACATCCAGTTTCATGCCCAAAGGCTATCCCAGCAATCTACAGGATTGCTTCTCCAAGTTCTGCCTGTTGACTAGTACACGGGCCTTGAGATCCCATCTTGAGTCACGTCGGCCACTTGTGCGGGACTCAGAGGCAAGGGATTTATAGCCAGAGCCTCCCCTGGCACCCAAGCGTCCTCCCGCTCCAAGCAGCACCCACGGAGAGACCTCTCGCGGTGGGTTAGGTCCATATACCCGACCCGGCTAACAACCCCCTTGGATAGGGCCGGCAGACAGTTGGAGGTAACTATTCATGCCTCTTCCTCCAAGCTTTCAACCTGAAGCATTAAGTGTTTTCGTGTTTTCCTTGAATTAGTTCCTCGAGCAAAGAGATCAAATAATGTACCTAAGTACAAGCATGAACATTTCGGGGGTCATTTGTACCACCAACTGCTAAGGTGTGACTCCTTTTTTCCCGAATGCTCCTAGCATCCGATCTTGGGTCTTTTTCTCGGATGCTCCCAGCATTCGATCCTGGATCATTCGTGACTTGGCGAGATCCCAATAATCTCAAACAAGATTATGCAAGCAAATGTTCTTGGTAAGTTAACTTATTTTGACTTGCCCTTTTCCCTTGGGCTCTACCTTATGGTATCTTAACCCTAACTTAAGCTCTAGCTGGTCAGTCAAGGCAATGGGCATGCCTTTACTCGCAACCCAACCAAGGGTTTTTTATTCTTCTAGTTCTAATCAAGTTCAGTTATTACACTTGGCAACATAGGACTCTTCATTTGGGCCTTCAAGATATAGTCTAGATGCATGTGTTTCCTCCATTTCTCTTAGTGCGGTTCTATGCAGAATTTTCCAACCTTATCCATCATGCACATGGTGCGCTGAGTAAAGTTGAACATCCTAAACGACCTTTATCTCTCTTCATTCCTGGTAACGAGTACTTATTCCTATTGCATCGGATCACATGCGACTTGCATATATGAAAGTCTAGGTTTTTGACCAACGGTGGAAGTGTATCTCATGAATGAAAACTAACATTTCATGTGTTTCTTTTAATCATGATTGTAAAACATGAATTCTTAATGACTATTCATGCACTGAACTAGTTAAAAAGATATCATTTTATGTAAAGTAAGGCGATAACCTCATCATTTTATGTGTGTAAAAGCTATCATGCATATAAACTTATGCGAATTCCATTCTCTACCATTTCACGCATGCAACCTAGCGCTTGGAGTAACAAAAACCCTAAGACTCATTCTTATTCCATGCAAGTAGCTAACCCTTTCATCTCTTCTACGAGAAATAATACATAATTAGTTATAACGCTTAAAGAATCTAGGTTTGATTCGTGTTCGTTGGGGCGTTTATTGCGTTGGTCGCGCCGCTCGCCTCTCCTGCATTACCGGTAGCAACAGTAGCATTGGCACCTATGCTTCCCGTGGGTGCGATTTCTACTCGGGGTTTTGGGAAGTCTAGTCCTTAGCGGCCTTCAAGATGATCGGTTCGGAAGGGAAAGGTCGCGGGAAGGGAATCCTTTGTCGATGAGGGTGGGTAACTTGTTTCCAACTCTCTTCCTTTCTCTTTTTGCTTCTCTCTCTTTCGCTCTCTTCTTCCTCTTCTCTTGTCCTTCTTTCTCTCTCCTTCTTTTTCTTCTTCTTTTTCTACTTCTCTCTCTTCTTCTCTTCTCTCCTTCTTCTTCTCTTCTCTCTTCAACTCCTTCTTCTCTCCTTCTCCTGCTCTCCCTCTTCTTCTCTTCTCTCTCCCTCTCCTTCTTCTCTTCACACTCTCCTTCTCTTCCCTCCTTCTCCTTCTCTCCCTCTTCTTCTCTCTCCTCACTCCTTCTTCTTCTCACCTCCTTCTCTCTCTCTTCCTCCTCTTCTCTCTCTCCCTCCTTCTCTCCCTCTTCCTCCTCTTCTCTCTCTCCCTCCTTCTTTCTCTCCCTCTTCTTCTCCTTCTCTCCCTCTTCTTCTCTTCTCTCTCCCACTCCTTCCCTCCCACTTCTTCCCTCCTCTCTCCCACTCCTTCTTCTTCTCTCCTTCTTCTTCTCTCCCTCTTCCTCCTCTTCTCTCTCTCCCTCCTTCTTTCTCTTCCCACTTCATCACAGCGCCCTTGTTGCAAACCTTGTCAAAGAAGAACCATTTTCTAATACAAAACACTTCCAAAATTGTTAGCAAAATAGCTTCAATTACAGGGCCTATCCATGGTAGGGTATATGGACTCCAAATCCATGACCACTAGAGTAAGGGAACTCCTACCTTCATCACACTCCCACACTGAAAAACTTGCATACTTGTTGAAGGATAGGCTTGTATCTTCCATAAGGAGTCACAAAATACAACTTTTCCATCCTAATAGAGGAAAAAATTAATGATTTCCTTCATCATGTAGCTCCAAAGGGAACCTTGTCAAAAGAAAGGTCTCACTTGTGTATGGAAAAAGAGGAGAGAATGGGAATATGCTCTTGTGAATAGGTCTTGTTGTAATGGATATGAATTTGTGATTAGGGGAGAGAGGAAATTATGGAAACATACCTTAAATTTTTATGCATGATATGTTGCTATGGTAATTATTTTATTTAAAACGTTAACGTGGATGCATTATGTGTCCACAAAGATTAAGGATGAGGGGAAAAGCAAGAGGGGGAATAGACAATCATTAGTGTGGGTAAGGAGATGCATAGAAAACTTTGGTGAGTAGGTGAGGCTAATAAGAGAATTATGTAGGCAAAGAGGTTAGACTCTAGAACCTAGAAAAAACCATTTTGATTGTATGTTTTTAATGTTTCTATTTTTCTTAGATGTTAATATCATAATGACAAAATTGTTCTTTTAAATGTGTTCAAAGTAAAACTTATCTATTGTTTGTAATATCCATCACCACATGACATAAAGTAAAGGGAATTAAAAATGGAGGGAATGTAATTGGTAGAGGAGGATAAGAGTACGGGGAGGAAAGTAGGTGAATGAGAGGGGAAAATGAGGGAGGGGCAAACCCATCTTTTACTTCGCTATTTTCCACATGGACAATGAAGGGAAGGGGTGTAGGTAGGCCCTAGGGTCTTGAAAGAAAGGGGCATAGAGGTAGGTGGAGGGAGGAGAGAGAAATGCACTGTTGCATTGTGCCTCAATCCTATGGTGCAAAGGGATGCTTTGGATCCATCTTCTCCTCTTGCAGGTATATGTTTGCCTACTCACTTACTCTTCCTCCTCTTTTTCAACAACCCTCTACCCTCTTTATATTGTGCACACACTCTCTCTTGTCCTCTGTGCTATCCCTTGCTGGTAATAGAGGAGGGTATGACTTCAATAGGCATTCCTTCTAGTGATCCCAACCAACTTGCCCTCTATGGTATCCCTTGCACGTAATAGAGGAGGGTATGATGTCAATCAACCTTCCTTCTGCTACTCCCAACCAACTTGCCAAGAAGGGAGATGTTCTGTGGATCCCTTGGAGCACTTCTCAATTTGCATTGCATCAGACATAACATTTTGTCAGCTTCAATGATGTTTGATGTGCATTGGTGGAGGCGATATAGGCATATGATAGCCATCTTCCTATGCTTCCTATTCTTCTTCTTCCTCCTCTTCCTCTTCTTGGTTATGAATGGGAGGGTCTTTCATGGTTGCAAAGTTGGACCTTTCCCTACTTGCCGATGTTCCTACTATTCTTATCATGGCTGAAGGTAACAATGTCGATGCTAGGGCAACAAATCCATCTTGTTCTCCTTTGTTGATCAATAACACCTTCCCTATCGGGTGACCATATTAAATCCTGCTTTAGTAGAACCTGCTACTCTGATTGATGATGATCATCTTGGAAAAAAGGATGGTGTTGACTATGATAAAGAGGATTAGGGTGATGTTGTTGCTACTATTGAGGAGGAGATAGCTGATGATTGAACTAATGATCCCATCTTCCAAAAAATTATACATGGTCAATCATTGTGCAAGGAGATCGAGACTAGGAATAGAAAAAAAAAGGCATGTGAGCCATCGATGATCAGAATGGATGCAGAAGGTTAAGAAATCTTTGCAATGACCATAGACATGGCACCTTTCCCTCTTCGTTTCTCTTCATCATCTTCTTCTTCATGGGGCCAAGAGATTGCGGCAAGGAGGGGAAGACGATGATTTAAGGCATCAATTGCTCTGATGAAGGAGATGATGACAAGCAAACTATACTCTTCTTTGTCTCTATCTCTCTCTCTTTCTCTAGGTGAGTTTGGGATCCTCTCCTTTCCTTTGATCAAGCGGTTCCTCCTTTCAGGGCTGAGGAAGGAGTGGAAATGAACACAGTTCACATTGTAGATAATCTTGCGCAGGCTTGCAGAAAACCCCCCCTCTCTCTCTATCTTGCTCTTTGACAGGCTATGTCACTATAGTAAATCAACTATAGCCAAGAAAATGTGATGGCATCATCCATCAAGAGCTCATCTAGTCGTGTGTGCCATGTGTTGAGATATCGAGCTCCACTCGTGATATGCCAGGGTAACCGTTGTGCATTTATGTCACCGACTTGTCAGTTGTAGATGCGGTTGGTACACCGCCCATGAATAATAGCTACATGACAGCTATCCTTATCTACTCTAGTTCGTGGCTCAGTTAGTATGCCACCTTAGTTAGTTGAGTTTGGTTTGAGACCGTTGTGCATTTATGTCACCGACTTGTCAGTTGTAGATGCGGTTGGTACACCGCCCATGAATAATAGCTACATGACAGCTATCCTTATCTACTCTATTTCGTGGCTCAGTTAGTATGCCACCTTAGTTAGTTGAGTTTGGTTTGAGACCCATATATAGGGTTCTTCTATTTCTTTGTACTAGAGTTCTTTTGGCTTACACAACTAAGAAGAGGAAAACTGTTTTTAGCCTCCACCCTTGTGTGTATTCCCCCATTGTGCAAGCAAGAAAGCTACAAGTGAGACTCCTTCCTTCTCTCCCACAATCTTGACACCATGACCTTCAATGTGTCCTCCTTTGGTTGGTCCCTCAGCAACATGTGGATGATGCTCTCTCTCTTCTCATCTCTCCTTATCTACATGTCATCTTTCTTCATAGCATAATCCTCTTCTTTCTACTTCTTCTCTAGTGTCTTCTTGGTCCATGTCAATGCCGTAGTGCACATGGATAGTAGGTGCTTGCATGGCCATTCCCATGAGATCTTTGATAATAAATACCTAAAGAACAACACTTCTTGATTCTTCTAAACATCTCTGTATATAATTGTTGAGATCATCTTCTTCCCCATCTATGCACTAGAAAATCAATAGAAAACCAGGGAGAAAGCACACAAGATCTATGCATATGGCTCTGCCATTAATTTTAAAACTCAAAAGAAACCATAAATCTCTCTCTTAGTAATGAACAAATTCATCATATTCATCTATAGATTTAACCATTATGCACAAAAGAAAGAGCAAAAGGAAAAGAGGAATTTCTGTGCAAACGACAGAGGAGAGAGGAGAGAGAAATATTGGCATCATAAAGGGAGAGTGTGGGAATCTTGGAAGAAAGGAGAGAAAGAGGCACATAATTAGCCATGCAATCCACCCCACCTTTTCCCCAAAAGACACACAACCCTTCATATTTTTATTATTTCTTTGAATTTTTGATATATTTGCATTGTAAGGCTTTAGTGTTCACATTTCAAATCTTTCTAGCTCTTTATTACAAATGCATGCACATACACTTTTTTGTATACCATTTATTTATAATAAATGTGGACGTGGCCCCCTCATGTGTAAGGTTGCATTTTAGTGATTTTGAAATAGTGTGATTATTCTTTTTTCTTTACAAAAAAAGTGATATTTGATGTATCGTGGATATCTATGTGCCTTGTTTTTATGCTTCTTTTGGTGTCCTCATGTAGCTAGGTTGATGATGGTATCTAATTGATCTTCTATGTCATAGTTTCCAATACTAAGTGAGCTTGCTCTCTTGAGTGTTTTTTGTTAAATCTATCTCTTTGCTGACAATCTTTTTCTATATAACCTTGTCTTTTACAAGCATTGCATATCAAATGGGAGTGAGGATTTCTAAAAATAGATGAGGATTGAAATGACTAATGAAAATTGGGTTTGTGATTAGGATTGCCAAAGATTCCTTTGAAGTTGGAATGAGGAGATATCTTATGCTTTGTGTGAAAGGTGTGAGCTCTTTTGTGAAGATGTTTTGGATTATAGGCAGTTACAGCTAGGGCTTTGGTCTCTTGAGTAGAATTGGAAGGAGTATCAGAGTAGAAGTGGAAAGGGCACTCTTCTTTGCCATTGATGATGTTTCAGAGGTTAGCTTGAGATAGCTAGAGTTCCATCCTCAACTTTCAAACTTGATAGTTACTACCATTGAGTTTGTCAATCTTGATGTGGCAATTGTAAGAGGTAGTGGCATTAATGAGAGCCATTAGAGTAATGAGAGTAAAATGAGACAAGTGGTTTATGATTTTGGAAATAGATAAGAAGATATGATGGGTTGGATAACTAGAACCTGGTCTATGATACCATGTAATGAAAAAGACAGGCTACAAGATAAGCACATGAGAAGACACTATGCGCAATGTATAAAGGAGAGATAGAGAGATATGGAAAGTAGAGAATTACAATTGCCAATTTCATTATTTTTGCAACTATATATTACATGGTACATTGAATGAGGTAGGTGAGCTCCTATTCTAAATGCCTAAGATATTTACAATGAGGATCATTATGGGATTCTTTGTCCACATGTTGCATACCCTTATCTCTAAATATCTTATCCAAACTTTATCCTAACATCCTTTGAGATAAGGTTTTGAATGAACCACACAATTGTATTAGCCTAATCTATTATTGCATTCTTAACACAATTGTCTCACGTACACATTAATCAACAATAAATGATATTTATAAAATCAAATCATTTATTATTCAAAAATGGTCCACACATGTGGGAACTATTTTTGGTGATGCTTATAGGCTACCATGGCCCATGGTGGATCCCATGTTTAAGAATTTCATCTGCCCACTTTATGTTTTCAAGAGTATGAACAAGGCTATGGCTATAAGAAGATAGTGGAAATAGTGGGGAGAGGCTATGGTGTATTGGAGCTATCACTAGAGAGGTAGCCATTTCTATAAAGGAGGGGCTACTCTAGAACAACTCAAGTAGAAGAGTCATCATTAACACAAGTTATCCACACCAAAGCATAGAGAAGAGGTGCCATCAAATACATTGTGGTTGCAAAACAATCTAATAATAAAAATAAGATATTTGAGAGAGAGAGAGAGAGAGAGAGAGAGAGAGAGAGAGAGAGAGAGAGAGAGAGAGAGAGAGAGAGAGAGAGAGAGAGAGAGAGAGAGAGAGAGAGAGAGAGAGAGAGAGAGAGAGAGAGAGAGAGCAGTACATTTCTAATGACTAACTGGTGAGGAGAGATGAATTGGGGTTGAGTGGAGGCCCACACAGGTGAGTTGGCAATAGTGGTCAACCAACATTCCCATAGCTTTGAGCTAGAGGAGAAGCTTTCAAGGTCGTGGGCCATGCAATGAGAGATGACCTAAGACTTTAAAATTATATTGTGGTGGGGTTTTCTACAATGATAAATCATGTTAATAACATTTACATGTGATAATTTGGCAAGAATCTTGACCATGAGCCAGTGAATAGTGAACTAGTAACCTCTTCGAAAAATCCCATTGTGTTTATGTGATCACCATGAGACCATAAAGTATGCCAAGTGAGTTTTCTTGGTTGTGTAGGTGGCCTATTATTTCATCATTTGCAAATCTTGATGGATCATTTACAAAAAACATATATTGCAATCTAACTTGATGTAATTAATCACACATACATCTTAACACCTGCTCTTGGTGCTAGATTACCCTCTAGATAACTACACCTAAGGATGTAGGTTTCCCCTCTAAATTTTTCAAGGCTTCTAGCTCATGCAATATAAAACAAAGTGTAGGCAATTTAGAAGAGAGTTTTAATAGATTCTTCAGAGTTTGTTTCCTTTACAAAATTTACCTTTTGGCCCCAACATTCTTTTTCGGTGTGTCCAAACTTGTTGCAGCTTTTGCATGTTGATCTTTCTTTGTTCCAATAGTCTTGCTCTTTGTGTCCATTTCCCCTACAAATCATGCAAGCAAATCTTGAAGAAGAGCCTTTGCTATAAAGTGCAATTACTATCAAGCTTGGTGTAGAGTCTTGGGCTTTCTCCTTAAGTTTACCTTCTTGCTCATATAAGGTAGCTTCAACTGCATTGAATTTTCTATTAGGTACATTCCTTAGTGTTGCTAGCACCTACTCATAACCTTTGTTAGGTTTATCCACACTATTGAGTAGCACAACAATGGCCTCATCTTCTTCCATATCTTTGCCTATTGAAGATAACTATACTTTTAGGCTTTTAAATTTGTTCATCACAATGATGTTAGGGAATCATATTGGTTTAGATCAAGCCTAAAAATTTCCATTAATAGATTAATTTTAGAGTTTTTTGCTTGAGAGCCAAATTTCTTATCCAACTCATCTCACTCCTCTTTTTTAGTTTTGATTCTTGACGTGTGGTGTAGGACATCATCAAAGACCCCAAGCTATTATCCCGAGGGCTTTATTTTTTCCCTCATCCATATTGGCTCATTAGGATCTTTTGGATCTTCCAAAATCTCCCAAAGGTCTTTCCATGATTAGACAATACACAGTTTTCATTTTCCAAGTGTGGAAACTATTGCCATTGAATTTTTCCATTGCTTCTATTTATGACATTTTGGAAATGGAGAGGTTTTACTAGTGACTCACATGGTAGTGTCTAGCTCCGATTTACAAATAGGAATGAGGATATTTTTGGAGATTACAAGAAAGTTTGATTAATGAGGAAACTTGCATACAAACACCCCTTTATGCTTTTACAATATTTGATTTAGTGTTTATGCACATGTGAATATAGCCCTTTTACTAGTAAAAGTGGCTTACAATAAACAACGAGTTTAGATTATGCAATGTAAACCTATCTTAAATTTAAGCTAGTATAGTGTGAATAGGACTGAGGAAAACCAATTCAAAGAGGAGAAGGTGTGAACATGGCTTTTTTCTAAACTAATTCAGAAAAGGGAGTGTGAAAAGGGGTTTTTAAGGGTTAATGCTTAACCTTAGCAAAGAGGATCAATATAGGGGAGATAAGGAGAAGTTGAGTTGTAGCAAGGTGGTATTTTTTCAGTCACAAGATGATGTTTGATCTTAGAATACACCATTTGTAGCCATTTTGATGTTGAATGCCTTCAAGGAACACTTGATGAAGCTCCAAACTAGCAACGACAGTAGTTCCTTCTCTTCTCTTTCTCTTGGCTTCCCTATCTCATAGATAGAAGTAGCCCCCAGCTAAGCAAGCCCTCTGCTTAATGACAAGTAGCCCCTAAGCTTCTCTCAAGAAGCATGCCCTATGCTTAGCACAAGTAGTCCCTTTGGATAGCCCCCTTGTAAATGGTAGACAACATAAGGACTTGACTAAGTAAACCTTACACAAGAAATTCAATGGTTGCCCTTCTTCCTCTTCTTGATAATGGAAGCCTTCAAGATAAGCCCAAAAGATGCACAATGGAGAGCTATACCTTAATGGATGATGGCCTTCTTGCCTTGTCAATGAGCTTGACAACTTTAACCTTCAATCTTCACTCCAATGCCTTCTTGGATAGTAGCAATACTAATGCTTAAGCTCTCAAGCTTGAGTATTAGCTATGGAAGCTCCCACAACCTCACAACCTCTAGGAAAGAGGCTCTGATACGATGTTACAAAACATGGTTGGACGAGAAGAGAATAATGAGCTATGGAGGAAAAAAGAAGAATAAGAATGAGACTGTGATAGCATGGAGGAGACTTGATTGATTTGATGGTTACAAGTACATTATTTTATAGCTTTCTAGCTTAGACATATACCTCACTCTTTGCTTATGGGACTCAGTTACATATGCCTCTAGCACCACACATACATTTTAATAGAGCATTAGTTGCCAATATTTATTGCCACATTCAAAGGAAAGGTGCTTCAATGGTATAATTGACAACAATAGAGTAGGCAGCAATGATTTTGACATATGGGACAAACTGATGCGAGTGTTTCTCACTAAGTTTAGGCATGAAGGCTTTCAAGAGTGGATGAGAGAGGTATTCATGAACTTAAGTCAATTGACTAGAGAATGGGTTGGATCCTATGTCTGTATAATGGAGTCAACACTGAAGAGATGGTCCAATCATAATGTAGATGATGGAATTTAGCAGGGGAGCACACTCCATAGGGGACTACAACCAAAGGTCAATAAATTCGTGGAATTGAGAAGGCTAGCCAATTTGCAAGCTACATTGGAAGGTGCTAGAGTGTATGATGAAGTGGATGCTAGATTTCTCATGAATCAAGGAAGAGGAGTCTTACCTCCCCTAATGCCAGAAGCAATGTATCATCCTAATTCAATCCCAGAGATTGTACCCTATTCCTACCCATAGGTGTCTATAGTTTTCTATATGGTGCTCCAACTCAATAGTGGCCATAAACAATGAATTTAATGATGATTTAGTCATAGCATCAATGGTCTCAGTTAGTCCCATAACTGATTAAACAATACCAGCAACCTTGGGGTCCCTCCAATTCGAATCAACAACCAATGCAATAAGGAAATTTGAATCAAAATCAGAACAAAGACCCCTTTTGCATCAACCTAGTCTATTTATGCAATGATCATAGAGACACCCCACCACCCCACTATAAGTGTAGTAGGAGGAGAAAGTGTGAAGGACTATTTGTTGAAATCAATTGCTAAAGAGCTAATGGATGTGATAATAGAAAATTTTTAGACCTTAAAAGTGAATGCTACTAGTGTTTTTAATGTTAGGATGAGCCAGAGACCTTAAAAGTGAATTCTACTAATGTTTTTAATGTTGATAGAATGTTTTTAATGTGAAAAAAATGCCACCAAGTAGGACATTTAGCCATTGAAATGTAGTAAAAAACCAACATTCCCAAGAGCCTTTTGTTCTTAAAGCTTGAGAAAGAACCATACAAAAGATATATTGTCTCTGAAAGAGATGGATGAAAGGAGAAATAAAGAAGAGGAAGCAAGGTTAAAAATGATAACCCAAGATATTGGGCCAAAACCTATAGAGTTTGGATCTAATTTTGGTCATAGAAAGTTCCCATCTTAAAGTTATAGAGGATAACAATTTGGTGGTAGTTAGAGATCAAAAGTGGAATGCTATAGGTGTGGAGGAAAATGCCACATTTCCCTAGACTGTCCTAATCATAAATGATCAATGCCTACTAGGACATAATGTAGATGCAAAGGGAAGGGCCACACTACAAAAGATTACCTAAGTCAAGCTCTTGTAAATGCAAGTATTAGTGACTACTAACCAAAAGTACAAGAATCCACATTCAACTTGGTCGAATTGGAAGTAGCGACAATTACATGTGCTGAGAAGAAGCAATTGTTTTAAAAGATAACATTTCCCTTATAAGGTCAATAAAATTCCTAGAGCCAAAGATAGAAGAAGACTTCAAACAGTAGACTTTAAAAGAGAACATTTCCCTTATAAGGCCACAATTATTCCTAGAGCCAAAGATAGAAGAAGACTTCAAAACAAAAAGCTTGTGCTTCTCTTATGGAGCTTTTCAAAAGCCAAAGAGAAGTCCAAAGAGGATAATTCTCAAAGTAAGATGTGTGTGGTAGGGGATGACTCTTGATTGGCATGCATCATGAACTCAATAGATGTATGTCATGAAGATTGATAAGGTAATCATTTTCTATCACTCACCACTAGGTTTCTTAATGTCCATGATATAAATAAATATTAATGATTAATTTTTAATTATCTTTAGTATTAGGTAAACCAATAATAAAATCCATAGAAATTTGTTCCCATGGTCTTGATGGAATAGATAAAGGCATAAGTAACCCATACTGTTTACCATGATGTCTCTTAACTCTTTGACAAACCAAACATTCAGAACAAAGTTAGATACATCAGTGTCCATATGTGGCCAATAAAAATCTTCAGTCAATGTACGTAAAGTAGATATGATACCTCTATGACCTTGATATGGAGGACGATGAATCATTCAAAAGAAAGGATCTAAATGGAACTGTAACACATAATCTCTTTCCATAAAACATGAATCCATCATTATAAGACAGTGAATCAATAGGAATCCAGTTATTTCCAACTAATTTATTCCAATCGGCATGAAAAGTAATGTCCTGATGATAAGTATCTTTCTTAGGAGTTAAAGAATCAAATGATATGACAGAAATATTATGAATGGTGGGTTTTCTACTTAATGCATCGGCCACTACATTTTCTTTACCTGGTTGATATTGGATAAGGGGATGAAAACTCTAAATAAAAGCTGTCCATTTGATATGTCGGTCAAATATTTGGGGTTGACTAAGGAGATGTCTAATACTTTGTTGGTTAGTCTTAATCATAAACTCAGAACCCATTAAGTAATGACTTCACCGTAGTAATGCCCAAGTAATCCAGACATATACTTGCGCTTGTGAGTTGCTTCAGGTACGTCTTCAAGCATGCGTAGTTGGAGTAAGGCATTCCAAAAGAGTTCGGTGTACTGGGAAATAGACTCACGATCTCTTTGCTGAAGTAATCCAGACATATACTTGCGCTTGTGAGTTGCTTCAGGTACGTCTTCAAGCATGCGTAGTTGGAGTAAGGCATTCCAAAAGAGTTCGGTGTACTGGGAAATAGACTCACGATCTCTTTGCTGAAGAAGGTCCCATTGCTTTATGGTTTTTTCATGGAATTGTGGAGGAAGGAAATTCTGCATAAACTTCTTTTTGAAACTCTCCCAAGTAGTGGGACAATCTATGCTCTTACAAACCACGGTCCACCAAAGAGATGCTCTATCCACTAAATAATTAGTGACACACTTGATTTTATCTTTTTCAACATATGTCTCTTCATGAAAGTAATCATCAAACTGATTGATGAATGCAAGAACAGTCTTTCCATCTCGAGTGCCATTGAAAGTACGGAATTTGAAATTTCTTTTACTTATCTTTGTTTCTTTGCGGATGGATTGAGCTTCGAGAGTCGTATCAATGGTTCATCGGATAAGATCTTCAGGTTGTGGTCCATCTTTGTCATTAGTCGATCTTTGTAAATTGGTCAATTGAACTTGCAAGGCTTGCCGGGCTCTTCGTTCTTCATCCAACTACATCATAATTAAATCCAATTTTTGTTCCATGGTAGGTTCAGGAAGATCGCCTTCAGCCATTAAATCATCCATATTTTGTTCCGTCATCCTGTAAAAATTCAAAAGACCTCACACTCTCAAAATCCAATTAGCGAAATGAGCGTAGCTCAAAGTCGGGTTATAGATTTTTGTTTGGCTTTCATGGCCTTCGACTTTTGCGGTTGCGGGATTTGAAATCTTCATAAATTCTGCGTATGACCTTCTACGTGTGCTGAAACTGGTTTGGCAAGTCTGCATATGCGAACAGAGTCTTCCAGGGAACAACTTTGCAGTTCAGTGCGTCTGCTCGCCGCAGGAATAGTCCTTATGGGAGTTTTTGGCACAAGTCAGTTCTGACTTCTAATGACTTGATTGACTTGCGAAGTTGCAAAACTTATGGAGCTTGATCAATTTTGAAGATTTGTATGACTTTGGACTTGAGTGATTAAGCTTGAAGCTTAATCTGTAAACAATGTCGATTTTTAGGGAGGGGGCGTTTTTGTTTCGCGTAAATCACGACAGATGTATACTAACACCGCCAATTTTGAAATTGGATTGGCTAAGCTTTTTAAAAGCTTAGTTTTTAAGCTTTTAAGATTTATAATAGATATGGAACTTATCTGTGGTCTCTGAGAAAAATGACTTAATAGAAGGAGATGTTGACGTGGTCCTCCGCCTCCTCAGGCCAGTCCTTCGCGATCAGAGGCTGTAAACAGAGGTTCTTGACCGCCAGGAATCCACCCATATCGATAGTTTGTGATGAGACTGACTATAGAGCTCAATCATTCCAGGAGCTCCGCCTTTGCGCAAGATGGATAGAGATTGGAAGCTCTCGATCTCAGCTTCGCTCTGATACCATTGGTGCACAGATTGGATGCTGTATGCTCACGTAGTGGACGCCAGAAGGTCCCCAAGAACAAAAGAACTCTACTTTTTGCACAAAACTCAAGGTGGAAAGCATGCACGACATGATCAAGAGACCAATTGGGTGCAATCTCCCCCATGCCCTGTGTGAGCGCTTCACAAAGCATGTATTTTATGTATTAATAATCTTCAAGCTCAAATAATAGTTCAAATTACAAAATAGCACACTTTTGGCTTTTGAGTTTGCTTTAGCATAAAATAGAAATAAAGCTAATGGGCAGGCACCCAAAGAGTCAGGCATAACCAATACAATATCCAAATACAAATATCATAATCGTGCATCCATGTGCATACAAAATAATAAATAAATATTCAACGCCTTAATAAATAGGCGCGACAAAATATAGGCGCCATGCCTAAAGTATGCACCCATCAAAATATAAGTGATAACTCGAATACACGCTATCCTCCAATGCTTTCCTCCGCCACTGCTGCTATCTCTACACATCAACTGAAGCATTCACAATTGTTAGTAAAATAATACAATTAAATCGACAAAAGTGAATACCTAGCAGTCTTCAGCTACATAAATAAATCAACTGGTTAGAAATCAATCCTAACCTTAATTTATCACGAGTGCGCACTCTAAACTCATAAAAGTTTATTAATTTAATATGTATTTTGCAGAATCACCCGCTATGGAATCACCCATGTACACACTAAATTAATGAAACGCCCGAAAAGGATAAGCGTCCCCATCAACTTCTCGCACAAAAAATCCACTTTGTGTATGAGCCCCGGTCAACAAAGTTTACGAAATCCACCGTAAAACCTCCCTGAATCCACCATGAAATATGCCTCCTAGCATCAGTTCATTGTGAAGGGACATTTTAGTAACTCTACTACCTCTTCGGATCAAACACACCCTTTGGAGGATAGCTCCATGACCAAGAGAAGGCATATTGTATCATTTTATTGTATATTTATGTAAGAGTATGTGAGAGAGTGATTGCGAGAAAGACATAGTCATTTTTGTAATCAATGTATTTTATCTATGAGGCAAATTATTAGAGAAGAGAACAATGAAGGTATTGTTGAAGATAATTATTTTAATATTATGATATTATGTTCATTCAATCTTGGCATGATTTATTTTTCTTTCTGATTCGTGAATATGAAAAATATTATATGCTTTGTTAAAGATGTTGCTATGGGTGAAGTATCATGATATTACATGAAGTTGTTTCCTTTGTTTATGTTTTCCTTGTGTGAAAATCCTTGTTGATGTGGGAGGTTAGATTTTCTTGTAGTTCTTCCTTTGTTTTCTTGGTGTTCTCTTGGGATCTCCACCCTTAACGTGTTTAAAAATGAAGGAAAATGCACTATTTTGGAAGAAAAGGAGATAATGAAAACATTAGAAGCCCTACAACCAAGGAGAATTTGATCAATATTCATAGTAAATGCAATTTTTTGTAAGAGATTCATTCCCCAAAGGTAAAGAAAGTGACATCTTGATGTAAGCCTTGAATGATGAACTATTCACACTATCAATAGAAGTTGAAGGAATTTGTGCCTTTATAGTTGTAATGTGCATGTCTATCGGTTGTCTTAGCACATTTTAGCAGTCCATCGAGAAATGAATCTAAGCATCACTCACATGGAATGTTCCAAGATTTGTCGCGCCTAGGGTTTCCCGAGTTCGCCTCACAATGAAACATGCACAACCAAACCCACTAGGATCAACTTGAAATCTGGGTTCCTAAAGGTCTCCTAATAGTATTCTAGTGTCGAGTTTTGGACATCCTACTTTACATGGAGATACCCAATTCGAAGCAGATCCATACTGCACTTGGTTCAAAGAGAATGGGAAACGAGAGGGATGTGCCGCTCAATCTCTTTGTCCATAGGGCATAGTCCCATTCCGGTCCCCTAAAATGGCATGAATTGGATTCCAACTTAACAATACCTAAAGTCTAATGGCGATAGATCCTTGTGAGAAGCCTCCCAATTCTCTGGGACCACCCTACCGTAGGACATACCCGTCGAGGATTCTATTCACCCGCTTTCCTTGATGGCTTTAGTTTTCTAATTAGGTTCTACCACATTTATGTGTGACATTTAAAATCAGCTTCATTAATTAAGCCTTTAGGGCACATGGTTTGTTCACGTAATTTATAACACAGATACAAAAACAAGACAAGCAGTCCTTTTGACAAACAAGTTCCTTAACTTATCTTCAAGTTAATCTTTGTCTCATGCCCATACATGAGAATTATCTATCCCTTCTGTCCAACAGAATTACCCGAGCCAAATCACATGGCACCATAATTTCCATCATTTATCTAGAATAGGATCTTCCAATGCCCTAGACGTTGGGCTCACGGCAGTCCACAATTCCATTCCAATATAGACAAGGGGTGTCTAGAGCTCCACTGACCCCAAGTGACCTAGGAGTGAGACGCAACTTCCGTGGTTGGCCTTTACACCACTCGACCTTCGGCTCATGAATCGAGCAGTGCCCTCTTGAGGTAATCCGCAGTGTGATCTTGGAGATTATCCACCCGTGCAAAATATCCTTCCTTAATTAATCCAATTAAGAATCAAGCATAATCAAGGCAATCATCCTAATATCATCTTCTATTGAAACATTCCTTTATTTTCCATGGCTACTTGTCATTACTAACCTTTGCCATGCTTTTGCCATCCAACACAAGCACTTTGAATATTTATCCAAATCACAAATGCAACAATCAGTTGATTGCAAAAAGAATTTAGTGTGTTGTGCAATCAACCAACAAAACTAATTATATTTTTTCCAAACAATACAAGAATAGACACGATAATAATTCCATCACATATTCACTCTCCCCCTTGGGATCAAAGAGTGATTCTACGAAAATTTTACTTAATACTTGTATGCACAATGTATAATGTTATTCTTTTTACGATTATGCTATTCATAACCCCTGATCGATTGCTCTATCAATGAATAAGCCATACATAATATATATATATATATATATATATATATATATATATATATATATATATATATATATATATATATATATATCTCTCTCTCTCTCACTCAATATCTTGGAGGATATCCTTCTCTCTACCTCTCTCTCATAGCCTCTCGGGGTCTCCTTATGCTCTCTTGTGCCTCCCCATGCCTCATATTTATAATGAACTAGAGAAGAGGGGATGAGGCTAAGAATAAGAGTTCTTGGTGGAGGGACTCTCGGAAAACTCAATGATCTGATGCTTAACTCATAAATTTGATGGTTCCATTGGCTCCAAAAGGGGGGTAAAACTTCAAGACACTTGGTTAGAAAGCTTTCAAATCACTCCTTCTTTCTCTCCCTGTTCGAAGTGGTATCTACTACCTGTAGACTGTGATCGCGGTGCACACGATTTCACCAATCACTCTCTTTATCTTTTTTTCTTTTTATAAAATCTCCAAAACTAACTAAAGCATCACTTGTCTTTTCTTTTAAATGACACTAGTTCTATCTTTTTAGGATAATATCTAAAATATCTAAAATATGTTAACTTTGCCCAAAATCTAATATTTTTGGACTGTCCATACTATACATGTTAACACTAGTGATTAATATGGCTCATAACTCTCATTCATGTTGTAACTTCTATGAAGAGTGGCTATGGTCCTTGTTAATCGGAGGAAAACATCAGATTTACGACTCTCAATTTTTCTAAATAAAACATTTTTTATTAAAAATTATTAGTTATTCATGTTAGTTAGTTTTTACCTTTGTTTGTCTTTAGTTAGTAACATTACTAACTTATTAATTGACTAACTAACTTTCAAACTAACCAATTAACTTTTAATTGCATGAAAATATTACATCCTCCAACTATTCGAGAATCAACTAAAGAAACAAAAGTAAGGAGAATGGTTAGCAATGGTAGATTTGGCTTTCATTGCAAATTTTCCAAAAAACATCACGTGGGGGAGATTGTAAAGAAGCTTCAAGATCCATGGTCAATGGAAGTTCACAAAAACAAGAGAAGAGTTGGAATCTTTTGGTGGATACCAAATAGCAAGATACATGGGATACATGGTATATCGACAAACTTATGTTCATCCAATTACCAACTCACTAGAAGTTATGGATTACATTTTCTTCACAACCTACTATTGAAACCTTAGAAGCTGAAATCATCTCAATGATGGCACAATGGCTATCCTAAAGTGGATGAACTTTTAGAATTTTGAAACCAAATTCCTACCCCTCTTCAATAGCATGAAGGTTGAATTTAGAGATTGTGAGAAAGAAGAAGTTGAGAAATATGTGCTAGAGAGTTCTCTAAAGAATAAGAAAGAAAATAATCCTGTTATTCCCTTTTATTGATTGGTGACAAGCTAGGTGGTACCAATTCTCTTATGAATGAGTCAATAAGAGACAAGCATTGGAGCATGCCAAGTGGTATGTGAGAAGATAAAAAGATAAGGTCGTTACTGAAAATGAACTAACAAGAGAAGAATCATTTAACACCCTTTCGGAATTCTTTATAAAAGTCCCAATGGCTCAATCCAACTAAGGTCCCCTTTCTAGCCAAATACTATATGAAAATATTGATGATCATCCTACCAATGTATGTCCCATTACCTATCTTTAAGATAGAGTATAATGAAGACCCCAATCTTTGTGTAGTAGAGTTAATGCTAGAGTGCATAGCTAGCAATGACAAGACCTTAGAGTATTGGTTGTCAATTTTTCCCATCTCTTTCAAGGGTGTGATGTTTCACTGGAATGAAAGGCTCGCATAAAAAGTTTTGGCATATGGAATGACTTGAAGTGGGCTTTTCTCATCATTACTAAGTTTAGGCATCAAGGCTTGAAGAGATATTGAGAGAAAAATTCATGAACCTAAGTCAATTGGTTAGAGATTCAATAAAATCATATGCCTCTAGAATGGAGTTAATACTAAAGACATGGTCCATTCTTCGAGGATTGCAACCTGTTGAGGGTTTATATGACTATGTCTTAGGCTCTTTTTTGTTGGATTTTTGGGTAACTTTTGTATAATTTGAATGATGATTGTTTGTTTTGGAAGTGTTTGAGAGTGTTTTGGATAAGTTTGGATAGTTTTGAGAAGCTCATAATGTTTTTCAGTGGAGATATGATGTTCTGATAGTGTTTGATTGGTTTTTATTAGTTCTATTGAGCTTTTGTTTTGTTCTGTTTTCTTTCTATATGAGAGGTTGGAATGATGATTGATAGAGTTTGAGAGTGTTTGGAAGATTATTGAATGATTTTTGATGGTTTTGAATGGTTTTAGTTGAGCTAAATGCTTTCTGATGACCTTTTGTATGGTACTGTAGACTCTGTGTTGACCTTCTATAAAGCGTATGTCTTTATTATGTTACTATTATGTATGCCTCTGTAATAAGTGTTATGTGGGATGAATGTCTAGCTTGGGAAAGTTTTCTAACCTTTGAAAGAGATGAATACAAGTTCAAAATATCTCAAAGAAGTGGAAGAAGTAGTTTTTGAAGACTCAAGTAAAGATTGAAGTGACAATGACACTGTTGAGCTATGAAAGGACACTGTAGTGGCTCTGGTGACCTTTCATATCAAATATACCTCTTGGGAGGGATATCCATTACCAAAGAGAGGTTATGGATGATTATTATTTATTATTCCAATGTAATATAGAGAGAGATCACGTGTGTGTGTGTGTGTGTGTGTGTGTGTGTGTGTGTGTGTGTGTGTGTGTGTGTGTGTGTGTGTGTGATATAGTCAAATCTATGCAAAACAATGTATCTATGAAGTGAGAGATTGTGATAGAGACTATGAAGATTATGAAACTATTGAAGATGAATACTATGTGATGATTTCTATTTAAAGTAGAGCATTTCTTTATATTCTCTTGTTCTTTTGATGAAGAATGTATTGAAGTTCTATTGTGATAAATCCATGGGAGAATTATTATATGAAGCTGTGTGAAGATTTAAGAAGATTGGTATTGTTTTTCCTTGTTGTGGTTCATCAAAACATAAAAAAAATGCTTGTTGATTATACTTGCAATAGATTCCCATTTTTCTTGGTGTTCCTCTTGGGGCTCCATGTTTTTGGTATGCAACTGAGAAAAACTACTATCAATAGGCATAAGAAGGGATTGAAAATGAAGGAAATGGCATATCTGAGAGAAAAAGAATTCAATGGATTTGGCAAAGTTCCTTCAACCACTAAAGAATTGGAAATTATCATTGCCAAAGCCACTTTCTACAATAAATGTATCCCACAATGGTGGAAACATATTGCCATTTTGATGCAAGCTCTATGTGGTAGACTATTTCCTCTCACTATTGAAGCAATAGAGACATGCATCTTAGTGGTAAATTGTTTGGGAACAAACTGAAGAGGAGAAACAAAGAATCCATGGGAGATTTAGCTTTCATTGAAGAGTTTCTAGACATTATCAAGTGGGAGATTGTGAAGAAGCTTCAGGAATCATGGTCAGTTAAAGTTCACAAGGATAAGAAGGAAAAGAGTTGGAATCTATTTGTGGATGCTCAATAGCAAGATACTACTTAGTGCACTGACAGTCCAATTAGAAACCCATTGAAAGTTGGTAGACAGAGTGTTCTTCACAATATACACTATTGAGATCATCAAAAGCTAGCATTACTATGATGATGGCACCACAATGATCCTTAAAAGAATGAGTTTTGATACCTTCTGAATTGAATATCTCCTCCTTTGTAGCGGAATGAAAGCTAAATTCAGAGACGTTGAAAAGAAGAAAGTAGAAGAAATGTTGGTAAGAGAGTCCTCCTGAGACTAAAGCCCCTCTGATTTTGCTCTATTAAGTACAAAAAAACTAGATAGAGATAACTCCTTGATGAATGACACGATCAAGAGGCAAGCACTAGAATGAATCCATAGGTATGTGAGAAGAGAGAAGGCAATAATCAAAGTTGAGAACAAGCTAGTAGTAGAAGCCTCCTTTGACACCCTAACAGCACTCTTTACAAAAGTCCCCATGGAGACTCAAGGTCCCCTTTTTAGTCAGATCCATCCTTGAAATATTGATCATGCAAGCAAATGTAGCCCCATTGCCCATCTTTAAGGGAGAGTATAATGAAGACCCCAATCTTCATGTAGCTAGAGTTCATGGTAGTGTATGTAGCCAACAATGCCAGAACCCTCAAGTATTTGTTGGCAATACTCCCCACCACTTTCAAAGGTGCGGTATTTCAGTGGTATGAGAGACAAGCATCAATAACTTTTGGCACATGGGACGACCTGAAGTTGGCCTTCCTCACTAAATTTGGGAGTAAAGTTTTTGAAAAAGTAGATACATGAGTTCATGAACTTAAGTCAGCAATCCTCTGGTGAACGAGTGGAAGCATACATCTCTAAAATGGAATCCATACTAAAGAGATGGACTAACCATCACTTGGATGAAGGCATCCAGAAAGAAGTATTTTTTAGAGGCCTACAACAAGAAGTTTGTAAGTTTGTGGAATTGAGAAGACTAGTTAACTTGCAAGCTGCAGTGGAAGGTGTAAGACTATATGATGAAGTTGAAGCAAGGTTGTTGAAGACATCAGGAAGAGGAGTCTTACTTCCTCCCATGCCAAGAATGCTATACCCATAAAATGTAGTCCTAGTGATTGTTTCCTAACCCTACCCTCATATGCAAACAGTGGGCAATACAATGCACCAAATCCATAGTGGTCATAGATGGCAATACCTCAAATGATCGTTCAACCACAACAATAGTGGCCTCACATAGTTCCCCCAATGGTGACTCAACAACAACAATGGAACCCTACCAACTAGAACCAACAACCCCTAGTCTCAATAAGAGCTCTAAATCAAAATCAAAACTAAGGACCCTCTAGATCAACCCAATAACCAATCTATGCAGAGATTATAGAGGCTTTCCAAAACCCTACTGCAAGTACTCCAAGAGGTGAAATTTTGAAGGACTATCTATCCAATTCAGTCGTGCAAGCATCAGAGAGTTGATGGATGTGATTATAAAATGTCTACAGATGCTGAAGGTGAATACCACCAATATATCCAGTCTTGCAGGAGGTGGAAGAGATGTGATGCAATCTAATACATGGTATGGGAAGTGCCATCAAGCAAGACATCTAGCCACTAAATGTACCCAAAAACCAACTATCCCTCGAGCTTTTTTTTCATAATATTTAAGGAAGAACCACATAGAGAATATTTTCTCTTTGAAGGAGATGCATGAAAGAAGAAAGAAAAATGAAGAAACAAGATTCAACTTATTGGAATCCAAGATGAGCACCCATGATATCAAACCAAATCTTAGAGGGTTCGATCCTAATTTCAGCCTAAGGAGGTTTCCCTCTCAAAGTTATAGAGAATGACAATCCGGTGCTGGCCAAAGATCAAAAGTGAAGTGGTACAATGTGGAGAAGAAGAACATATCTCACCAAACTACTCAAACCCTAGAAGGTCTGTGGACTATAAACCCTTATGCAATAGATGTAAAGGAGAAGGCCACACTGCAAAAGACTATCCCAGTCCACAGGTCTTATGAAAGCTACTACTGATACCCAATAGAAGACCCAAGAACCTGCCTCCAACTTGGTGGAATTGGAAGTTGCCACAATAACACGTGCCAAGAAAATAGAACCCACATTTCCAAAAGAGAACATTCCCTCTGTCAAAATGGTGAAGTTCAATCTTCCCAAGGAGAAATAGAAAGATACAATACAGAGCCGTCCAACAGTACTACAGAAGGATATAGAGATAGTTATAGAGACAGGACTAGAGGTCCAAGAGATAGAGGATACAGAAGTATCTCCAGTAATAGAACAAGTGCAGATGTTGCCACTTTTGGAAGAAAGAGGGAAGATAAAAGTGGGGGTCACCTCATTTCCTAGTCGACTAGAGAAGTCTGTAGATCCTATCAAATAATATGACTTGGTCAAAAACCTAGACATCTTTAAACCAAACCTAACATTCCAATAGTTGATGATGTTGTCTCCAAGTTGCCAAAAGAAATTCAAAAGAATATTGACAAGAAGAAGAGGCATAAGGATTCCTCCTACCACTATCCCTAAGTCCAACAAAGCCCCAGAGCTTGTGAAAGAAGTAGATATGACTAACACCTTCTTGGATCCTAGTACCCCAGAGATTGGTGTATGGATTGAAGGATGATTTATTGCAGACGCATTGTTTGATGGAGGTTTATCAGTGTGAACATCATGAAGGATGTAATAATGAAGGATTTAGGCTTGCAAGGTATGCAACCTACATAGTGGCTCATTAAACTGGCAGATCAAAGCAGAATTGAGCTTTGGGCATCCTCCCATATGTGAAGAAAGCCCTCGTAGGAAGACACTATTGGCTGACCTATCTGGTAGTGAAACCAAATTCCTACGGGACCTCATATCCTCTACTACTAGGAAGACCATGATTGTTTGAAGTAAGAACATGGACAGATTGGTTCAAAGGAACCCTACAAAGGGCCCAACAAAGTAGTGTTGAAGTTTTATGAATCCCAAAAAGTAATGGATCCACTTCCATTGAAGTCTTAGCAAACTCTTCCAATGAGATAATAGATTGCACATCACAAGACAAAGAAGCTGTCCAAACAGATCTTTCTCAAGAAAACAAAGGCATATCCCTGACACAGTGGGCACTATAAGCCAACTCCTGAAAGAATAAAATTATTTGTTGATGGGTGAATACCTCCTGCTACGTGAACCCGAAATGACTTTAGAAATCACCTCTAACAATGAGATAGAGGCATGGATGTATTGTTATCCTTGTTACATGGTTGTAACAGATAGATACAGTAGCAGAGATAGAGACTGAGACTGAGATAGAAGTAGAGACAGAAGCAAAGATAGATGCTAAAGCAGAGACAGAGGATACAACAGAGAATCTATTATTCTCTTACTACTACAGATCCCCTATGGAGGCCAAGACAGAGTTTGAAGAGGACGAAAATAACAGTGTAGAAGAAGACTACGAAAGCGACCTAGAAAAAATTATCCTACCCAAAGAAGGCACAAATGAGAAAGATGTCCCAGAAGCCTCAGAAGCAGAAGATCCCATGCTGTTGGATAGAATGACAATATTACCCTTTGGATTGGCTCATGGATCACGTCATACGTGTTGAGAAACATGCGGGATCTAGAGCATCGCAGTGAGTTATGGTGGATGGAAGGAGAAGTGTGGACTCATGATGGAGAAGACAAAGACATTGTTTGTTACACAAGTGAATTAGGTTCCAAGATTGAGACTTGGACTCATAAACACAATCTTGTGTATGTGGACAATGACATTGACACTTTACTGAAAAGAAAAGAGTACTATCATTGCATTAAGAAAAGGAAGCAAGTACAATGCTTTATAAGAAAGTAGAAAACTGTAGTAGGCACCGTTGTGCATATGGGATAGGTTAGCCTGCATGTCCTCGGCCCTGAAGCTCCATACAAAGAGGCTGTTCAGTGAGTGTGATTGCTGATTCTCAACATCCCTCCTCAATCACAACTAAAAAGGCACAAAGTGTGTAGAGGCTGTAATGAGAACCACCTGCAAAGTGTGGGCACACCACAAACATGGTAGACACCAGAGGCTGTTGCAGAAAAGGCTAAGTGTGGGCACCAAAACATGATGGACATCCAAAGGCTGTAACAGGGGCCTCACAAAGTGTACAAGAACTGTAATGCCAAGTTACATAAGGAGTTTACAAAGCTTATGGCAGGAAGCATTAGGGCAAGAAAATACAAGGCTTTTAAAACAGTCTATCAGAGTTATGAGAGTAGAAGGACTGATGAGTCTTGTCCTTCCGATCCTGGTGGTCTTCATCTTCATCTTTTTCTTCCTTTGCTCCATTTTCTTCTTCTTCTTTGACTATGACTAGATAGGCCTTTTGGGATCTCTTTCTTGTGTGGCAGAACTTCTCGGTGTGTCGGGTCCTTTTGCAGAAGTCACAGAAGAGCTGATCCTTCTTGCCTTTGTACCTGTTGCCAACATATAATGCATGCTCATCTCTAGAGGTACTTGGTTCTTTCTTAGTTTTTAGCTTCTTTTCCTCTTCTAACAGTGATGCCTGGATATCAACAAGTTCAGGATTTGGCATGTTGATTAAAGTTGTTGATACATTATTATATTCAGGAGGCAAACTCTTAAGTAGAACACCGATGCAAACATCTTCATCCATTTTAATGTTGATTCCTGCAAGTTGGGTTAGGAGTCCTTCCATGTAATTGAGATGTGTGGCAAGTGATGTGCTGGACTTCATTTCAAGCTTGAAGAACTCAATCAGGAGACCATACTTTGATGATTTAGATTGTGCACCGAACAAGGTGTCAAGTCTCTTCCATGTATCCTGTGAGGTCTCACAGTTATCCACATGGTGGATATAACTGTCGTCTAGCTCCAGTTTGATAATGGCATGGGCTCTGTCATCATTCTTTTGCCAAGTAGTTGCAAGGTCCGCGTCCCGAGGTTTCTTCTCTTTGCCATTTGTGATGGCCCAAAGACCCTTTTTCATCAAGATGAGCTTGATGCGGGTTTGCCAGGTGTGAAACCCGACTCCTTTGAATCGATCATTTGGAGAGTCTTTTCCCATGTTGAGGTTGCAAGATCAGTAGCAAATCAACACCAGAATTCTGAGATTTTATCAATAGAAGAGCAGATTGCAATGTGTCAAGAGATACAGTTAGTGACAGTGTGAAGACACACTATGTCAGTGTTGATGTTGAGCTTGATTCTTCTTGTTTGGGATCGTTTGGTCGTTCTTCAATATTCTCAAGTCCTTCCCCTCCTTGATTTGATGCTGGGTCAATGGATTAGAGTGTCAGGAGAGAGAAAATGAAAGAAAAATGAGTTTTGGGAGATTTTGGCTATGGTGGAATTAGGGTTTCTGAGACAGAGGCCTGGTTTTTCTCAGATTTCAGGAGCTATACTTGATGATTTTCAAAACTTTTTTAATGGAAAGATAGCTTACTTCATGGACTATCAAAGCCCCATGATAATCGATTAGATTGGAGTTAGTACGGCATGCACAAACAGCTCGATCAGACACGGCGCAATTCAGGACAGCGATGACGAATTTTCGTAATGCCAGGGTCAGGGCGCAATAATGTGGTCGATTGATGTGCTAGGGTGAAGTGCATTGAGTAGGAGAACAATCCCCTAGAAGGAATCAGGAGCTGAAGTGGCCTGGTTGAGGAGTTATGGAAGCTCCAAGTGAGGTAGGTCCTGTCTGGCTATGGCAGACACAGAGCAGAGATTGAGATTTTTCACAATGCTGAGCTTCAAATAGCCAAATTCATGGATTGATGTGATACAGGGAAGCTTTGTGAGTTGGAGAATACTTTTCCAGAAGGAAGCTCCAAGAGATTTGACCTGTGGAGTGAGATATAAGCAGCTCAATCTGATAGGGTGCTGCTGGCTATGGCTGCCATGGAAACTTCAGTGAGGGTAGAGTTGGGAGATGAAGTCATGGGATGGAACTAAGCTGACCAGAGATTAACATGAGCTAAGAGAGAGCAGAGGAGAGCTAAGCCGAGCTGAGCCATGCCCGATTGGGCTCTGATACCATGTTGAGAAACATGCGGGATCTAGAGCATGGCAGTGAGTTATGGTGGATGGAAGGAGAAGTGTGGACTCATGATGGAGAAGACAAAGACACTGTTTGTTACACAAGTGAATTAGGTTCCAAGATTGAGACTTGGACTCATAAACACAATCTTGTGTATGTGGACAATGACATTGACACTTTACTGAAAAGAAAAGAGTACTATCATTGCATTAAGAAAAGGAAGCAAGTACAATGCTTTATAGGAAAGTAGGAAACTACAGTAGGCACCATTGTGCATATGGGATAGGTTAGCCTGCATGTCCTTGGCCCTAAAGCTCCATACAAAGAGGCTGTTCAGTGAGTGTGATTGCTGATTCTCAACAATACGCAAATAACCATAATAAATGGATTAAGTAGAATAAGACTTCCTTCAGTAGTGGCTCTTGTCGCTCAAATCTACCCTTCTCAAGAGAGGATGATGACAATGCACCTTCCCAACAACCACCAATCTGGCAACCCAAACAAAACTCTGAAGGGTCCCATTTTGTGACGTTCCTTAAGGCATTCTCAAAAGATGAGTCCTCAAGCCAAGAAGTAACTAATTTCCAAACCAAGCCTAAAACAGCAATGATACCATTTCAACATCACAAGGAGCAAGCTAAGTCTCCACTAACAGAGGAAGTTGGTTCTAGTGGAGCATCAGACGAGGAGACCACTCCCTTGAAGGAGTCATAACTGTACCCGGAAGCAATCTATTGGACCTTCATCCATGAAGTGGAGGGTGAAAAGCAATTAACGTTTTTGGATGCAAATGGTACTGAATGTCACTTGAAGGTGGCATTAGTCTTTTGAAAGAGAAGTTCTCAGTCCTACATAACCTACTGAAAGAGGATTTGGATGTGTTCGCATGGTCGTAAAAAGATCAAAAGAGGATTGATCCTATGATGTGCCAACATCACATCGATCTAGAGTCTGATGGCAAGCTTGTGAGGCAAAGACAAAGGCGCATGAATCCAAATTACTCTACCCTAATGAAAGCTGAATTGTTGAAGCTCTTTGAAGTCGAGTTTATCTATTGAGTGGTCAATAATGAATGGGTTTCACCCATCGTGGTAGTACCCAAGAAGAATGGAAAGTTGTGAATATGTGTGGACTTCTGAAAGATGAATTCCAAGACTAAGAAGGATCTTTTTCCTATCCCTTTCACAAACCAATTGTTGGACACAATGGCAAGCCATGAGCTTTATTCCCTCTTGTGGATGGATATAACCAAGTCTAGATCACAGAAGAAGATCAATCCAAAACAACTTTCACAACAAAATGAGAAACCTATGCTTACAGAGTGATGCCATTTGGGCTTTGTAGCAATGCTCCTGCTACCTTCCAACAAGTGATGATGGCTGCATTCCAAAATCATCTGCATGATTTCATTGAGTTGTACCTAGATGACTTCTATGTCTATAGCCTAATTCGTAAGCATTGGGGACATTTGGAACAATGCTTTGGTAGATGTCAAGAGTATGGGATCTCTCTCAATCATGAGAAATACGTATTCGGAGTCTCTCTAGGAGTTCTTCTAGGCCACATTGTCTTTGCACAAGGGATAGCAACAGATCCTACCAAGATCAAGAAGATTGTAGTGTTAATAGTGCTAATCAACCTCAAACAGTTGAGGGGATTCCTCAGCCATGTGGGCTATTATAGACGATTCATTGTACACTTTGCGACAAAGATAGTCCCCTTGCACAAGCTCCTAAGGAAAGATGCAGAGTTTACGTGGACTACTGATTGTAATGAAGTGTTCAACACCCTGAAGCAATGTCTGATTAAAGCACCTATCTTGCAGCCTCCTAATTAGACCAAGGAATTCCACGTGCACACCGATGCATTTGTTGAAGGCTTAGGAGCAGATCTTATGCCAAAAGGGCTCCTCAAATTTAGATCAACCCATTTAATATGCAAGCTGGAAAGTAACTGACAGAGAATGAAACTATATAGTGGCAGAGCTCGAATGCTTGGCAATGGTATTTGTCTTGGAGAAGTTTCAATACTACCTATTGTCGATGCACTTCAAAATCTATGTGGATCAGGAGGCACCCTGTCCTTCCTAATGAACAAAGCAAACGTGAAGGGAAGAATGATGATATGGCTCCTTCTGTTTTAGGAGTTCGACTTTGAAGTGGTTACCAAACCTGGTTGCTCCCATGTCCTAGCTAATAATCTATCGTGAATTCCTCAAAGTGATGAAGAGGAGTAAGATGACCCCCAGACCTTCTTGATGCTTCCCTTTTTCTAATCGAAATTGTAACCCCATGGTATGTAGACATAGCAACCTCTTGGCAAGTCAATAGTATCCCCCCAGTATCTCTAATTAAGAGAAGAAGAAGCTTATGTTGGAATTAGTCCCCATACACCTTGTTAGGTGACACTCTGTGCAAGAAAGGCAAGGGTGAAGCACTGAGAAGATGTGTGGCAAGAGATGGATTTGGAATAGTGCTGAAAGCATGCCATGAAGAGCTTTGTGGAGGATACTTTGTAGGAGAAGTGATAGCCAAAAAGGCCTTACTCTGCAGGATATTGGTGGTCGACCCTCCACAAGGATGCCCATGACTACTACAAATGTTGTAATTCTTGTCAACCAGTGGGAAAGCCTACCAAATCTAGTGTTATGCCCCTATAGCCCATCCTTTCCCTAAAGCTACTTGAGAAATGGGGACCAACTTCATTGGGCCCATCAATCTGCCAACCAGAAGGAAGTAGAACAGATACATCCTACTATGTACAAGACTATGTGACAAAGTGGTGTGAAGCCAAAGCTCTAAAGCGGGATGATGGCAACAGCGTGGCCTTGTTCTTGTACAAGAATATCATAACCTACTTTTGCAATCCCCTAGAGCTAGTGAGTGATAGAGACACTCAATCCTCAATAAGATTATAGAAGAATTGACAGAGTTGTACAAGATCTATCATCACAAGTCCACACCTTACTACCCTAGAGCCAACGGCCAATTCGAAGTTACCAATCACGTCCTCTACTTGATCCTATTGACAAGGACGATTGCTACGCATCACCCTGATTGGGATGATCGACTTACAAAGACCCTCTGGGCATACAAAACCTCCTATAAGGCTATTACAGGATAGACCCCTTTCCGACTGGTGTATGGTATAAAGGCCGTTTTCCCTATTGAGTTAGGGCTATCTTCTCTATATGTGGCTACTAGCAAGTACCTGGGAGATGACAAGTCCTTGCATCTCTTGCACTTTAAATATTTGGATAAGACTTGCAGGACAGCCCTACAGTGCATGGAACCTACATAATCTCGACAAAAGACCTATCATGCTAGCTTCATCAAGCATAAGGAGTTTAAGGAAGGTGACTTAGCCCTAGCCTATGATTCACGTTTTGGCAAGTTTCCAAGCAAGCTTCAACATTTACAGATGGGCCCCTATAAGGTACTTGCTGTTAATCCTAATGGCTCTATCCAGGTGTAAAAACAATTGATGCTTCTGGTGATCCCTTCTTAATTACTGGCTATTGCTTCAAGAAGTATTACTCTCCTTGGGGATCCTGGCAATCACCACCAATAGTCTCTTCGTTCCTTGTGCATCAATTGGTAAGGCTTTGCCTATTGCCCTCCAAATAGTCCTCCTGCTTGTCCTGATGAGGTGGCCTCATCCTTCTAGCTCTTCACAATCTCTTTCCACTCCTCCTTTGCTCCCTTTCCATTTGATCCAACAGAGGTAGCGATGATGGTTTTGATACATGGTACTCCTGCCATTTTTCTTTTTGAAAAAAATAAATTAATATATATCGGTCATGAGAGAAAATGACTTCGGTCCTTGCCATGCCAATCTATTCTTCGAGAAAAGGTGGAAACACCCTTGGGAGTAGGGAAAAAGAGAAATATAAAATAAAGAGAGAAAAAAAAGAAGAAAAAAATTATTATGGGAGAAAAAGAAGACATTCTTTGTGTCATAATAGATCTCGTTCCAAGAAAAGGTGGCACACACCCTTAGACAGGAAGCTAGCTGTGGAAAAGGTGGCAATACCCTGTAGTCTAGGATAGCTAAATCACTAGCATATCTTTTTCAAGAAGCAATTCCAAAGTTTCCTCCCTTGGTGTGCTGAATCCTGCAACTTCCTGAGTGCATCTGACTCCTACCTACAATAGATGATATTTCCAATACGCAATCTAAGTACCTGACTTGTTTGCTACCTCCCTAGGTATGCCTCTTCATCACCCAATACAAGTTAACATCATCAACTAGATGAAGCCGATCACCCTTGAGTGATGTGAGCTTTCATCCTAACCGGATGGGAATGTGAGTATGGGCTGCCCTTTGTATTTATCAAACAAGTGTGAGACAAAGGGTGGGGTGAGTGACTAGTCTTTGCCCTTCAAATCCAACAAAGAGGTGAGCAGTGTGAATGGAGCATTGCACGCATGAGCTGGGCCTCTCAATGCACAAAGCACAAATTGTTATTATGCACAGCACTATAAGGTTCCATGGCCTTCCTTCTCGCATCTATGCCGACACAGGATGGGATGCACTGTTGCACCATTGATTGTGCGCAAGGCATACAACCTTCGCACAAATGATAGTGAGGATCACATCAATGGGTGTGAGGAACTTGGTTACTCTCCTATATTCATCAACAAAGCGTGAGACAAAGGGGGGGTTGAGTGTCATTGATTTCCCTTCCATCAACTAAGAGATGAGGATTGAGGGACATTATGACAATTGGAGCTAGATACGTTTTCATTTCCCTATGCACACACGGGACACATCACCTCCATCATCAATACACATCTTACTCTATTTGATGCACTACACTATAAGGCTCCCTGGTTTTCTTTCTTGCACCTATGCCAAATTGGTTGGGACGCACCAATGCACAGTCAATTGTGCATGTTGGCATACTCATTTTGAACCATCCCTTTTATCAATTTCTAAACTAGGTGTGAGATATGGATTTCAATTATTATCCCTCAAGTGGTGTGAGTCATAGGGCAAGCAATTGATCCATCATTCCAACATGGGTGAATGTCGGGATTGATTATCATATTCTTTGCCATTGACAACTTAACTAGATCTTCATCAACACTACTACCTCCTTGGTTTCAAGCCACGGTTTATGAGCTATTAATTTTTGAAGTATTTTCTATAAATTTGATGTGTTTCCATGCAAACATACTTTTTTCGATACAAAACAACGTTAAGATGTGACAACCTTGGCCTACACCTTTCCCTTTATATTTTTCATTTTTATTGCTCCTCATTCCGATGCACGATTTGTCCATGATTAATTATTGCATGTTTTCAGGTATTCTCGTGTGTGATTTTTGCTCTTTTTCCATGTGACCATGTTCTATTCTCCTAAAATTTCACTTTGATTAGATAGCCTTGTCCATCTTGTTTCCTTGTACAATTTTTATTTTTTCTCCATCATGTTCCATGGCACCAATTTTTTGTTATTAATTTTTATGTGTGTTTTCGTGCTCGTTTTTACTATTTTTCCATGTGAATGTGCCTTTCCTGCACCGGAATTGCATTCTAATCTCACATCCATGTTGTCCACCATTTCTTAGACATTTTTCCTTTTTTTGCCTCATATTCTGACGTACGTATTGTTTGGAAATTATTTTTTGTTCGGATTTTTGGGGGGTGTTTTCACCATTTTTTTTCATATAAATGGGTCCTATTCTCATTAGAACTATATTTTGATATGATAGCCCTATCTGATTTTTCATTATGGATGATTTTTCCTCTTTTCACATTTTGTTCCAATTGATGGATTTTGTGAAATTAATTTTTGTGTGATTTTTCATGGCCGTTTTTTCATATTTTTCCTCGTGAGCCCCCCTCTTTGTTCACCCCCCTCTTTTTTCATATTTCCGCCATCACCTTGCCCAATTTTACAACATCTTCATCCAATGCCCAGGTCTTTCGGAATCAAATTTTTTGTTTAATTTTGAATTTTTGTCCTCATGTGTAACGGTCATCCCAACCTACTCTCTCTCTCTCTCTCTCTCTCTCTCTCTCTCTCTCTCTCTCTCTCATTCCTCCTACCCTTCTCCATTCACCTCCCTCCATCTCCTCCTCCTCCTTTTCCCTTCATCCCCCCTCCCCTTCTCCTCCTTCTCTCCCTCCTCCCACCTTCCCCTACTCCCTCCAACCTCCTCCTCTCTTCCTCCTCCCACTCTCCTCGCGTCATCGATTGCTACAGGGGATGTCATCATCGATCCCTCGTTGCCCTCACATTCGAGGTTGCCACCGCCCTATGGAGACTCCCATCGCCATGCTATACCCGCCGCCACCAGTTGCTGTAGGACGTCACCATCAATCCCCATCTCACTGCCAAAGCCGTTGGCGGCCTATTCGTGTCCTCCTTCTCCGCCTAGCCTCCCTTAGTCGATCTCCCCCCCACCCGGCCCCTACAAATTTCCCCCATCCCAGCTTCCCACCCACACAGTCCCATCCCCCTAGCCCCCACCCTTTCCCCCAACCCACCCGCCCACAAAGCCCACCCTACCCCCCACCCTTTCTCCTTGCCCTAATTACCACCCCCTACCCCTTACCCACATTCAACCCCCCCCCCCCCCCCAACTAAATTTACCCTTCCTAAAAAATTAACCTACCCCCACTACCCTTCAAAACCGCATTAATCCCCACCTTACCCACCTCCATAACCCTCGTCCCATTGTTTATTTTCCCTTTCCATCGTGACCGTCCTCTCCCACCCTGCCATGTTCGCACATCACCTACCAAGGGCCCATTCGCGTGCAAAGTTTTGGTCCTTGTGAGTGTGTTCGTCGTGATATCAACAATTCACACATGTGCAGTTTTATATGTGTGTTGGTGAGCTTACAGTTGTTCACAAAGTCCATACTCGAGTATCCTATTTCTGAAAATTTTAAATTCCAAAAAACCATAAGAGCATTTAACAATGTCCAAAAACCATTCAAAATTCAAATAAACTAAATAAATTGCAAAAAAAAACCCTTTTTAAAAATTTTGATAATTTTCTATCAATTAAAAAATTGCAATTAAAAATAGAAAAATATAAAGCAAAATAAAAAAACTTCAACATGTCATCAAAATTCAATAAAATCTTGAATTTTTTTCCAAAAATTAAAAAAATCCAAAAATTTTCAAATTAAATTCCATCATGAGTATGACTAGCCAAAAATACATAAAATTTAGAAAATATTGAAAATTATTTATTTAAAAAGAAAACCAACTTAAACAATGAGAAAATGCTTGAAATTTTTGAGAAACTTTTAATAAAATGATGGTTTAAATGCATAAAAACTCCTTTTCACATTCTCAATATTTGTGCCATCATTTGATTACTCTTATTTATTTATTTATTTATTTAAAAAAACAACCAAAACAAAAAAGAATCAACGCTTAAACACAAATACACGAAGAACAATAAAACCCTAACACATAATCACCCAAATGACAAACCCTTTCTTGTCCCCATTCTTTTTATTTTGATACTAGTATTTGGTTTTTTGTACCTTGCACAAGAGGCCAACTGCCACTTAGTCGACCTATTGTTTTTTATACGAGGATCTTTCCATTCTACAATTTGTTTAGAAGTGGGATTTTGCACATTAAACATTGCGGGTGTCCACACACTACCAGATTCTTTTTCTTTTTTCCTCCTTTACATGCACCCTAATACACATATAATTGTAATTAATAATCAACCGACCATTGCACCCACCAAACAAACAGAATGCACCTCATAAATTTTAATTACAAAAAGGAACCCCGTTGTCGCACGAGCATATAGCACCATAACCCACTTAATTTTGTAATTTAAAATCTTTTCATAGTGCTTGTGCACATGTGCTATAAACACATTTAATTTGTAAATAATAATGAACCCCTCGAAGTTACTCATGCATATACTTTGCACCAAAGATCATCTAATTTTTAAAAAATGAATTGCATTTGTAGAGATCCCTAGTCTAGTCCAATCTCAAGTCAATCTAAAAAGAGGTTGGGACACGAATATGACTCACCATGCATTAATGGTATAATTTAATAATGAAATGTAATTAATTAGTCATCTAATAAAAATGAGTCATGTAGTTTTTACCCACCCACTTTATCGCACCATAGGTATACGCCATACGCTTACAAGGATTGAGGTTTCTTGGTCAGAGACATTGGTCTTGTCCATCTATATTTATTTTGATGGTCTGAGTCTATGGTTCAATCCTAATTTTTGTATTGTTTGGGATACGATATACGTGGCATTTTCTTTTCTTTTGAGTGTTTGATTACAAGGTTTTTGAGTGGTTTTATGTATGCATAGCATGAAGATTTCAGTCACATATATACGTAGGTCATGTCGAATTTTTTGTTGGATGTGGAATGCTTGGGAAGGTCTGGTCTAGTCCAGTCAGTTTGTTGTTGTTGTTGTTTTTCTTTCCTTGTTATCCATCTCAGTGGTGGTATGTGTGAGTTTTGTAGGAATACTTTCTCCTTTTCCTGGTTTTGTGTGTATGGGAAATCTAGTGTGGTCTAAATGGCATTTTCTTCCACACTCCCACTAGTGATTCAACATGTACCATTACCAATCCATGATTACTCTCTCCTTTTGGATTCTGACTATATTCCCTAGACTGGTCTTCATCTCTTTGTGGCCCTGAAGTTCCCTCCAGTGGATACAAAGCTCTTTTACTCTTTTCTAGAGACTTACAAATATGGCCGTCGGTTTTGTTTATCCCCTGCTACTATTAAATGAGGCCTTGTTCATGCATTTTGCAGCTTCCCCTATGCCTAGTGGTAATCTTTTATTATCCACCATTGTAGAGATCCTTGCCTTGTTGCAAAAGGAGATCTCTAATCCTTTGGTAGAGGCAAATAAGGTTATCACTAATTCAAGAGTATCAGTGGCACATATTTCCTCTCCCCCCTTATGGAACAATTATGCTAATTCCTCCAAGACCGCTTTATGTAGGGCAAGTCTACATCAAAGTATTTGTCACGAGAACTCTTCATGGCATCTATCAAGATCCTAAAGGGGGTTAAGCTTAATTGGACAACCTTTTTGTTGGATAAAAAGAATCAACATTTTCAGTGTGTCACAAAAGGTCAACTCAGTACTATTTCCTATGGGTTTTTCTACAGAAGATCATTCAGTTGTTGGCACCTCCTCCAGGTGGCATTCCTATGCCTGATCCTGTTCCACTTTTGTAGTAGTCTCCTCCTCATGTTCCTCCTCCTCCTATGGAAGTCAATTCAGATTTAGCTGATGTACCCCTATCAAAATTATTCGAAAGAAGTGCTGCAAACAAGGTCCTTCTGATCGTCTCCCTGTTCTAACCCTTGTGGTACAGATTCCGATACCTATGGTGTATGGTAGCTCTCTTTCCTCGTTCTTGTCTTGTACCAACCTCTTTATAGTGCAATGGGAAGGACAACTAGATCTGCATATCCCTTCTTCCTTGCAAACAGTAGTTTTTGGATCTATGCTTTCATAGCTAGTTTTTGGAGTTCAATGTGCTTTGGAGACTTCCATGACTTCTTATGTTCAGAGAATCTATACAAGAGTGCATACCTCATTGCAAGACAAGGTGGATTCTTTATCCAGTCAACTTAGCAAGGCTCTGGAGGATTTAGCTTATGAAAAAACTGCTTTGAGTGATATCCATACACAAATGACTACAGCTACAACTTTGATGGATTCACAAAAGGCCATGATTAAGGAGTTAGAAGATAAGGTTGCCACTTTAGAGAAAGAGAATGTGTCCTTAACCAGTATGAAAAATGCCACTCTTTAGGAAATGATAGAATCATCTCGTAAGCTTGTTATATGTGAGGGCCAGTTGCAGCATTCCCAAGAAACTATAGAGTCGCAAAAGAAGTTTATTGAAGAACTTAACCAAAAATTTGCTACTCTTTATGTTTCTCCTTTAACCCTTGTGATTTATTCTCTGTTGTCTTCTAAGGAAGAGCTAGATCATTTTCAATTAAAGGCTGAATTGTGTGATGGGTTTTCTGCCATGTTAGAGCACCTTCAATAGCATATGAATTGTGTTTAGGAACATTTTGTCCACTATGATGAATTGGTGTCACCTCCATCATCCTTCTAGATTCAATATCAAACAAGATTCCTTTATGTTGTACATTTCCTTGAGTAATGTGGACTTAGAACCTCTAGAGGATGGGTGCCAGAACATGTAGCCCATAGATTTAGTCAAAGCAATGTTTGATAGATTTATTGATGAGTTAATCTCTCATTAAGCCCAAATATTATCTTTTATATATCTTCGAGGAGATCTGCACATCCTTGATGAGGAGGACATGAATCTTTATGTAAGAGATGTGATTTTACAGGTAGTTATGTATGTACATTCTACTGAAATGACTTTGATTGATGGCCTAAAGAATTATCATTAGTAGATGTTGTAGTGTAGAGGCTATGTTGGCAGCCTCCTTTGGAGGATGATGTTCTAGATCCTTCTTGTTGACAGAGTTTCTTTCATAAGTCAGATTTTCAGTCATTGAGATCCCAAGTGTTGAACCATATTGCTAACAATCCCTTATTTATCATCACTGAGGATTTCTTTTCAACTTTTGAATTTCGATATCCCATCTATCCATATGATCCTCATGATATCATATCTTATTCCTTAATTTCTTATCGATTACCCTTGTATATTGCCATCCTCACATCTAATCCACATAGTATCCCTCTCTTATCTTTTACCCTTGTAGTTTTTCCTCAAGTTCCAGTTTTTACTACTTGCCTATTTATTGTTGATCATATATCCTCTCCTACTCTTATTGAGCCTACTCTTGTTGTCCCACCTATTCCTTCTGTTTTTCCAACATAATCCCTTCAAAAACATTTACTTTCTTTCTCTTCTTTCCCATTCTCATTATCACTTCAAATATCTTCATTTATGATTTATCTTACCCACCTCTTCACTGCTCCCCTCTTATTTCCTTACTATCTCTATCTCACTATATTAACTTTCCTCCACAATCAGTGATGATGGATACTCCTTGGTATAACACTGATATCCTCCGTCGACGGTAGTGGACATTGAATGATTCTTTGATAGGACCAATGTTTAATTGGTCTATCATTCCTGGTTCCTGGAACACTTCTACACAATGCTCTACTTCTTATCTTCAATTTACTAAGAGCACATGCTCGTTCTAGGATACTTTGGTATGCTTGGCGTCTCATTTTTGTTGATATCTTGTTTTTATGTATCAGCAGTCTCACCTAAATACTCGAAAGATTATTCCAAACTTGATTATTAATCCTAATGAGGATGTGATTGTTGCTCAGGTGAATATCATGTATTATTTTGCACAATCTTTTCCTACGAGGTTTATTATCATATTAGAAAGATGTGCTATTTACAATTTCTCTAGAAATGTACCTCTACATTTTGTGGATAAGAACAAGAGTCTAGAACGTCTCAAAGCTGAGTATGAAGTTCAAGAAAAAATATCTTCATCCTACATAGCATATGGACACTCTCTTGGATGTACCGATCCTTTCAATGAAAATATTTCTATTTTCTCTTTGTTTTTTGGGAGTATGTGCCATTTAGACTACATTGTCTTGTGTCTATGTGAGTTTTGTATATGTTCTATGGTGTATATGTGGTGTTTTATCCTTCTTGCATGGAGTTGAAGATGAAGATAGAGCTGATTAAGAAGTTGACTGATGGTGATTCATGATTTTATTTTATGGATGGATACTTATTGCGGAACAAACCTCTTATATCCTTTAAAAGTTTTTCATGCTTTTTTATTTCAAAGATGTGTTAATAGATAAAAGTGTTTTCCTTTCGTTGCAATTCTTTCTTAGATACTGGTTATTTATGAGTTAGGGTCGTGTTTGGATGGTGTTTCCTGAAGATGCTATGGAAGATCAAGCTAAGCTATTATTTTGAACTTTTATTTTCTTTTTCTAAGGTCGCAAGGATGCTCCCTAATTAAGTGTGGGGATATGTTGAGGGTTGGTATGACTATGTTTTAGGTTGTTTTTTGTTGGGATTTTTGGTGACTGTTGTATTATTTGAATAATGATTGATTGTTTTGGAAGTGTTTGAGAGTATTTTGGATAAGTTTGAATAGGTTTGAGAAGCTCATGATGTTTTTCACTAGAGATACGATGTTTTGTTAACGTTCTGATAGTGTCAGATTGGTTCTATTAAGCTTCGATTTTATTCTATTTTCTTTCTGTATGAGAGGTTGGAATGATGATTAATGGAGTTTGAGAGTGTTTGGAAGCTTATTGAATGATTTTTTATGGCTTTAAATGGTTTAAATTAAGTGAAATGCTTTTTTATGACCTTCTGTATGGTACTATAGACCCTCTGTTGACCTTCTGTAGAGCCAATATTTCTATTTTGTTTATGTTTTGTGTATGCCTCTGTAATAAGTGTTATGCGGGATGAATGTCTAGCTTCGGGAAGTTGTCTAACCTTTGAAAGAGATGAATACAAGTTCAAAATAGCTCACAAAAGTGGAATAAGTAGTTGTTGAAGACTCAAGTAAAGACTGAAGTGACAATGACACTGTTGAGCTACAAAAGGACACTGTAATGGCTCCTCTGGTGCCCTTTCATATTAGACATACCTGTTGGGAGGGGTATCCATGACCAAAGAGGGGTTATGGATGATTATTCTTGATTATTCCAATGTAATATAGAGAGAGAGCATGAGTGAGTGAGAGATAGCCAAATCTATGCAAAACAGTGTATCTTTGAGTGAGAGATTGTGAGAGAGACTATGAAGATTATGAAACTATTGAAGATGAATACTATGTGATGATCTCCATTCAAAGTGGAGCATTTCTTTGTGTTCTCTTGTTCTTTTGATGAATAATATGAAGAATGTGTTGAAGTTCTCTTGTGATAAATTCATGGGAGAATTATTATATGAAGCTACGTGAAGATTTGAGAATATTGGTGTTATTTTTCCTTATTGTGATTGATTAAAACATGAAAAACATGCTTGTTGATGATACAAGATAGGTTTTCTTGCAGTAGATTCCCTGTTTTCTTGGTGTTCCTCTTGGGGCTCCACAAAGAGAGATTCAGGAGTTTGTGGAGCTAAGAAGACTAGCAAACTTGTAAGTTATAGTAGAAGATGCTAGTCTATATGATAAAGTAGAGGATAGATTAGCCATGAATGAAGGAAGTTGAGTCCTACCTCCCTCAATGCTAGGAGTTACCAATTAGCATAGCCTAGTTCTAGGGACTATACCCTATCACTATCAAAACAAGTTCCTAAAGTACCCAAGTATGATGTTCCAATCCAACAATGGCATCAAATAGTGCCTCCAATGATGGCTCAAACATAGTAGCAATGGCCTTCAACAAGTTTCACAACAATCCTACAAACTAGAGTAAGTAGCAATAGTCAATCTAGACAAGAGCTCTAAATCAAAGTTAGCACAATGCACCTTCTACATCAACCTAACCTGTGTATGCGGTGATCATAGAAACATCTCAAAATCCCACTACAACTTCATCAAGAGAAGAGAGTCTAAAAGACTACTTGTCAAATTCAGTCACCAATATCAAAAAAGAGTTGATAGATGTGATAAATTGAATAGCTACAAACCATGAAAGTGAATACTACTGGTGTTTCTAATATCATAGGCTCAACCACAAAGATACCCTTAGATCAAATATATGGTGTGGAAAGTACCATCAAGTGGGACATTTATATAGAGAATGTACCTGCAAACTAACTATTCCAAGTGCCTTTTGTTCCTATTGCTTGAGGAAGAATCATATTGAAGATATTTTCTCTCTCAAGGAGATGGATGATAGAAGAAAAAGAGAAAAAGAAGCAAGATTGAATTTATTGGAGTCTAAAATGATAATCCAGGACATCCGACCTAAACCTAAAGAGTTTGGGTCTAGCTTTGGCCATAGAAGGTTCTTATCCCAATGTTACAGAGGATGACAATCTAGTTGTGGTTGGAGGTCTAAAGTGGAATGCTATAAGTGGGATATAAGTGTGAAGAAAAAGGTAACGTTTTTCCAAATTTCCCTAATTCGAGAATATCAATGGGCTATAAGTCATTATACAATAAATATAAGAAAGAGAGCCATACTGGAAAAGAGAACATTTCTCCAATAAAGATAATAAAATTCAAACTTTCAATAGAGCCATACAATAATATACAACATAGAATAGTGTAATGCAAAGAAATCCAATATATTAGGGCTCCAGAGACAATCCAAGATCATTGCATCAAGAGGTTGAGGAGTCCAAAAAGAAATTGATATACCTCCAACCTTAGGAGAGGTAGAACTACAATCCATTCTTGAAGAGAGAACAAAGATGAAAATTGGAATTTTCCCATTCTTGAGCATTTGGAAAAGCTATTGGAGCCCATAAAGAAGCATGACTTGATGAAGGATCTTTCCACATTCCAATCTAACTTGACATTCCATCAGTTGTTGATACCATCCTCTAAATTCAAGAGCATTTTAACAAGAAGATGTGGATTCAAGATTGCCAATCAGATTATCGTAATTAAACATAACAAAGCTCCATAGCCTATGAAGGAGGTGGATGTGAGCAATACCTTTTTGGATCCTAACACTCCAAAGACTTGCATGTGAATCACATCCAATGGCCATAATTAAACCTAAAAAGCTCTAGAGCCTGTGAAGGAGATAGATGTAGCCAATGCCTTTTTGAATCCTGCCACTCAAAAGACTTGCATATGAATCAAAGGGTATTTTATTGCAGATGCATTGATTGATCGAGGTTCCTCAAAAAACATAATGATAGATGTAATAATGAAGGATTTGGGATTATAAGGAATGCATTCTCCTAAGTGGCTCATCCGACTAGCAAATCAAAGTAGAATAAATCCTCTAGGTATCCTCCCCTATGTCATGACAACCCTAACAGGAAGAGATTACTGGTTGACTTATTTGGCACAGTAAAATTTAACTCATACAAAAGATCTTATCTACCCCTTTTGGGAAGGCTGTGGCTATTTTTTGCAAGGATAAGGATTTATTGGTTCAAAAAACCCTAATCCTTGAGATAGGTGAGTAAATAAAGTAGTCTTGAAGTTGTACGGCTCTCAAAAAGGAAATGGATCTACCTCCCTAGAAGCCTCTTTAGATTCTACCAAAGAAATAGAAGATTGAACCTCTGTAGAAGAAGAGATAGTGAGGCAAATCCTTTCTAAAAGAATAGAGGCATAGACCCTAGCAATGGATATTGTACGCCAAATACCAAAAGAAGTAAAGTCCTTATCAATCAGTGAATACCTCTTGCCTAATCAAGGAGTACCTTTTGAAGTCATTTTTGACATGAAGATTGAAGCATGAATGCATTGTTCTCCTTGTTACATGTCCATTTTGGAGTCAAACATAGAAGAGAAGTTGGATACAAAAAGCTTGTTCTTCTCTTGCAAAGCCTCCCCATAGCAATTAAAATGAAGTCTAAAGAGGATGAGTTTGAAATTGATGAAGAGGAATCCATATAGTCAAAAAATTACAGTGATGGTGAAGAAGTTGCAATGACCTCAATGGTAAAGACCCCATGATGATGGATGGAATGACAATGGTTTCCTTTAGACTAATTAATAGTCCCCATTCTAAAGGATGTACAAGAAGTGAATCAAGAAAACTAAGAATTCCTTTATCATTGGTTCCTACTATCCTAACCACCAACCCTTTGCAAGGAAAGATGATGATGATGCCCCATGATGAACGATAATGGCCCATGCTAATGATCACCAAACCCCCCAAAAGAAAAGAAGCTCAAATGTTCCTTATCATGTGACAATCTACGTACATCATCAAGAGATGAATTATCTAGCCAAGAAGTGGTCCCATTGAAGGTACGATCAAAAATAGCCTTCGTTCCATTTTAGCCCCAAATGGTATCAAAAAAGTTTAAGCCCACTATGACAGAGGCTAATTCCAATGGAGCATCAGAAGAAAAGACAACTCCCTCAACGGAATCTAACTTATATATCCCAAAGTTGTGAAAGGCACATTCATAAGAGAAGTAGAAGGTGAGAAGAAGTTGACATTTATGGATGCAAATGGAACAGAACATCATCTCAAAGTGAGCAATGATCTTCCCAACAAGGAGCTAATGGTCTTACCTAACCTATTGAATGAGAAATTAGATGTGTTTATTAGGTTGTACAGGGATCTAAACGGATAGATCCATTGTATATTAGCATCACATCGACCTTAAGCTTGATGTCAAGCTAGTACAGCAGTGTTAGTATAAAATGAATCCCAATTACTTTGCTCTAGTTAAGACTGAGTTGTTGAAGCTTTTAGAATCATAGTTTATGTATCCAGTTGACAACAGTGAATGGGTTTCACCTATTGTGGTCATGCCTAAGAAGAATGGAAAGCTTCACATCTGTCTAGACATCTAGAATCTTATTCCAAAACAAAGAAGAATCATTAATTGATCCCTTTCATAGATCAATTTTTGGATACAATTGCAAGACATGAGTTGTACTCTCTATTGGATACACTTACTGAATATACTAGGTACACATTGTAAAAGAAGATCAATCTTCACAATAGAATTGGGAACCTATGCCTATAGAGTGATGTCATTTGAGTTGTACAATGCTTCTACCACCTTTCAGTGGTGGTGGGTAACGATAGTGACTTTCCAAAATCATTTTCATGATTCTATTGAAGTTTACCTAGATCATTTCTATGTCTTCAATCTAACACTTGCAACAGTACTTTAATCAATGCTCGGAGAGTGGAATTTTTCTCAATCCGAACAAATGTACTTTTTGAGTTTCTTCAAGAGTTATGATTGGGCCACATCATTTATGCATAGGGGATAGCGATAGATCCAAGGAATAATGAACAAAGCCAATGTGAAAGATTAAATGATGTGGTGATTACTCTTTTTCCAGGAGTTTGATTTTGAAGTAGTAACAAAGCTTGGTCATTCCCATGTATTGGTTGATAATCTCTCATGGATCCCTCAAAGTGAAGAAGAGGAGTAAGATGATCAAGACCTTCCCAATGCATCCCTATTTCTATCAAGATGGTTACCCCATGGTATGCGGACATTGTCAATCTCTTAGCCACTCAACAATACCTTTCTCAACATCCCAATAGAGAAAAGAAGAAGCTCTTATTACAATCAACCCCTTAAATCCTATTAGGTAGCATGTTGTATAAGAAAGGCAAAGATAAAGTACTACATAGATGTATTGTAGGAGGTGAGATTAAGATCATCCTCAAAGCTTGCCATGATGAGCCATGTGGTAGATATTTTGTGGGAGAAGCAATGGCCAAGAAATCTCAGCTCATTACAAGCTATTGGTGGCCTATACTGCATAAAGACACTTATGGTTGTCATAAGCATTGTGATTCCTATCATTGGATGGGGAAGACAACCAAGTCTAGTGTCATGCCACCCATTCTTCCTCTAAAGCCCTCTGAGAAATGGGGCATCAACTTTGTAGGACCATTGACCCTCCAACCAAATGGAAGCCGAACAAATGCATACTAGTATATATGACGAAATAGTATGAAGTCAAAGCTCTCAAGTGAGATGATGGAAATGGTATGGCTCTATTTCTATTACGAGAACATCATCACTCACTTTGGTAGTCCCTTGGAGCTTGTAAGTGATCAAGGTACTCATTTTCTCAACAAGATCATGGAAGAGTTATGATGAGAGATAAAAATATACTAAAAATAGCCAAAAAAAATCTACTTGATATATTATTATCATATTTTTTTATTGATCTTATGCAAATGTGGTTATAGTCATTGATTTCAAAGGAAAAATCTATGTGGTCTAGAAAAAAAGAAAATCATGGTACAAGGCAACTCTCATACGAGAGAAGGTTGGAAATAGTGTAGGATTACAAAAGTTATTGAACATTTATTAGTGCACTTATCTAGTGTGAGTATTCACGCAGCATACAAAGTGTGTCCTACCCTAGTTGGATTAGGAAGTGGTATCTTAGGAATTATTGTTATATTAGAGGTTGGGTAATGACCGTGATAGCTTTCGTGTAAATAAGAGGTTACTAAGTGTTCTACATCTGGTGATACACTATGTCAATAATCTTATCCAGGATCTTTTTGGAAATCAAATAGTTTTAAGATTTTAGCTTGAGGGGAGGTCTAGGCCCAAAAGTTTAAGGTTATGGATATCTTAGTTTTGAAGGAAATGAAGGGGGCAATTCAAATTTCTCAAGATTTATTAAGAAGCCAAGAAATATGAGGAAAAAAACATGAAATTTGGGAGAGGAGGCATGTCGTGAGGAGGGAGAGAGCCAAGAAGGAAATCAAGAGCACCTTATCTTGTCCGAGCAAGGGACAGAACCGAAGCAGCAAATCATCATCATTTCCAATCTCGTTGTCATTGCCATCATGATTTCTGTCATTCTAGCGCAACCATTGCTATTTGAAGCCATTAAAAGGTCATTGCCATCGTGCCAAGAAGAGAGAGCACAATATTAGTGAATTTGGGAATCTCCCAATTCCCATTTTTTGAATACTAAAAAGGTGGCACTTGGATAACATGCCCATAAGTTTCTCAAAACCATATGATGTGACCTATCATTAGAAAGCACTTGAAAAATGGAATCTATTGAGCTATAGAGCGCTCGATTTTTGGAGTTATAATATTCAAGTTATGCCAAATCCAAATATTTGACCACATGTCCCAAACTTATGGGAAATTCCCATATTCCCCAAAATGGTGTTAGAGGGGGCATGATGAAGAGGAGAGGGGGATGTATGTTCAAGGGGGGAGAGCCGAATGACTAACTGATGAAGAGGAAGATCATCATCGGCCATCTCCTTGTTGGCATCTTTGCTATTGTGAATCCACGCAATGTCCATTTTATCTTTCATCAATTTGAACCTTCTCATCCTCCACCAATTCGACGTCACCATAGCAGCTCTCTTTTCCTTATAGATAGCTGGTGCACAGATCAGATGCCGTAAGCGTGCATAGTGAGCGTCGGAAGGTCCCCAAGAAAAAAAGAACTCTATTTTTTGCACAAAACTCAAGGTAGAAAGCATGCACGACATGAACAAGAGACCAATTGGGTGCAATCTCCCCCCATGCCTTGTGTGAGTGATCCACAAAGCATGTATTTTATGTATTAATCATCTTCAAGCCCAAATTACAAAATAGCATGCTTTTTGGCTTTTGAGTTTGCTTTAGTGCCAAATAGATATAAAGCTAATGGGCGAGTGTCCAAGGAGTCAGGCATACCCAATACAATGTCCAAATACAAATATCATAATCGTGCGCCCATGCGCATACAAAAATAATAAATAAATATCCAACGCCTTAATAAATAGCCACGACAAAATATAGGCACCATGCCTAAGGTATGCACTCATCAAAATATAGATGATAACTCGAATACACGCTATCCTCCAATGCTTTCCACCGCCACTGCTGCTATCTCTATACATCAATTGAAGCATTCACAATCATTAGTAAAATAATACAATTAAACCGACAAAAGTGAATACCTAGCAGTCTTTAGCTATATAAATAAATCAATTGGTTAGAAATCAATCCTAACCTGAATTTATCACGAGTGCGCACTCTAAACTCATAAACCTTTATTAATTTAATATGTATTTTGCGGAATCACCCATGTACACACTAAATTAACGAAATGCCCGAAAAGGATAGGCGTCCCCATTGACTTCTCGCACAAAGAATCCACTTTGTGTATGAGCCCGGATAATAAAAGTTTACGGAATCCACCGTAAAACCTCACTGAATCCACCGTGGCACGGAATCCACCGTGAATTATACCTCCTAGCATCAATAGCAAAATAAATAATATAATTAATTCCCCTAATAGACCTTATGGAAAGGGTTTATTTAAAGAAGTGTAAAGTCCTACTTCATAAGTAGCAAGCTTCAAGCCCAATTTAGCTCTGTGTGTGTGTGGGGTGTCAAGAATGGAATAGAGTTTGAAGTGATCGCAATAGAAAGGCTCCTTGGTCGACTTACCTTTGTTGGGCTACTGTAGAGATGCAGACCTTTGAAAACACGACTACGAACACACAAATTCCAAGTAAGTGGAGTACTTATCAATTAATTATGAATATGAAAAGTTTTTAATTATCCATGTTTAATATTTTTTATCCATGCATGGAAACTTAAACTTATAATATCTACATTCCATATGATTTTATGACTTTTTTGAAATTTTTAAGAAAATAAAAAGCAATAAAAATACATCAAAATAGGTTTAAAAAAACCTTTGGAAATATGGAGTAAAATTAAAAATGCATACTAGTTAAAGATTTTTTTTTTAGAAATTATCATCTTGTGAAATATTATTATTGTTATCATTTTAAAAAACTATTTATGATTTTTAAAATCATAAATTAAGTTTTTAAATAAAAATTACACTTTTTATCATATAATATTTGAAAGAAGGATATGAATACGTTCTTAACTATTATTGTGTATTAAAATAATGGAATTTTGGGATTAAAAAGGTCTGAAGTTTATTTTACATTTTATTATGTGATCTTATTGATAATGAAATATTTTAAATGTTAAAGGACTTTCATGTGTTTATTTGAAGCTTATTTGCAAAATAAATAGAGTTATGGCATGAAGGTAAGCCTTAGCACTCATAGTGTAATTCTATAAATTAATCAATTTATTTGATAATCATTTTGTTGTTTAGGTAAGATGAGAAAGAGAGGAGGGTCGATAGACACAATTATTAATTTAGGGAAGAAATCCAGGTTTTAAAAATGAACATTGTGTATACATGTGCAAGGGTTGGAAAGAAAATTGTTTTACTTTGCTCTCCATTTAGTTGAATGAAATAAGTGAAGGATGTCATTATCAAGATTCAAAATAAATTAATTTTGTAAACACTTTATGCACAATTATGAGTTACCTTTTACAAAGAGGGGTTACGTTTCTTTTGAATGCTTTACTTTCAATTGTGTGAAAGGAATTAATCTATAAAAGGTAGAGATACTAACATTAAAAAAGAAATTTAAACTAGTAAAATTGTAGATCAAGTAGATTTACACCTTGAAACAACTCCTCAAAAGCTCAACAAAACAAACTCCTGGATACCGCTGAAGTAGTAAGGAGAAAACTTATAAGGAGTTGCCCTTGCAGGATGAGGGGAAGTCATAGTCACCTTAGGATTAAAGTTCTAATGCCTCTCTATTGACCTAGCTATGTATTACTATCAAAGTAGAATGCTGATGCATAAATGTAAATTGAACTAAGTAGATTTACTTAGTGTATAGAAATTGTGTATTGTCCTTTGGACTACTGTGAAAGAGTACAATAAATGCTTGGAAGGTTAGTCAAAGTGGGCAGTATTAATATTGAATTCCACATATCTGATGTAACAACTCATAGGAGTTGGCTTGAAAACACTGTCAAAAGTAGCTTAGCCTTTGACGAGCCATTTTTTGGTACATTTGTTGGGAGCCAAGTACACTTGTTAAGTGGTCAAGATCTTTAGGTTAAACCAATCTTAATTACGTGCTATGAAGTCTCTTTTCAAAGAGACTACTTGCCTAATTTGTCCCAAGATTGTCAATGACAAATATTAAATTGAGCAAGGGATATGAAACTAATTGATGGTGATAAATACTTAGAGCCATAATTATCTATGGACATCAAATAATTGTTATATCTGGTGCTAGGTAATAGTATGTGTATCAACTTTGCCTAAATCCTCACAGAAAAGCATGGTTTGGGATGTCCCCTATGCTCACAACATCATTACTGAACACCCTCTATTCATTCATGTCTAATCTTGTATATATATTCGTCTTGCTTCTCATTATCTTTTCTTCTTTCTCTAGCGAGTTCAAGGTCCTATGTACCACATTTGGTCATAGTTGTATTTTAACCGCTTATTAGCCATTCTCTACTCCACCATGATCACGTTGTTGTGCTTGTCAAGGTTATAGGTTATGAGAAACTCTATACACTTATCATAGTTTACTTCCCTCCAAAATTTTCCATATATTTCTTCAATCTACATCTATCTACTAACTTCATTGCTTCTCGATCTTTGGTTATCACTTCAGCAAGATTGTGAATCTGATAGTATCACAAGTGGCAATATTACTCGCTTTCCATCTTCAAGTTGTATTTGGGTTGGTCTTCTTCTATGAATGGCTACTAGGACTTGCTAATTCTCTCTTGCATGACTTTCTCTCCTTATTTTACCATTCTAAAGAACTTAATATAACACATGATGGTGAGATATCAAGGAAAATAGACTTTTTTATTAATACAACAATTTTAGCTTATGTATAAAAAATTAGCTTTTGATTTCTATTGAATGCTAATTTTCTTATTTGATGAATCAGTCAATTTTTGGCTTTTGTCTCGAATTCATTTTGAGTTTGAAGAGTAGTCTGAAGAGTCACTCCCCCTGCCTAATTGAATGCAATACTTCTTTCCCAGGATTGCAAAGGGTGATTTATGGATAGGTTAATTCTCACACATGTGCATGGTGATATGATACACAACTACTTCGATAACAACCAATCGTAATAGTGAGCATCATATTCAAATGCCACATAATGATCTATATCATATAGGCTTATGCCAACATACATTATGTAGATCATGATATTAGTTAGGAAATCACCTAAACTATGGGTTGAGCATAATGTTCTTATCTAATGGTCGATTTCGAATCAAGATAAGTACATGAAGCTAGCATGACACTATTCAACATTGTTCATAATTTGACAACCAACTCTTTCCCACTAAGCCCTTAAGGTAAACCATTTTTGCAAGAAAGTGGACTTGGGTTATGTGAGATGATCTAGATCCGCAAGATTTTCCTAAATCTTTTTCTATGCAATTCCGTTTGAACGAGATTATGAGGCGTCCAGCAATAGCTTTTGCCCACACTATCTGAGTAGCAATTAGCTATTTGGCAATCAAGGGGTGTTTGATAAAGAAATCAAATCCCCCCCACAAGTACAGTAGAGACCTCATAGACTTGGCTATATTTTCACCTAAGAGGTCTAGACCTAGCCTATCATAGATGCGAGCAAATTAGGTGAAGTCATTTTCAAGGCATCTAATACATGTGATGACATCCTCACTCATATTGGCATCCATATTGGTAGCTAGTTCCAAAACAATTTGCCTCTTGTAGGAGGGTGATCACAAACATGTGAAGCAAGCAAGGCATAGCCTCATGATCTTTTCAATCCCACAAACTATGCAAAGTGCAGTAGTTGGAGTTGGTCGACAATGGTAGGCAAGCTTGTCTGCATCAATAAACAAGACAAATAGTATTGGTTTGTATAAGAATATTCAAAACTATGCAAAGTGTGGTAGGTGATCTTGGCCAACAATAGTAGCCAAGCCAAATAGTATTGGTTTAAATGAGAATATTCAAAATTCCATGCAATTCTTTTGTGGGTTCTATAGCTTAAATAACGTTAGTGCTAGAACTAGGAAAA